>NC_051427.1:21693591-21712193 GCF_015228065.2 Penaeus monodon | reverse complement strand
TTTTCGTTTTGCATCATTTGTAAGCCTCTACCTTGATACAAGTAATACATTCGGCCGCAATCAAAGGCGTATTTTTCGATAGTTTTCATGTGCTCTCAGGGGGTTTTATTTTTTATTAATTATGAATTGCATTGTAATTTTCTTGACAATTTTTATTTTTATAAAGGTGCAAAAAAGTTTCTTTTTCTTTTTATAATACTTTAAATACATTTTCATCTTTGGGTAAAAGGGGTTATCATGACGGTCGCTGAGGCATGATAAGAATTGAAGATCCGCGTTTTAGGGCGGGGTATCGACTTCGGGGTGAATGTTTTCAATATCATTCTGACAGGCACAAAACTATCAAAAAAAGGGACTATGTACGATATTTTGATTTTTTAAATTTAATTCTATCAAAAAGACAAGAAAAATCCCCCGTGATCTTTTGGAAAATTTATCCATTTGTTGATGGACCTAGCTCCCACGCTGTCGTCGATATGATGCAAAACCTTAAGCTATTTCCATTTTCAAATAAAGAAAATGTATGAAAAAAAAAAAAAATGTTTTTGAAAAAAAAAAAAGTTCAAAAAATTTTCCCACGGTTTTGCGAAGCGGATGTAATAGGGTTCTGTACCCGTTATATACGAGTAGCAGACGGGACCGGTGTCCTCATTTTCGCTCCCCCTATCCTTCCTCCAGTTTTCACCCATTTCCGGCAGCTGAGACGGTCACTATTTAACGAGGGGGGACCTAGGCTAGAAGAGTTCCCCAGACCCGCGGGTAAGGTGGGCCCTACCCCTCCCCCCCCAGGCAGGTTGACCTGACACTACCCCTTTCCCCAAAAATCGTCTTGTGGGGGCCCATACTGTGTGTTTAAATCTATTTAAAAAAGAGTGAAGCCCTCAGAAAATATCCTACCCCTGCAAAGCCACGGGCAGAAATACTCAAGTTCTTACAAGAGAGTAGTATAGTAAATGATGTAAGTCATTTGGTATGGTGGGTGCAGAGATGAGGTCAGAGACACGGGGGGGCCGGCAGGTCCCCAGTCGGTAAGGACGGGGGAGTCCTTTTGGTGTGCTGGTTGTCTGCTCTGTAGAGGATGGGGGAATGCTGATTGTTTCGGGTTGTGGCTTAAGTACATAGGGCTGTGTAACGTGAAAAAAACGAGGGGAGCCCGCTGTCCAATGAGCGGGGACAGGCTGGGCCCGTGTGACCCAACCGGGAAACTATGCGAACCCCGGGTTTGCGGGGTCTGGTAGTGGTACAAACAATAAACTTGCGGGTAGTCGGGAATTTTTTGAAGTTCCACAACTTTTGCTTGTAATTAAAAAATCTAACAGAATATTAAGTACTTTACGATTTTCTTTGATGTCATATGTGAAATTAAGAAAAATTAGATATCTTATGATATCAGTACAAATTCGAGATATATTTTATATTTTGTAGCGACCATGATGCAACATGAAAAAATATGCAAAATGTTAAGAGTTACGGGATGTAGAAGCAAATTTGCAAAAATCCTCACACACACACACACCCATTGTAACACGGGCCCGGGCTCTCATGGGATCCGTAACCCCATCATTTCCCACCTGGGACTAGTAGGTGAGTTGCTTTCCCCTGCAATCATCAAAAGTCCTGGGAAACTTCCACTCTCCCTAGATTTGGGGAAGGGGCTACCAATTTTCCCATCCCTAAAGCCAGGGAAGTCCCGCTCCATCTTCCCCTCAGTTCGGGCCCAAAGAGGCCCTAGAGGAGGGTTTTAAACCCGGCTCCGATGGAAAATGGGAGCCCGAGAACCCCTCCGGGTCAAGGGGCATGAGCACAGCGCACAGCTGCCCCCGCTCAGAGCACAAAAGAAAGGGCACATCTGTGGTAGTATTCCTTGACCTGGAGAAGGTTTTTTGAATTGGCAAGTCCTCTTGCCATTCAGGAGAGCCTACCCAAAAAGGAATCAGGGGGTAAGCTTTTTGGTTTGGGATAGAGAAGGGAACGCCACAGGGTGGGTTCTCAGTCCAGCCCTTTTAACACTTTAAGTCCGATCCACATAAACCTCCAGGAGGTCCCAAGATCATCTCCTATCAGACGATCTTGATGGGCATACTGCCAAAAAACAAAGCCCAGCTTTGTCTGCCCTCGTAGTGGGGGGTGTTGTAGGACGGGACTAAAGATCTCTGCAACCAATCCAAAGCCATGGCTTGAGACAGAGATTTCAAGGCACAAGTCTAAAAATTCGGGGAATGACTTGGAGGGGTTTTCAGGACTACCTCCCCTTGGGGTAAAGATAGCCCGGGCCCCCTCCCCTTCCAGAGGAGGTCCAGAAACCTGGTTGACGAAAAAAAATCAAGACTGTCCGTCAGAGGCAATGAGGGAGACGCATGGGGGCCAGAACAGAGTACAAAATTTCATTCTATTACATGCTGTCGGGGCCCAGTAACTATGCCTCCTTGCTTGTTTGGGCTTTAAGAAAAAATAAAAAGACCAACTGGAGAAGTCCAAAACGAAGCCGCCAGGGTCTTCTGGGTGCCCAGGGGGGGAAGGTCCTCAAACCCCTACTGGAGGCAAACTTTTTTCCCCCGGGCCTCATAAATCGATATAATGGCAGAAAATTTTTTAAAAAAGGCACCCAGGCTCCGGAATACGGCTTAAGGCAAAAAAATAGTCAGACGCTAGAACAAGATACAGACTTTTTGCAAACAACCCCGGCTGTTTCACACAGCCAGGGTTTAAAACGCCATCAGCCAAAAAAACCGCTTCTTGCCAAGGGCAGGGACACCCCCCCCCCCTGACTTGTCGAAGTCCCCGTGGTACAAACTGATAGAGTTCTCGGTCATGAGACTGGAAACCCAAAAAAATGAATTTCCGCTAGTCTGAAGGCAGAAACTAATGGTCATTGAAACCCACACTCCTCCAGGTAGAGAACATACTACATGGATAGATTGGTCGTCCCGACCCACAGCAGGCGCCGGCTTTCCTCAAAGGCCAAAGGGGATTCTTGCACAGGGGTAAAAATTTATCATAGAGGGGCCCCCAAAAGCCACATAGGGATCAGGGGGAAAAAGGCTGCGACAGTTTTCCCGAATTTGGGGCGGGGGTTCCCCCCTAATCCCATATAATAATAGAGCCGAAAATTTCTTAGGGGGAAGTGTACGGTGACGGCCAACTCCTTTCCCCTGCAGCTTCACGAGAGGGAAAAGAGATATTCCCCTCGGCCAGCTGGTACTAGATGCCACAGGCTATGAAAAAACGGCACTTCTGAAATAAACAACAGAGGGTACCCAAGCATTTTGCCCCAAAAATGGCCTAGGTTACATGTTCATGGCAGATATAAAACGGGGAGCCGACGCCACATTTTTACATTACTAGAGAATTGGTTTCACACGCAAATTTCCCGAGACAAGGCCGCAGAACACAGCGTCGTGCTGGTAAAGAGATTATGCAGATGCTTTCACCAGGATACAGGGCGCTGCTGGCAATCCCCCGCCCCGGTAAGCACCGAGGTCAGAGAACAAAGAGACAGCCCTAAAAAGCTGAAGGGCCCGGGGCCCGAAGTGAAAGGGCCCGGGGGAAACCCGAACTTGGCAAATCTAAAAAGAACGAAGAACACACACACCATACGATGCCCACCATCACCAGTCAATGCGAATCAGGTCACCCCTAATAGCAAAAAGGAAAAAAATCAAAATGTCATTGAAACCTTGGGCTGCCCAGGCCTCAATCGCGCCCCGAACCCTTTTCCATTATCTTAATCGAAAAAAGTCTTCAGAGTATTTTTGTTCTGTTTTGCCTTCGCGGTTTTCTCTCTCTTAAATTTTATGGGGATAAGGAACACTACATTCTCCCGACCCCCCAGTCTCTCATCACAGGGGAAAAATGTTAGAAAGGCCCAGCAGCTGGGCGACTTAGGGTGCCTCCCCTTCCCCCTTTCTCTTTTCCCCCTTCTGTGGTCATCTGGACCTAAATAAGTCTCTAAAGACTTTTTTATTCGTTTTGGGTGGGCGCTGCTTACTGTTTGTCCCTTTGTAGCAAGGTTTGGCAAAAAGGGGGCGGCCCAACACAAAGCCCCATCCTTTAGGACTGGAGAACGCAACCGTCTGCCACTTGAGGGGGGGCGAGTCTAGGTTTTCCTTTCCCACCTTTTATCATTTTTCGCATCCCCATCCCCCCACCCCGGCACATACCCACTCACCGACCCCTGCACCGAAATGACTAAATCAAAAAATTTAAAATCTCGGTGGCCCCCCCAAAAAAAGCGGAGACCCTAGCCAATGATTTTCAATCAGAAATCAGAGACTTCGATACTTCCCCATTTATGACGGCTACTGCTTTAATAGATGACGACAACCATGCAGAGAAGCTCTTTTTGAAGGGTGTCGTCCAGACCTGGAAAAAAATTAGATTTCCACGGTAATCCCCCTAGACTGTTAGTGATCGATTAAAAATTTCTAATTAGGTATTAGCCTGCCCCCCACCCGGTTTGTACGTCCAGGGAAAAGTTAATTGTGGAAAGGAGAAGACATCAGAAGAGTGTAAGATAGCAAAAAAAGGAAAACATTGTGCAAGAGAAAGGAAAAAAAAGACCTAATCAACAAGGGGTTTTGGTTGGTAAGTGTTTAAACTCCGGGGGAGTGCGTGTAAACCTAAGGGGTATTTTGAAGGTGGGGCAATTTCCCTTTCACCAGGGAGCCAAAACAGTATATGTCTCGTAAAAAGGTGAATTAAAAAAAAGAGGGATTTTCACTTTAGAGTCTTTTAAATACATTTATTGGTTCGTAAAAAATAACAGTAAAACACTTAAAATAGAACACAACACAACACTTAAAAAATACAAAAAAAATAAAACGGAACCTAAGACACCAAAAAAAAAGAGCACTGTTAAAACTATAACAAAGGAAAAGCTTAAAATATCCCACCTTACTGCCGTTTAAAAAACCACTGTCCTTGCGACCGCAGGGGAAAAACAACCAAAGACAAGTCACGTCTCCAGCTTCCGCCGGGTCTACATCGGCCGCTAGGTAGACGTGATCAACTCTCCAGACCCCCTGCTGAGATCCGCTCGGTCCCCGGCTATATATAGCCGACCCCCAGCAAGGATCTTAGCTAATGGCTAGTAACTAGCCCGGGAACGAGCTAAACTATTCCCTCCTCCCTAGATGGCGTGGCAGTTCTTCACCCATTAAAAACAAGTTTTTAACCCCAAGTGAATATACTACAACCCCTTAATCCCCATAAAAATTACTACAAAATTGTTAAGAAAATGTTTAAAAGAAGAAACTTTAATTAACCTTTAAAAGTAAAAAGAGTGCTTAAAAAAAGGAATAGAAAAAGAAAAATGGTGATGGTTCCTCTTAGTTAAGATAAAAAATAAACTTTATTTTGCAATAAAACAATTAAAATAATATACATAAAACCCGGAGAAGGCAACATCAGCACGTGTGGTTATGCGGGCATTTCCCATATTCTTTCAGGGGAGACTCAATCATTTCTTGCTCCGGCGCGTACGGCGCCGTATGGGTCACTACACATGAAGGCTAAGCTAACGCTCATCTTCAAAAAACTAGACCGACAAGTCGTCAATGAATCGGAACTTGATATTGAGGAAGAAATCTCGTCGTCCTTCCCGGGAGCCCAAGTAGAAGATATCTACATCATGAAAACAAACTATATTATCAAAGTAAGATTTTCTGACCATGCCACAGCCAAACTAATTAAAGAGAAGGGATATACCTCTTCAAGGTATATGTTGCCCCCTGGCAAATAGAATTTGAGAGGTTCACACCTGTCAAACAATGCATGAACTGCTTTGGTTATGGGCATCTTAAAACCCATTGCAAAGCAGAGAAAAGAACGCGATGCATTGAGTGCGGTTCTAACACCCACTCCTTCAGAGACAGTAGGAGTTCTGTTAAAAAATGCCTAAACTGCAGCAGTGCCCACCGAACTTTTGTCAATAGCTGTCCTATCAGAAAGGAGGCTATGATAATCTCCCAGGAGAAAGTTAAGGAGAAGGAAAAAGAAAAGGAAACCAAGCCATACAGGGTCGTGGCCCAAAAGGCGGCTCAGGAAACTGTGCAGGCCACCACCAATGCCTGAAAACCGCTCGTCAACCAGGTCCGCCAGGAGATTAAACATAAAAAATCTGAACCTTCCATCCACCTGGCCCTCCCTAACGATCTCTCCAGGAAGATTCTCATAGTCCTCCTGCATGCACACATGCAAAATATCATTGCCCCTGAAAAGGGGTTCAGATACCATGCAAAAGCAGCACTGGAGGCTAACAACTTTCCAGCCCTAGACCTCGGGGAATCTGACTCTTGGGGCATCCTGAAGGTGATTCAACCCCCTAGCCAGACTGCTCAGGCCCAGCCTGAACAATCACAGCCCCAGGCACCGAAGCCTCAGCCTGTACAGGCCCAGGCAGTGGAGCCCCAACCTACACAGGCTCAACCCACCGAGCCCGTGCCCCAGACACCGGAGCCCATTCAGTTCCCCCTCCTAAAGTAACTTCGGCACCTCCCTCCACGGCCTCCTCCTCTCGTCAATCAGTAAGGTCAAAGACTATAAAAATCCCCACTGTCATGGAGCTCAGGGATATCCCCAGCGATATCCCTCTGAGCACCCCTGATGCCCCAACTCCTACACCAGACCTTGTAGAACCCATTGGAACCTTCACTAATGATGAGGGGCTGGAGCGCCTCATGGACGGGACTGCAACAGACCCCAAACACTATGGCATCCAGCTCTTTTCAGAAAGTCCCGAAAAGTACCAGGCCGCTTTGAAATTGGTTCTGAGATTAAAAACAGAAGAATAAAGTGGTTAGTAACGAAAAGAGAGCATACCATCTGGGTCACAGTCAAGAGGCTACACAAACACCTCGAGGAGGGCAATATGCGTGTCACTAACGACATGATGGAACACTGCCCTAGCATAAAAAAATTAAATAACGGCTACTTCCTTGATTAAACAACACAAATACACATGACACACCATACACTACACTCACGCCTCACCATCATACAACACAACGTACTCCACTGGACAACACGAAAACCTGAACTGTGCAATACATACAGAAGACACGACCCACACATCATACTCATTAACAGCCATGGGCTCAATAACACCAACCCACTAAAAATCTACATGTACACCATCTACTCTTCCAACAAACCACAAGAAAGAAGCGATGGCGTAGCAATTGCAATCAGAAACGACATCTCACACGAAATCATCAATAACTTTCAGTCAGACCTACTGGCAGTCGAAATAAACACACCACATGGATCCATTATACTAGCAACATTATACATTCCACAGAGAAGACCTTACATACCAGAACCTGACATCTTGCAGCTCCTGAGGCACAACAAACCAATATACATCATGGGAGACCTTAACACAAACCACGCACTCTTTGACTACAACCACACAAACACCGTTGGCAGAGGCCTCGCCTCACTCATACAACAAGGCAGACTCACCCACCTCGGTCCACACACACCAACATATATAACACATAACACAGCAGCAACACCTGACATAGTCCTGGCAAACCACAGAGCACAACTACACTATCACATCACAAAAGACGACGTCACGTCCAGCGACCACCTCCCGGTCATTTTAACACTGTCTACAAACCCTATCATGATCCCAACACAACCCCGAAAATCCTTCAAACATGAAAACTGGGAGGGCTTCAGACAAGCACTTGAAGACACACAAGTAACTGATCTCGAGGGGCAACCTACACACAATTAACACCCACCTTGAACAATGGTACACAGACATACAGACAGGCCAACATCCCCAAAACAACATACAAGACTATCCCCCACTAGAGAGAAACACATCGTCTGAAGTTGCTCAAAATACAATACAGGCACCTACATGAACTCACACTCACAGGGATACAGAACTACACACACGATACAGAGAAATCCAAACACAAATTACACACGAAATTAAAGTAATGAACAAACACCACTGGGAAACACTCACACAAAGACTATGTCAAAACACTAAAGATCCCAAGAAATTTTGGAGTTCCTTAAAAAAACTCATGGGGTCGAACAAGCAGACAACCACATACATATACAACACACTTAGACAGAAGGTTGACTCGGTGGAGGAGATGGAGCCTCTCCACAGGGAATTCTGGCAACAGAATTTCCAAATCTCCCCCACCGAGAATGCCCGATTCTACCACACCACAGAGACCGAGGTTGCAAACTACATACAACAACATAGGAACATAAATCTCCCAGAGAACATCATCACACTAAACACTCTCACAGAGGACAGTCCCCTCTCCACACCAATCACTCAAGAGGAAATAGCAAACACAATCAAACGCACCAAAAACACAACACCAGGAGCTAGCAACATAAACAAAACAATCATTGAACATCTTCCACCCAGAATGATCAGCAGACTATGCCATATCTTCAATGCAGCACTGGCAACAGGATATTTCCCTGATAAGTTTAAACACGTCACCCTCACTTTAATACCCAAAACAGGGAAATCTACTCACGAGGTGGGGAATTACCGCCCCATCTCACTCCTTGAAGTCCCAGGTAAACTGCTAGAGAGGGTAATAACACAGAGACTCATCACACACCTTGAAAACAACCAAATACACAACAACAGGCAATACGGCTTTCGCCCACACAGGGGGACCGAGAGCGCCATCGCCCTCGCTTATGAGGAGATCGCTCTCGGTCTCGCGAACAAACACCAGACGAACGCAATACTACGAGACGTCAGCAAGGCCTTTGACAAGGTCTGGCATGACGGTCTCAAATACAAGCTAACACAACTACAACTGCCCACACACTTCACACGCTTCCTGGATGACAAGACTGTCACAATACGCCTGGGAGCCCACCTAGGCACCCCCATCCACCTCAGAAGTGGAGTACCACAGGGAAGCGTTTTATCGCCAACCCTTTATATCCTGTATACAGCCAACCTGCCAGAACCGACACCATACAGCAACTATATTTCCTATGCAGACGATATCACACAGATTATCACACACCCCTCTAAATCACAACACTTCATGAAACGAACAACAGAAAGAGCTATACAGAACATCAACACATTTGAGCACCACTGGAAAATACAGGCAAACATAAACAAGTGCAAACTCATACCCATAGCACGTAGAAATTCACAACCAATCACAATTAACTACACCAACATTCCATACACTCACACAGGAAACATTCTCGGACTTCAGTTCACAAGCACAGGCTTCACAACACACATTAAACAAAGAATAATACAAGCACAAACAACACTAACCAAACTAAAACGCTTTTCATGCTGCACACCACAAACAAAACTCAGACTTTACAAAACAACTGTCAGACCCATTCTAGAATACACAGCTATCCCACTGGTTGCAATATCACACACACAAAAACTCCGAATGCAATCAGTATAGAACAAAGCATTACTCTGGGTACACGGCGCAACATTTCTAGACCGAATTTCAGCAGAAACACTACACAGAACATACAGCATGGAACCACTAAACACACGAATACACAGACGAGGCAAAAACACCTGGGCCAGACTACGCGAACAAGAAGACGAACAATATAACAACATCCTTGAAAAACACACAAACACGCACACAAACCACACCTGGTGGCCCAGAACACTACCAATCACAGAACACGAAATACCCACACCGATATACGCACACACACACACCGACCCCTGACCTGTGGCCATGCCCACGTTTTTTCCAATTTCAATTCTTGTTATTAAAGGCTAAAAAGATAATAAATAAATAAATAAATAAATCAAATCAAATCAGAAGTCACCCTCAGAATCCCCATAGGATTGGCTAGTCCACGCCGCACAACACTAAAATCATAAATGACAAATAGAGCGACCATCGGCTCTGCCAGCTCACCTGTGAGCCCACCTGTGCACGACGCGAATTAGCCAATCACGGGGGAGAGAGGGCTGGCCACCTTGGCGTCTCTCAAAGGTATAAATTCGGCGGCGCTGGTACCACGGCTCGTCGGCTTTTTTTTCTTCGGTCGCTCGCTCCTCTCTCAAGGTGACGACCGAGGTTCAGAGCTTTTCGTTCGAGAAGGTGATTCCTCGCTCGCTTGGACGTCCTCACAACACAGCTACGGCTAGGAAGTCACTCTTATGACGTTCCCTGTAACGCGGCCACGCCAAGGGAGTCACTCTTATGACACTGCCTGTAACACCTGAGCCCCATCTATCGACCTCACCATCCAATGGTTCTCTGAACCTCCTAAAGAGATAGCCTGATTCTGCCTCAGGCACCGGTCGTGCAACTTGTGTTGCTCCACACACACCACAGAAACACATGCCCACACACTCAGTCCTCCAGGAAGGCCTGCACCTCCTCTACCTACGCCCTCGGGCATTGCACTCGGTAGCAGGGGTGTGTTCGCTGACTTGGGCGATACTGTAAGCCAACCCTCGCCTAGGCAGGATTGTTGGGGCTGCAGTATCCCACGGGACCCCCCCCCCCCCCCAGAAGCTCTGGCGGAGCGTGACTTCGGTCCCCCTCCAGTGCCGAAAGGGATAGGCAGGCAGGACTCTTCAGCCACCTGGCTGTAGTGTAGGGCTATAGGGCCAAGGTCCCCTCACGGGGTGCCCTGAGAACACCCAAGGCGACCTCCCTTCGACTTTCCTCGTGCATCAAGAGCACACTGGATTGGAGGAGTTGTAATTGCCCAGGGCAGGAGCTTCTCAGGTCCAGGCAGGATGTAAATAAACGAAAATGACAAAAATAAAGATAACTACTCCAGGGGGTCCAACCCCACAAAAAGAGACCAGCTACAACAGATCCTGTTCGACTCAGACATCCGACTCCTCCGACTCATTAACGCCCACGACGGATACTACACCATTCTACAGAACAATGACCAAGTCGAAAGACTTTACTGATTCAGCTAAAGACGCCTCTCCTCTCATGGCTTCACCCCGTTGTTACCTCTTGAAATGAGGGCAAGACTCACCCTAGTCTTCAAAAGACCATAGAGACAAGTGGTCTCTGAGGACGCCGACACAAAGAGGAAATCTCAGCAGCAGTACCATCCTGCAAAGTAGAAGACATCAATATAATGAAAGAAAAATACATACTAAAAGTCTGATTCTCCAACCATCAAACAGCAAAAGACATCAAAGAAAAAAGCATATATCTATTCAGACTATTCATAGCCCCCTGGCAAATAGAATATGAAAGATTCACACCTATAAAACAATGCATGAACTGCTACGGCTATGGACATACCAAAAATGAATGCAGAACAGAAAAACAAACCATCTGCTCTGAATGTGGCTCAAAAACCCACAACTATAGGAATTGCAACAGCGCCCACAAGAGATGCACTAATTGTGGGGAGGAACACCGAACACTGGCCAACAGCTGCCCTTCCCGAAAAGAAGAGGTAAAAAAAACAAAAACAATAGAGACAATGACAGAAAAAATAAAAGAAAAGGAAACCCGACCAATAAAAGAAGCTGCCCAAAAAGCTGGTCAGGCAACTGTACAGGCATCCTAGAATGCATGGAAGCCTCTATTAAACCAAGTCTGCCAGGACATAAAAAAACAAGAAAAGCAAGAGCCAGTCCACCCAGTCCTTCCCAACAATCTCTCAAAAGAAATTACAATAATACTGGTTCATGCACACTTAAAAAACCTCATGGACCCAACAAAAGGATTCAGACAACACGCAAAAGAAGCCCTAGAGAAGAACAACCTCCCACCACTCGACCTCGGTGACTCAGACTCCTGGGGCATCCTGAAGGTCATCCCTCCTCCCTCCAAGCCCACCAGCCCTTCATCCCATGTCAGAGCTCTGGACAACCAGGTTAACCAAATAATGGAGGACATAACACAAGCAGTCCAGACAATTAGGGAAGAAACCCCACTCCAACCAGCAGAAACACCTGCCAAACCAACAGAAGACCAACAAACACACGAACAAAACAAAGAAACACGAAACACACAGCCCTCAGTCAGACGAAAACAAAAACAACAACAAACCCAAACACACCCAAAAGACCGCAGCAGATCCACCTCTCGCTGCAAATACAAGAAAGACAAAGAAAAGAAAAGACTGGGGTCTGACAATGAACAACAGACTACTCCTCAAAGCCACCCAAAGCCCAACAGTCCGGAAAGACTAATGGATGGCACAGCGAGAGAGGCATCTTTTACGGCGTCAGACTCCACACGCCAAACCCACAAAGCTTCGACCACCAAGACACCACCAAAATAGGACTCGAAATCGCCAAAGGAAACATGAAATGGTTATACACAAACACGAACTACGGAGTCATGGTGACAGCCAATAACATTCACAAACACCCAATTGCCGGGGAAATGAACTTAACACACACCCCTATCCTGAAATATACTAACATTAACGAACTACAAAACGGATTTTATTCCAAAGACAAACACCACAAACCATGAATCCATCCCTATCAATCATACAACGCCTCACCATCATCCAGCATAATGTCCTTCACTGGACATTCGACCGACGGAACGAGCTCTGCAACACATATAGGAAATACGACCACTACATAATTCTCATAAACAGCCACGGTCTTGATAACACTAAAAAAATAAAGATACACACATATACAACATATCAATCCAACCACACCGGTGAGCGAAATGACAGCGTTGCTCTCGCCATCAAAACTAACATAAAGCACAGAATACACAACAACTTTAAGTCAGAGCTCATTGCAGTGGAAATTAACACACCACACGGTCCTGTCATCATAGCCACCATTTACCTACCACCAAGACGCCCATACATACCGGACCAGGATATACTCCAGCTTCTCAGACACCGAAAACCCACCTACATACCCGGAGACTGGAATGCACAACACCCTACATTTGGATACAACCAAACAAATGCCGTAGGACGTGGCTTGGTCTTACGTATCCTTGATGGCACGCTAACACACATTGGTCCCACTTTCCAACCTTCATAAATAACCGGTCAGCAACCACACCAGACATTGCACTGACAAACAGACACGCCCATCTCAACATACATCTAACACAAGGAGAGATAACCACAAGCGATCATCTCCCCATAATTGCCACACTATCAACAAACCCAATTATGGTGCCCAAACATCCAAGAGAAAGCTACAAACATGCTGGCTGGAACTCCTTTAAAGAAGCCCTCTCCCACACACACACCCCTGACCTCCAAGGATGCCCAACCTCAGACATAGATACCTTTCTAGAATCCTGGTATGATGATATAAACATGGCAAGGCAAATGCACATTCCAAAAGTAACACACAGAACCATACCACAGCACAAACAAAATGACACTCTCCGCTCACTCATCACACAATACACCAACATCCGCAACCTCGCACAGACCCGAGGATGGGACCAAGAACTCAGAACAAGGTACAGACAAATACAAACACAACTACACAATGCTAACAAAGAACTACAAGCAGAAACCTGGACACGCCTTGTGAATGAACTCTGCCAAAATCAAAGACCCAAAACAATTTTGGTTGGCATACAAAAAACTTATGGGCACAAACAAAAAAACATTTTTACTAATCTACAATGAACAAACTGAAAAGATTGACACCACACAAAAAATGGAAACACTTCACAGAAGGTTCTGGCAAAGAAACTTCCAAATCACAGACGTCGAAAATGAACTGTTTGACACAGACACAGAAAACGAAGTGCAGGAGGCACTAGAACATTCACAACACCTCCTACAGCCCAATAACTCTATTAACTTCAACACACTTGACAGCACAAACATCTTCAACACATCAATCACACCGAGAGAAGTCGCAGAGATTATACAACATACCAGAAAAAAAACACCTGTACTTGGCAAAATAAATAAAACAATTCTCCAACACCTTCCTAACATGATACACAGACTCTGCCACATATTTAATGCTTCCCTAGCCACAGGACTCTTCCCGTCATTGTTCAAGAAAGCAACACTTTCACCCATTCCCAAACCAAAAAAAATCAGTCCACCATTTCACCAACTACAGACCGATCTCCTTGCTCGAAGTCCCTGGGAAAAATACTTGAAACGATCAGGGACAGACAGACTCAACACACACCTTGAAACAAACATCATCCACAACGCCCGCCAATATGTTTTCAGAGCACATAGAGGCACAAAAAGCGCTATTGCCCTCGCCTATGAGGAAATAGCCCTCGGCCTCGCCAACAAAAAACAAACAAACATCATTCTCAGGGACGTCAGCAAGGCATTCGACAAAGTATGGCATGATGGACTAAATCTTAAACCTACAATTACCACATAACTTCACTCGCCTACTCTGCAAATTCCTCAACAGTAGAACAGCAAACATTCACCTTGAAAATCACCTTGGACCCCGCATCCCCCTCAGGAGTGGGGTACCCCAAGGGAGCATCATATCACCAACACTATTCATCCTATACACAGCCTACCACTCCCAGCACCATTCAGCAACCACATATCATATGCAAACGACATCACCCAAATCATCACACACCCCAGCAAATCAAAGCACATCATGAAACGTGCCACAGAGACGGCCATCACAAACATAAACACATTCGAAAGGAAGTGGAAAATACAAACAATCACACAGAAATTCACAATCCTTCCAACTGCCAGACTCAACCCACCAAACATACAAATACATGACACAGAGATCCCCTATGGCAACTCAGGGAAACTACTCGGTCTCTCCCTCAACAGATGGGGCATAACACCCCCACACAAAAAAAACGCATAACCCAGGCAACCGCAACGCTCGCCAAACTACACCGATTCTCACAGTGCACAACACAAACAAAAACTAAAACTCTACAAAAACTGTTTTGTCAGACCCATACTCGAATACACCCCAGTACCACTACACACCATATCAAAAACCCAACAACTGAACATGCAGGTCGTCCAGAACAAAGCTCTGCGCTGGGCTGAAAACATTCAATACCCCATCATAACACCCTCGCACATTCTCCATGCGAGACACAACATATAACCCCTAAACATCCGCATCCACACACGAGCACAGAAGACATGGGAGAGACTCCAACACGCAGAAGACCCACTCTACGCAAACATACTTGAAACACACAACACAAACACTAATCAACGAAGGTGGCCTCGTAGCCTACTCACGCTCTCACAGCCACCTCCCCACCCACTCTACACCCGCCAATCATTAAAAAAAAAAAAAAAAAAAAAAAAAAAAGTGAGATGTCCCAACCCCTCGGGGAGGATATCTCTCATCCTCCATGAGAACTACCGCTACAGGCATTGTTTTTCACAGTGCTTGCGACCACAGATCGCTGCAGGAGGGTTACTACTAAAAAAGAAAAAAAAGAAGAAAAAAAGCAAACAGATCACTGCAGGAAGGTTATTAAATATATATATATATATACACTCGTAAAGTTAACATACCGCGTATGTTACGAGTAACACAAACCTACATCATCATCATCAATAACGGTATGCTCATGTTTGAGCAGCCGTGGACCTCTCCACCATCCTTCGCCACTAAACTCGATCTTACGCTTTTCTTTCCACTTGTACCATCGACAGCCCGCAAATATCTTTGATATTGTCGCTCAGTCTTGTCTTCGGTTTGCCTCTTCCTCTGTTTCCTATCACCATCCCTGTCAGCAAGTTTTTCTCAATACTTTTACTTCTCATTACATGACCAATAAACTTTAATTTCCTCTTGTTCAAGATGTCCAACAGTCGGTCTTTACAATTTATTTTCTCAGCAAATTCATCATTCGTCTTCTTCTCTGTCCAGCTAATATGCAGTACTCGTCTGTAACACCACATTCAAAACTACTGATCTTTTCTTGTCTATCTACTTCAACACCCAACACTCAGAACCATATGATGCAATTGGGAAAAACTAATGAGTCAATAACCTCAGCTTTGTCCGTAAGGTAATGGTTCGGTCTTCGGTTATTGAGAGCAATTGTGGCGTTTTGGCAATGGTAATTCTTTTTTATCTCCGGTGAATCATCATATGTATTAGTTAAAACAGCTCCAAGATAAGTGAACTCTTTCACATTTTCCACAATCATTCCCTTGATTGTAACATGTTCATCATTGTTCATTGCCGGTTATCTTTGAATCTTCATGATCTTAGTTTTCTTGGCATTAAGAAACAAGCCAGCCTTTTCGCTTGCTTCTCTAACTTTATCTAGTAGTTGTTGTAGTTCAGTGATACTGCTGGCAACCAAAACTATATCATCGGCGTACCTCAGATTTGATATTTTGTATCCTCCAACATCCACAGTTCCATCAAAATTCTCTAGAGCACCTCTCATAATTGTTTCAGAATATATATTAAAGAGGTGCGGAGACAGAATGCAACCCTGTCGTACTCCTTGTTTGACTTCGAACCATTCTGTTAACCCATAAGTCAAACCTACATATAAACATATATATGTAGTTATTTATTGAGAACAATACCATAATCGTCCACAAACCAGCAGGGTAACATGCCAACATACGAACCACGCTTCTCGGCAGGCCTTCCTCCACCAAACAACAAATACCACCACCTGCCACCAGTGCCAACGACACCAGGAAAGCAAACAGTAAAACACGCAAGGGGTTTCGCCCTCCCCTACCACCTTAGACTTCGTTATTTTTCCCACCAGCCCTTGCACTGCACTTCTCACTCTCTCCCCCTCTTAGCTAGCTGTATCAGCGTTTCGCGGCGTTTCGCGCCGCCTCGGCCCGCCTAGTGGTCCTGGGATCAGCGCCGACGAACTATAAGCGGAGAGATTCAAGGACGGAACAGCTTACACACTTGCTACGGACTCTGACTCGATTGCCTGTGATTATGGGAGTGCGCTCGTGCAATTGCATAAGGCAGACACGCGAGTCAGTGGACGAGCAAGATGGAGATGTTCTATGGAAAAAAAGAGAAAAAAAACACTACCCCCCCAAAGAAAAAAAAAACACTCCTCCCCCTAAAAAAAAGCCTTCTATCATTATGTTATTTTGAAGTTCGTATTTTACGCACTATAACCCTTACCCTTTGTTTGCTTGCTTGCTTTTTTTTTTGTTCTGGTTTGTTCCTGCACCCTCTCTCTCTGACCAGACTCTTGTTTCTGCTGATTCCTGTTTTTGTTTTGTTCTTGTTCCCTTCTGTTTATGTTATATCACCATAACCATCATAGTTGCTTATGTTTATTTATCTCTGTTTATGTAACATGCTCCCTTTTCGTCCCCACCCACTTGCAATAGTCAGAGAGTTGTCAAGATCTCACTCCCCCCGATTTATACTATATTATACCACTTTATTCCTCTATCCACTATCGCCCCAATCACCCATCCCGCATCTCATTCACCCATCCCCCATCCTGCCTCTCTCTCGATCTCTGTCCCCTTCCTCCCCCATTACCCACGTTTTATGTAACCTTTATCTCTCTCTCAGCCACTGGAGCCCCCAACCTCTTTCTTTTTTTACTTTTCCCAGTTAACAGCAATTGAAAAGTAACATAAAAATTGAAATAGATGTAAGATAAAAATATAAAAGTTAAAAATTAATAAAATCAATAAAAAACGAAGTCGGTTTCTTTCTTTTTAGTCAATAAGTTAAGTTTTTAGTGAATATCTTAAGTCAAGTAACAATTTGTTCATTGTACTAAAAAAAGAAAAAAAAAAAAGAAAAAAAAATAAACAATAATAATAATAAAAATTATATATATATATATATCTTTTTTTTTTAAATAAAAAAGAGGTGTTCCCTTTAATTACTTTAAATTCAATATCCACTTTTTTCTCGCCAGTAAAATAGTAATATAGAAACATGACTTATCACATAGCCCCCAGCCCCTTTCGAACTCCAGACATGAAAAAGAAATTGAATTACAGTATGTACAACTATGCACGGGTCTTTCGCCCACTACTTGCAATCTCTAACTTCATTAGTTTCGCCACTTACCTGCCCCCCCCCCTCGATTCCTTCCCTCTTTACTTCTTTATTATCTTATCTTACACACACACACATAAATATATTATAATATATATATATATAGATTATATATATATAGATATATATATATAGATATATATATATATAGTATATATATATATATATATATATATATATGATACACACACACGCACCACACACACACACACACACAACACACACACACACACACACACACACACAAACACAACCACACACACACACACACAATAACACACACACACACACACACACACCACACACACACACACACACCACACACACCACACAGAGAGAGAGAGAGAGAAGAGAGAGAGAGAGAGAGAGAGAGAGAGAGGACAGAGACAGAGAGACAGAGGACAGAAAGAGACACAGAGATAGGAGAGAGAAGATATATATAATATATTATATTATATATATATATACATATATAGTTATGATATATAATATATATATATCTAGATATATATATATAATATAATATATATATATATACATATATATATATATAGATATATATAATATATATAATATATATATATATATATATATATATATATATATATATATATATATATTATTACTATATATATATATA
>NC_051427.1:21676044-21693491 GCF_015228065.2 Penaeus monodon | reverse complement strand
CTGTGTTTTTTGTCTCTCTTCTCTGTCTCTTCTGTCTCTGTCTCTTTCTCTCTCTCTCCTCTCTCCTCTCTCTCTCTCTCTCTCTCTCTCTTGTGTGTGTGTGTGTGTGTGTGTGTGTGTGTGTGTGTTGTGTGTGTGTGTGTTATTGTGTGTGTGTGTGTGTGGTTGTGTTTGTGTGTGGTGTGTGTGTGTGTGTGTGTGGTTATATATATATAGATATATATATATATATATATAATATATATATATAGTATATATATATATAATATATATTATATATTTGTGTGTGTGTGTGTCTGTGTGCATGTATATTATCATATATATATATATATATATATATATATATATATATATATATATATAATATATATATATATATATATAATATATCTATATATATATTATATATATTTATGTGTGTGTGTGTAAGATAAGATAAATAAAGAAGTAAAGAGGGAAGGAATCGAGGGGGGGGGGGCAGGTAAAGTGGCGAAACTTAATGAAGTTAGAGATTGCAAAGTAGTGGGCGAAAGACCCGTGCATAGTTGTACATACTGTAATTCAAATTTCTTTTTCATGTCTGGAGTTCGAAAGGGGGCTGGGGGCTATGTGATAAGTCATGTTTCTATTTACTATTTTACTGGCGAGAAAAAAGTGGATATTGAATTTAAAGTAATTAAAGGGAACACCTCTTTTTTATTTAAAAAAAAAAGATATATATATATATATAATTTTATTATTATTATTTTTTTTTTACGTTTTATGATTTTTAGTTGACTTTTTTTCCTAAAAGGTTAGTAAAGGAGACAAGTGTAATGATTTTTTTTTCTTTTTTTCTTTTTTTAGTACAATGAACAAATTGTTACTTGACTTAAGATATTCACTAAAAACTTAACTTATTGACTAAAAAGAAAGAAACCGACTTCGTTTTTTATTGATTTTATTAATTTTTAACTTTTATATTTTTATCTTACATCTATTTCAATTTTTATGTTACTTTTCAATTGCTGTTAACTGGGAAAAGTAAAAAAAGAAAGAGGTTGGGGGCTCCAGTGGCTGAGAGAGAGATAAAGGTTACATAAAACGTGGGTAATGGGGGAGGAAGGGGACAGAGATCGAGAGAGAGGCAGGATGGGGGATGGGTGAAATGAGATGCGGGATGGGGTGATTGGGGCGATAGTGGATAGAGGAATAAAGTGGTATAATATAGTATAAATCGGGGGGAGTGAGATCTTGACAACTCTCTGACTATTGCAAGTGGGTGGGGACGAAAAGGGAGCATGTTACATAAACAGAGATAAATAAACATAAGCAACTATGATGGTTATGGTGATATAACATAAACAGAAGGGAACAAGAACAAAACAAAAACAGGAATCAGCAGAAACAAGAGTCTGGTCAGAGAGAGAGGGTGCAGGAACAAAACCAGAACAAAAACAAAAGCAAGCAAGCAAACAAAGGGTAAGGGTTATAGTGCGTAAAATACGAACTTCAAAATAACATAATGATAGAAGGCTTTTTTTTAGGGGGAGGAGTGTTTTTTTTTTCTTTGGGGGGGTAGTGTTTTTTTTCTCTTTTTTTCCATAGAACATCTCCATCTTGCTCGTCCACTGACTCGCGTGTCTGCCTTATGCAATTGCACGAGCGCACTCCCATAATCACAGGCAATCGAGTCAGAGTCCGTAGCAAGTGTGTAAGCTGTTCCGTCCTTGAATCTCTCCGCTTATAGTTCGTCGGCGCTGATCCCAGGACCACTAGGCGGGCCGAGGCGGCGCGAAACGCCGCGAAACGCTGATACAGCTAGCTAAGAGGGGGAGAGAGTGAGAAGTGCAGTGCAAGGGCTGGTGGGAAAAATAACGAAGTCTAAGGTGGTAGGGGAGGGCGAAACCCCTTGCGTGTTTTACTGTTTGCTTTCCTGGTGTCGTTGGCACTGGTGGCATGGTGTGGTATTTGTTGTTTGGTGGAGGAAGGCCTGCCGAGAAGCGTGGTTCGTATGTTGGCATGTTACCCTGCTGGTTTGTGGACGATTATGGTATTGTTCTCAATAAATAACTACATATATATGTTTATATGTAGGTTTGACTTATGGGTTAACAGAATGGTTCGAAGTCAAACAAGGAGTACGACAGGGTTGCATTCTGTCTCCGCACCTCTTTAATATATATTCTGAAACAATTATGAGAGGTGCTCTAGAGAATTTTGATGGAACTGTGGATGTTGGAGGATACAAAATATCAAATCTGAGGTACGCCGATGATATAGTTTTGGTTGCCAGCAGTATCACTGAACTACAACAACTACTAGATAAAGTTAGAGAAGCAAGCGAAAAGGCTGGCTTGTTTCTTAATGCCAAGAAAACTAAGATCATGAAGATTCAAAGATAACCGGCAATGAACAATGATGAACATGTTACAATCAATGGAATGATTGTGGAAAATGTGAAAGAGTTCACTTATCTTGGAGCTGTTTTAACTAATACATATGATGATTCACCGGAGATAAAAAGAAGAATTACCATTGCCAAAAACGCCACAATTGCTCTCAATAACCGAAGACCGAACCATTACCTTACGGACAAAGCTGAGGTTATTGAACTCATTAGTTTTCCCAATTGCATCATATGGTTCTGAGTGTTGGGTGTTGAAGTAGATAGACAAGAAAAAGATCAGTAGTTTTGAAATGTGGTGTTACAGACGAGTACTGCATATTAGCTGGACAGAGAAGAAGACGAATGATGAAGTGCTGAGAAAAATAAATTGTAAAGACGACTGTTGGACATCTTGAACAAGAGGAAATTAAAGTTTATGGTCTGTAATGAGAAGTAAAAGTATTGAGAAAACTTGCTGACAGGGATGGTGATAGGAAACAGAGGAAGAGGCAAACCGAAGACAAGACTGAGCGACAATATCAAAGATATTTGCGGGCTGTCGATGGTACAAGTGGAAAGAAAAGCGTAAGATCGAGTTTAGTGGCGAAGGATGGTGGAGAGGTCCACGGCTGCTCAAACATGAGCATACCGTTATTGATGATGATGATGTAGGTTTGTGTTACTCGTAACATACGCGGTATGTTAACTTTACGAGTGTATATATATATATATATTTAATAACCTTCCTGCAGTGATCGTTGCTTTTTTTTCTTTTTTTCTTTTTAGAGTAACCCTCCTGCAGCGATCTGTGGTCGCAAGCACTGTGAAAAACAATGCCTGTAGCGGTAGTTCTCATGGAGGATGAGAGATATCCTCCCCGAGGGGTTGGGACATCTCACTTTTTTTTTTTTTTTTTTTTTTTTTTTTAATGATTGGCGGGTGTAGAGTGGGTGGGGAGGTGGCTGTGAGAGCGTGAGTAGGCTACGAGGCCACCTTCGTTGATTAGTGTTTGTGTTGTGTGTTTCAAGTATGTTTGCGTAGAGTGGGTCTTCTGCGTGTTGGAGTCTCTCCCATGTCTTCTGTGCTCGTGTGTGGATGCGGATGTTTAGGGGTTATATGTTGTGTCTCGCATGGAGAAATGTGCGAGGGTGTTATGATGGGGTATTGAATGTTTTCAGCCCAGCGCAGAGCTTTGTTCTGGACGACCTGCATGTTCAGTTGTTGGGTTTTTGATATGGTGTGTAGTGGTACTGGGGTGTATTCGAGTATGGGTCTGACTACAGTTTTGTAGAGTTTTAGTTTTGTTTGTGTTGTGCACTGTGAGAATCGGTGTAGTTTGGGGAGCGTTGCGGTTGCCTGGGTTATGCGTTGTTTTTGTGTGGTGTTATGCCCCATCTGTTGAGGGAGAGACGAGTAGTTTCCCTGAGTTGCCTTTAGGGATCTCTGTGTCATGTATTGTATGTTTGGTGGTTGAGTTGGCAGTTGGAAGGATTGTGAATTTCTGTGTGATGTTTGTTTTTCCATTTCCCTTTTTCGAATGTGTTTATGTTTGTGATGGCCGTCTCTGTGGCACGTTTCATGATGTGCTTTGATTTGCTGGGGTGTGTGATGATTTGGGTGATGTCGTTTGCATATGATATGTGGTTGCTGAATGGTGCTGGGAGTGGTAGGCTGTGTATAGGATGAATAGTGTTGGTGATATGATGCTCCCTTGGGGTACCCCACTCCTGAGGGGGATGCGGGGTCCAAGGTGATTTTCAAGGTGAATGTTTGCTGTTCTACTGTTGAGGAATTTGCAGAGTAGGCGAGTGAAGTTATGTGGTAATTGTAGGTTTAAGATTTAGTCCATCATGCCATACTTTGTCGAATGCCTTGCTGACGTCCCTGAGAATGATGTTTGTTTGTTTTTTGTTGGCGAGGCCGAGGGCTATTTCCTCATAGGCGAGGGCAATAGCGCTTTTTGTGCCTCTATGTGCTCTGAAAACATATTGGCGGGCGTTGTGGATGATGTTTGTTTCAAGGTGTGTGTTGAGTCTGTCTGTCATGATGCGTTCAAGTATTTTCCCAGGGACTTCGAGCAAGGAGATCGGTCTGTAGTTGGTGAAATGGTGGACTGATTTGTTTGGTTTGGGAATGGGTGAAAGTGTTGCTTTCTTGAACAATGACGGGAAGAGTCCTGTGGCTAGGGAAGCATTAAATATGTGGCAGAGTCTGTGTATCATGTTAGGAAGGTGTTGGAGAATTGTTTTATTTATTTTGCCAAGTACAGGTGTTTTTTTTCTGGTATGTTGTATAATCTCTGCGACTTCTCTCGGTGTGATTGATGTGTTGAAGATGTTTGTGCTGTCAAGTGTGTTGAAGTTAATAGAGTTATTGGGCTGTAGGAGGTGTTGTGAATGTTCTAGTGCCTCCTGCACTTCGTTTTCGTGTCTGTGCCAAACAGTTCTTTTTCGACGTCTGTGATTTGGAAGTTTCTTTGCCAGAACCTTCTGTGAAGTGTTTCCATTTTTTGTTGTGGTGTCAATCTTTTCAGTTTGTTCATTGTAGATGTAGGTCCCAAATGTTGTTTTTTTGTCCCCAAAGTTTTTTGTATGCCAACCAAAATTGTTTTGGGTCTTTGATTTTGGCAGAGTTCATTCACAAGGCGTGTCCAGGTTTCTGCTTGTAGTTCTTTGTTAGCATTGTGTGGGTTGTGTTGTTTTGTCTGTACCTTGTTTGAGTTCTGGTCCATCCTGGGGGTCTGTGCGAGGTTGCGGATGTTGGTGTATTGTGTGAGAGTGAGCGGAGAGGTCATTTGTTTGTGCTGGGTATGGTTCTGTGTGTTACTTTGGGAATGTGCATTTGCTTGCCATTTTTATATCATCATACCAGGATTCTAAAAAGGTATCTATGTCTGAGGGGGGGATCCTTGGAGGTCAGGGGTGTGTGGTGGGAGAGGGCTTCTTTAAAGGATTTTCCAGCCAGCATGTTTGTAGTTTCTCTGGATGTTTGGGCACCATAATTGGGTTTTTTGATAGTGTGGCAATTAGGGGAGATGATCGCTTGTGGTTATCTCTCCTTGTGTTAGATGTATGTTGAGATGGGCGTGTCTGTTTGTCAGTGCAATGTCTGGTGTGGTTGCTGACCGGTTATTTATGAAGGTTGGAAAGTGGGACCAATGTGTGTTAGCGTGCCATCAAGGATACGTAAGACCAAGCCACGCCCACGGCATTTTTTTGGTTGTATCCAAAGTAGGGTGTTGTGCTTTCCCAGTTCCCGGGGTATGTAGGTGGGTTTTCGGTGTCTGAGAAGCGGAGTATATCCTGGTCCGGTATGTATGGGGTCTTGGTGGTGGGTAAATGGTGGCTATGATGACAGGACCGTGGGGTGTGTTAATTTCCACGCAATGAGCTTGATTTAAAAAGTTGTTGTGTATTCTGTGCTTTATGTTAGTTTTGATGGCGAGAGCAACGCTGTCATTTCGCTCACCGGTGTGGTTGGATTGATATGTTGTATATGTGTGTATCTTTATTTTTTTAGTGTTATCAAGACCGTGGCTGTTTATGAGAATTATGTAGTGGTCGTATTTCCTATATGTGTTGCAGAGCTCGTTCCGTCGGTCGAATGTCCAGTGAAGGACATTATGCTGGATGATGGGAGGCGTTGTATGATTGATAGGGATGGTTTCAGGGTTTTGTGGTTGTTTGTCTTTGGAATAAAATCCGTTTGTAGTTGTTAATGTAGAAATTTCAGGATAGGGGGATGTGTTTAAGTTCATTTCCCGGCAATTGGGTTTGTGAATGTTATTGGCTGTCACCATGATCCGTAGTTCTTTGTTTGTGTAT
This sequence comes from Penaeus monodon, assembly GCF_015228065.2. Taxonomy (NCBI): domain Eukaryota; kingdom Metazoa; phylum Arthropoda; class Malacostraca; order Decapoda; family Penaeidae; genus Penaeus; species Penaeus monodon. Next base: position 21,687,299 of record NC_051427.1, on the reverse strand, counting down.
AACATTTCATTTTTTTCCCTTTGGCGATTTCGAGTCCTATTTTGGTGGTGTCTTGGTGGTCGAAGCTTTGTGGGTTTGGCGTGTGGAGTCTGACGCCGTAAAAGATGCCTCTCTCGCTGTGCCATCCATTAGTCTTTCCGGACTGTTGGGCTTTGGGTGGCTTTGAGGAGTAGTCTGTTGTTCATTGTCAGACCCCAGTCTTTTCTTTTCTTTGTCTTTCTTGTATTTGCAGCGAGAGGTGGATCTGCTGCGGTCTTTGGGTGTTTTTGGGTTGTTGTTGTTTTTTGTTTCGTCTGGACTGAGGGCTGGGGTTTTTCGTGTTTCCCTTGTTTTGTTCGTGTGTTTGTTGGTCTTCTGTTGGTTTGGCAGGTGTTTCTGCGGTTGGAGTGGGGTTCTTCCCTAATTGTCTGGGACTGCTTGTGTATGTCCCAATTATTTGGTTTAACCCGGTGTCCAGAGCTCTGACATGGGATGAAGGGTGGTGGGCTTGGAGGGAGGAGGGGATGACCTTCAGGATGCCCAGGAGTCTGAGTCACCGAGGTCGAGTGGTGGGAGGTTGTTCTTCTCTAGGGCTTCTTTTGCGTGTTGTCTGAATCCTTTTGTTGGGTCCATGAGGTTTTTTAAGTGTGCATGAACCAGTATTATTGTAATTTCTTTTGAGAGATTGTTGGGAAGGAGGGTGGGCTGGCTCTTTCTTTTTTTGTTTTTATGTCCTGGCAGACTTGGTTTAATAGAGGCTTCCATGCATTCTAGGATGCCTGTACAGTTGCCTGACCAGCTTTTTGGGCAGCTTCTTTTATTGGTCGGGTTCCTTTTCTTTTATTTTTTCTGTCATTGTCTCTATTGTTTTTGTTTTTTTTACCTCTTCTTTTCGGGAAGGGCGATGTTGGCCAGTGTTCGGTGTTCTCCCACAAATTTGTGCAATCTCTGTGGGCGCGTTGCAATCCTATAGTGTGGGTTTTTGAGCCACATTAGACAGATGGTTGTTTTTCTGGGTTTTGCATTCATTTTTGGTATGTCCATAGCCGTAAACAGTTCATGCATTGTTTATAGGTGTGAATTTTTCAATTATTGCCAGGGGGGTATGAATAGTCTGAATAGATAATGCTTTTTCTTTGATGTCTTTTGCTGTTTTATGGTTGGAGAATCAGACTTTTAGTATGTATTTTCTTTCATTATATGATGTCTTCTACTTTGCAGGATGGTACTGCTGCTGAGATTCCTCTTTTTGTCGGCCGTCCTCAGAGACCACTTGTCTTATGGTCTTTTGAAGACTAGGGTGAGTCTTGCCCTCATTTCAAGAGGTAACAACGGGGTGAAGCCATGAGAGGAGAGGCGGTCTTTAGCTGAATCAGTAAAGTCTTTCGACTTGGTCATTGTTCTGTAGAATGGGTGTAGTATCCGTCGTGGGCGTTAATGAGTCGGAGGAGTGGATGTCTGAGTCGAACAGGATCTGTTGTAGCTGGTCTCTTTTTGTGGGGTTTGGGCCCCCTGGAGTAGTTATCTTTTTTTGTCATTTTTTATTTACATCCTGCCTGGACTGAGAAGCTCCTGCCCTGGGCAATTACAACTCCCAATCCCGTGTGCTCTTGATGCACGAGGGAAAGTCGAAGGGAGGTCGCCTTGGGTGTTCTCAGGGCACCCCCTGAGGGGACCTTGGCCCTATAGCCTACACTACAGCCAGGTGGCTGAAGAGTCCTGCCTGCCTATCCTTCGGCACTGGGGGGGACCGAAGTCACGCTCCGCGAGCTTTGGGGGGGGGGGGGGGTCCCGTGGGATACTGCAGCCCCCAAAACAATCCTGCCTAGGCGAGGGTTGGCTTTACCCGTATCGCCCAAGTAGCGAACACACCTGCTACCGAGTTGGGAATGCCCGAGGGCGTCAGGTAGAGGAGGTGCAGGCCTTCCTGGAGGACTGAGTGTGTGGGCATGTGGTTCTGTGGGGTGTGTGGAGCAAAAACAAGTTGCACGACCCGGGGCCTGAGGCAGAATCAGGCTATCTCTTTAGGAGGTTCAGAGAACCATTGGATGGTGAGGTCGATAGATGGGGCTCAGGTGTTACAGGCAGTGTCATAAGAGTGGATCCCTTGGGGTGGCCGCGTTACAGGGAACGTAAAAAGAGTGACTTCCTAGCCGTAGCTGTGTTGTGAGGACGTCCAAGCGAGCGAGGAATCACCTTCTCGAACGAAAAGCTCTGAACCTCGGTCGTCACCTTTAGAGAGGAGCGAGCGACCGAAGAAAAAAAAGCCGACGAGCCGTGGGTACCAGCGCCGCCGAATTTATACCTTTGAGAGACGCCAAGGTGGGGCCAGCCTCTCCCCCGTGATTGGCTAATTCGCGTCGTGCACAGGTGGGCTCACAGGTGAGCTGGCAGAGCCGATGGTGTCTATTGCATTTATGATTTTAGTGTTGTGCGGGCGGGGACTAGCCAATCCTATGGGGATTCGAGGGTGACTTTGATTTGATTTGATTTATTTATTTATTTTTTTATTATCTTTTTTGCCTTTAATAAAAAAGAATTGAAATTGGAAAAACGTGGGCATGGCCACAGGTCAGGGGGCGGTGTGTGTGTGTGCGTATATCGGTGTAGGTATTTCGTGTTCTGCGAGTGATAGTGTTCTGGGCCACCAGGTGTGGTTTGTGTGCGTGTTTGTGTGTTTTTCAAGGATGTTGTTTATTGTTCGTCTTTGTTCGCGTAGTCTGGCCCAGGTGTTTTTGCCTCGTCTGGTATTCGGTGTTTAGTGGTCCATGCTGTAGTTCTGTGTAGTGTTTCTGCTGAAATTCGGTTAGAAATGTTGCGCGGTACAAGTAAGCTTTGTTCTATACTGATTGCATCGGGTTTTTTGTGGGTGAATTGCAACCAGGGGATAGTGGTATTCTAGAATGGGTCGACAGTTTTTTTGTAAAGTCTGAGTTTTGTTGTGGTGTGCAGCATGGGAAAAACGTTTAGTTTGGTTAGTGTTGTTTGTGCTTTATTATTCTTTGTTTAATGTGTGTTGTGAAGCCTGTGCTTGTGAACTGAAGTTTCCCAGAATGTTTCCTGTGTGAGTGTATGGAATGTTGGGGTAGTTTAAATTTTGATTGGTTGTGAATTTCTAGTGCTATGGGTATGAGTTTGCACTTGTTTATGTTGCCTGTATTTTCCAGTGGTGCTAAATGTGTTTATGTTCTGTATAGCTCTTCGTGTTCGTTTTATGAAGTGTTGTGATTTTGAGGGGGTGTGAAATCTTTTGTATCGTCTGCATAGGAAAAAAAGTTGTTTGTAGGGGTGTGGGTTCTGGGGGGTTTGGCTGGTTACAGGATATAAAGGGTTGGCGTTTAAAACGTTCCCTGTGGACCCCACTCGAGGTGGATGGGGGTCCCCTTAGGTGGGCCCCCAGGGTTTTGGTGACAGTCTTGTCATCCAGGAAGGGTTTAGGAAGTGTGTGGCAGTTGTAGTTGTTTTAGTTTGTTTTGGGAGACCGTCATGCCAGCCCTTTGTAAAAGGGCCCTTGCTGACTCTCGTAGTTTTGGTTTCTTTTCTGGTGTTTGTTCGCGAGCCGAGAGCGTTTCCCCTTAACAGGGCGATGGCGTCTCGGCCCCCTGTGGGGGCAAAACCCCCGTTTTGCTTTGTTGTGTTTTTGGTTTGTTTTCAAGGTGTGGAGAGTCTCTGTGTTATTACCCTCTTAGCAGTTTACCTGGGACTTAAAGGGAGTGAGATGGGGGGGGTTTAATTTCCCCAACTCGTGAGTAGATTTCCCGTTTTGGGTATTAAAGTGAGGGTGGTGTTTAAATTTAAAAGGGGAAAATTCCTTTTGCCAGTGCTGCATTGAAGATATGGAATAGTTGGATCTTTTGGGGGGGGAAGATGTTCAATGTTTGTTTTGTTTTTTTGTTGCTAGCTCCGGTGTTGTGTTTTTGGTGCTTTTTGATTGGTTTGCTTTTTCCTCTTGAGTGATGGTTTTGGAGAGGGGACGGTCCTCTGTGAGGGTTTTAGTGTAGATGTTTCTGGGAGATTTTCCTATGTTTTTGTATGTAGTTGCCCAAACGGTCTTGTGGTGGGAAAGAATCGGGCATTCTCGGGGGGAAAATTTGGAAATTCTTTTGCCAGATTCCTGGGGAAAGAGGTCCTTTCCCCCCACCGAAAAAACCTTTTTTTTTTTTTGTCTAAGTGTGTTGTATTGTATTTTGGTTTTGCTTTTTCGCCCCCAGGGATTTTTTTTAAAGGAACCCCAAAAATTTTCTTGGGATCTTTAGGGTTGGGGGCCCATAGTCTTTGTGTGGGGGTTTCCCAGTGGTTTTGTTCATTATTTTAATTTCGTGGGGTTTTTGGTGTTGGATTTTTTCTGTATGTGGGGGTTATTTCTGAAATCCCTGTGGGCGGGGATTTCATGTAGGTCCCTGATTGTTTTTTTGAGAAATTTTAGACGAGGTTTTCTTTTCTAGGGGGGGTGGGTTGTATGTTTTTTGGGGGATTTTGGGCCGTCTGTATGCCCTTTTGTCCCTTTTTCAAGGTGGGTGTTAATTGTGGTATTTGGGCCCTCGAGTTTCAGTTACTTGTGTTTTCAAGTGCTTGTCTGAAGCCCTCCCAGTTTTCATTTTTGAAGGATTTTGGGGGTTGTTTTGGGGACATGATGGGGTTTGTAGACAGGGTTAAAATGACGGGAGGGGGTTTCGCGGGACGTGAGTCGTTTTTTGTGTTTTGATGTGTAGTTGTGCTCTGGGGTTTTCCCAAAGGGACTATAAGGTGTTGCTGCTGTTTTTAGGTGTTAAAAATTTTGGGTGTGTGGGCCCGAGGTGGGGGAGTCCCCTTTGTTTTGAGTGAGGCAAAGGCCTGCCAACGGGTTTGTGGGGGTTTGTAGTAAAAGGAGTGCGTGGTTTTTTTTAAAGGTCTCCATGATGTATATGGGTTTTTGTGCCTCAGGAGCTGCAAGTTTAGGTTCGGGGTTTGAAAGGGTCTTTTTGGGAAGTAAATGTTGCTGTAAATGGATCCATGGGGGTGTTTTTTCGACTGCCAGTAGGGGGGGGGCTGAAATTAAATGTTTGTTTTCGTGGGAGTGTTCTTTTTGATTCCCAATTTCCCTCCCATCGTTTTTCTTGTGGTTTTTTGGAAGAGTAGATGGGGTAAAATGTAGTTTTTAAAGGGGGTTGGTGTTTTTTGACCCCCAGGGGCTTTTAATGAGTATGTTTGTGTGGGTTCTTTGTTTCTGTATGTTTTTCCCCACATTTTAGGTTTTCTTTTGTCCAGGGGAGTACTTTGTGTTGTATGAGGTGAGGGTGAGGTAGTGTATGTGTTTCAGGTGTATTTGTTTTTTTTTTAAAATAAGGAAGTAGCCGTTATTTTTTTTTTTATAAATAGGGCAGTGTTCCATCTTTGCTTTAGTGACAGCTTTTCCCCTCCTCGGGGGTGTTTGTGTACCCTTTCGCGTGACCCGATGGAAATTGCTCTTTTTTCGTTAAACCCCCTTTATTCTTTGTTTTTAATCTCAGAAAAAATTTTCAAAGCGGCCGGGGATTTTTCGGGACTTTCTAAAAAGGTGGAGCCATAGTGTTTGGGTCTTTTGGCAGCCCCGTCCGGGGGCGCTCCAGCCCCTCTCTTTTAGTAAAGGGTTTCCAAAAGGGGTTTCTAAAAGGGTTTCTGGGTAGGATTTGGGGGCTTTCGGGGTGCTCAGAGGGAATCGCGGGGTTTACCCTGAGCTCCATGAAGGGGATTTTTTAGCTTTGACCTTACTGATTGCGAGAGGAGGAGGCCGTGGGGAGGTGCCGAAGTTACTTTAGGGGGGGGGAAAATTTAAAGGGGTCCCGGGTCTGGGGGAAAGGGGTCGGTGGGTTGGGGGCCTGTGTAGGTTTGGGGCCAATGGCCCGGGCCTGTACGGCTGAGGGTTCCCGGGGCCTTGGGGGTTGGGGATTGTTCAGGTGGGCCCGAGCAGTCTGGTTTGGGGGGTTTAATCACCTTTGGAGCCCAAAAGTCAGATTTCCCCCAGGGCTAGGGGTGGAAAGTGTTAGCCCCCGTGTGCTTTTTCCCTGGGATCTGAAAACCCCCCTTTTTAGGGGGAATGAAAATTTTTCATGTGGCCTGAGGAAAGGGCTATGAGAATCTTCCGGGGGAGATCGGTTTGGGGGGCCAAAGGGGGATGGAAGGTTCAGGGTTTTTTTTTGTTTAATCTCCTGGGGGACCTGGTTGGGCGACGGTTTTTTTAGGCATTTTTGGTGGGCCCGGAAGTTCCTGAGCCGCCTTTTTGGGCCCCGACCCTGTTTGGCTTGGTTTTCCCTTTTTTTTTTCCTTTCCTTTAAATTCTCTGGGGGATTATCAAACCTCCTTTTGATAGGACAGCATTTACAAAAAGGTTTGGTGGGGAAATGCCCGCAAATTTTGGAATTTTTTTTAAAAGAACCTACTGTCCCTGAAAGGGGGTGGGGTTAGAAACCCCACTCAAGATGCGTTCTTTTTCCCGCTTTTCAATGGGTTAAGGGTGCCCCTAACCCAAAACAGTTCATGATTTTTTGAAAGGTGTTTAACCTTAAATTCTATTTGCCCGGGGGAAAAATATACTTTAAGAGGTTACCCTTCTCTTTAATTTGTTTGGCTGTGGCCTGGTCAGAAAATCTTACTTTGATAATATAGTTTGTTTTCATGATGTAGATATCTTCTACTTGGGCTCCCGGGAAGGACGACGAGATTTCTTCCTCAATATCAAGTTCCGATTCATTGACGACTTGTCGGTCTAGTTTTTTGAAGATGAGCGTTAGCTTAGCCTTCATGTGTAGTGACCCATACGGCGCCGTACGCGCCGGAGCAAGAAATGATTGAGTCTCCCCTGAAAGAATATGGGAAATGCCCGCATAACCACACGTGCTGATGTTGCCTTCTCCGGGTTTTATGTATATTATTTTAATTGTTTTATTGCAAAATAAAGTTTATTTTTTATCTTAACTAAGAGGAACCATCACCATTTTTCTTTTTCTATTCCTTTTTTTAAGCACTCTTTTTACTTTTAAAGGTTAATTAAAGTTTCTTCTTTTAAACATTTTCTTAACAATTTTGTAGTAATTTTTATGGGGATTAAGGGGTTGTAGTATATTCACTTGGGGTTAAAAACTTGTTTTTAATGGGTGAAGAACTGCCACGCCATCTAGGGAGGAGGGAATAGTTTAGCTCGTTCCCGGGCTAGTTACTAGCCATTAGCTAAGATCCTTGCTGGGGGTCGGCTATATATAGCCGGGGACCGAGCGGATCTCAGCAGGGGGTCTGGAGAGTTGATCACGTCTACCTAGCGGCCGATGTAGACCCGGCGGAAGCTGGAGACGTGACTTGTCTTTGGTTGTTTTTCCCCTGCGGTCGCAAGGACAGTGGTTTTTAACGGCAGTAAGGTGGGATATTTTAAGCTTTTCCTTTGTTATAGTTTTAACAGTGCTCTTTTTTTTTGGTGTCTTAGGTTCCGTTTTATTTTTTTTGTATTTTTTAAGTGTTGTGTTGTGTTCTATTTTAAGTGTTTTACTGTTATTTTTTACGAACCAATAAATGTATTTAAAAGACTCTAAAGTGAAATCCCTCTTTTTTTTTAATTACACCTTTTTACGAGACATATACATGCTTGGCTACCTGGTGACAAGGAATTGACCACCTTCTATCAGCCCTTAAGGCTGACACGCACTCCCCTCGGAGATTAAACACGTTACCAACCAAACCCTTGTTGATTAGGTCATTTTTCCTTCTCTTGCACACATGCTTTCCTTTTTTGCTATCTTACACTCTTCTAGATGTCTTCTCCTTTCCACACATTAACTGTTCCTGGACGTACTAACCAGGTGGTGGCAGCGCTAATGACCTAATTAGCAAGTGGTTAAGTCGATCACTACACATGTCTATGGGGATTACCGTGGAGAATCTAAGTTTTTCCAAGGTCTGGACGACATCCTTCGAAAAGAGCTTCTCTGCATGGTTGTCGTCATCTATTAAAGCCAGGTAGCCGTCATGAATGGTGAAGTATCGAAGTACTCTGATTTCTGCATTGAAAAGTGCATTGGCTAGGGTCTCACGCTTTTTTTGGGTGGGACCACCGAGAGTTTTAATTTTGATTTTAGTCATTTTCGGTGCATGGGTCAGGTGAGTGGGTGATGTGGCCGGGTGAGGGATGAGGAGTGCGATAATGATGAGAGAGAGGTGAGGAAAGGAAAAGCCTAGACTCGACCCCCTCAAGTGGCAGACTGGTTGCGTTCTCCAGTACCCTAAAGGATCGGAGCTTTGTGTTGGGCCGCTCCCTTATTGCCAAACCTTGCTACAAAGGGACAACAGGTAAGCAGCGCACCACCCAGACGAATACAAAAGTCTTTGAGAGACTTATGTAGGTCCAGATGACCACAGGAAGGGGAAAGGAGAATAGGAGGAGAGGAGGCACACCTAGATGTCGCCTCAGACTGCTGGGCCTTTCTATACAGGTTCCCCTGTGATAGAGAGAGCTGCGGGTCTGAGGAGAAGTGTAGTGTTCCCTTATCACCATCAATATTTAAGAGAGAGAAAACCGCTGAAGGCAGAAACAGAACAATAATACTCTGAAGACTTTATTCGAGTTCAGATAATGGCAAAGGGTTCGCGGCGCGATTGAGGCCTCGGCAGACCAAGGTTGTCAATGACACTTTGAGTTTTTCCGTTTGCTATTATGGTGACCTGATTCGCATTGACTGGGTGATGGTGGGCATCGTATGTGTGTGTGTGTTCGTTCGTTCGTTTGAGATTTGCCAAGTTCTGGCTTCGCCCGGGCCTTTCACTTCTGGCCCGGCCTGTCAGCTTTTTATGGCTGTCTCATTTGGTTCTCTGACACTCGGTGCTTACCGTGGCGGTGGGATTGCCAGCAGGCGTCCTGTATCCGTGGTGTAAGCATCTCGCATAATCTCTTTACCAGCACGACGGCTGTGTTCTGCAGGCCTTGTCTCAGGAATTGCGTGTGCACACAATTCTCTAAGTAATGTACAAATGTGGCGTTCGGCTCGCCGTTTGTATGATCTGCCATGAACAGTGGTAACCTAGGCGCATTCTGTGCAGAATGACTTCGGTACCTCTGTTGTTTATTTCAGAGAGTGCCAGTGGTTCATAGCCTGTGGCATCTGAGTACCAGCTGGCCGAGGGGGAATATCTCGTTTCCTCTCTGTGAAGCTGCAGGAGGAAGGAGTTGGCCGTCACCGTACACTTCCTCCTAAGTAATTTTCGGCTCTGATGTATTATCATGGGATTAGGGGGCATACCCCTGCCAACTTCGGCAAGTCTGTCAGCAAGCTCTTTCCCTCTGATCCCTATGTGGCTGGGAACCCAGTCTATGATAATTTATCTACCCTGTGCAAGAATCCTCTGTGCCAGTGTGAGGAAGCCGGCGCCTGCAGTGTGGGTCAGGGATCGACCAATCTATCCATGTAGTATGTTCTGCTACCTGGAGGAGTGATGGTTGCAATGACCTATTGAGTTTCTGCCTTCAGACTAGGCATGGAATATTCATTCTTTTTGGTTGCCAGTCTCATGACCGAGAACTCTATCGAGGTTTGTACCACGGCAGAGCTTCGACAAAGTCAGGGTGGGGGGTGTCCATGCCCTTGGCAAGAAGCGGTTCTTTGAGCTGATGGCGTATTAACACCCTGGCTGTGTGAAACAGCCAGGAGTTGTTTGCAAACAGTCTGTTATCTTGTTCTAGGCGTCTGACTATTTTATGCCTTAAGCCTGTATTCCTGGGAGCCTGGATGACCTTTGATAAAAATTGTGCTGCCATTATATCGATTCATGAGGCCAAGGAGAGAAAGTTTGCCTCCAGTAGGAGTTTGAGGACCTTCGCCCACCTTGGGGCACCCAGAATGACCCTGGCGGCTTCGTTGTGGACTGTCTCCAGTTGGTCTTTATATTTTTTCTTAATGCCAATCAGAGCAAGGGAGGCATAGTCTACAATGGGCCTGACAGCATGTACATAGAATGATCTTAGTACTCTGTGTCTGGCCCCTATGCGTCTTCCACTCATTGCTCTCATGACGGACAGTCTTGATTTTGTTCGGTCAACCAGGTACTGGACCTCCTTCTGGAAGGAGAGGGTCCGGTCTATCTTTACCCCAAGGTAGAGGTAGTCCTGAACCCACTCCAAGTCCATTCCCTGAATTTTCAGACTTGTGCCTTGAACTCTCTGTCTCAGAGCCATGGCTTTGGATTTGGCTGCAGAGATCTTTAGTCCTGTCCTACAACACCCCTCAGCTACGAGGTCCAGACAACGCTGGGCTTTGTTTAGGCAGTATGCTCCATCAAGATCGTCTGCATAGGAGATGATCTTGCACCTCACTGGGAGGTTTATGTTGAAGATACAGGACATTAATGTGTTAAAGAGGGCTGGACTGAGAACCCCACCCTGTGGCGTTCCATTCTCTATCCAAGCCAAGAGCTTACCTCTGATTCCTTTTTGGATCAGGCTCTCCTGAATGGCAAGAGGACTTGCCAATTCAAAAACCTTCTCCAGGTCAAGGAATACTACCACAGATGTGCCCGTGCTTATTGTGCTCATGAGCGGGGCTATGCTGTGCGCTGTGCTCATGCCCCTGGTGAACCCGTGGAGGTGTTCATGCGGGGCTCCCATTTTCCATCGGAGCCGGTTCAGAACCATCCTCTAGGCCATCTTGGCCAGACAGCTGAGGAGAGAGATGGAGCGGTACTTCCCTGGCTTTAGGGATGGGAACTATGGTAGCCCCCTTCCAACTCTAGGGTAGAGTGGAAGTTTCCCAGGACTTGTTGATGAGTTGCAGGAATGCAAGCTCACCTACTAGTCCCAGGTGGGAAATGATGGGGTACGAGATCCCATGAGAGCCCGGGCCTGTGTTACAACTGGCTGTGTGTGTGTGTGTAGGATATATTTGCATGTGTGCTTCTAGCATCCCGTAACTCTTAACATTTTGACATATTTTCTCATGTTGCATCATGGTCGCTACAAAATATAATATATATCATCGAAGTTTGTACTGATATCATAAGATATCATAATTTTTCTTAATTTCACATATAGACATCAATAGAAAATCAGTAAAGTACTTAATATGCTGTTATGATTTTTAATTACAAGCAAAACGTTGTGGAAGCTTCAAATAAAATGTACCTGACTACCTGCAAGTTCTATTGTTTGTACACACTACAGCACGACCCCGCAACCTGGAGTTCAGCATAGTTTCCCAGGTTGGGTCACACAGGTCCACAGCCATGTCCGCGCTCATTGGACAGCGGGCTCCCCTCGTTCTTTGCACGCTTACACAGCCCTA
>NC_051427.1:21666044-21668544 GCF_015228065.2 Penaeus monodon | reverse complement strand
TGCTAGGACGCTGCTGAAGGGACTCCATGAAAGCAGCGGACCACGCGACGAACCAAGTCAGGTATCGATATGATTTTTTGTTAATTCCAAATGCATTAATAGATAGTTTGATGTATCCTTTGCTTTTAAACCCTTGAAATGGAGAATCGCCTGTGATAATCCTAGCTTCTTTGTTCTTCCTTCAAATGGCAAATGATGCGCAACACGATTTTATAGAAAACGACCCAACGTTAACAAAATAGCTACACACTAAAATAATGAAGATTGAATAACATTTAAAACGTTTAATTTTTAAAAAAATGTTTGTTAAGGATTCCCCATATGCTGTGAGATTAAATATATATATATATATATATATATATATATATATATATATATATATATATATATATATATATATATATATATATATAAATCCCACACACGACCTTTTTTGAACGAGGATAGAAAAGGTCCTCACCGTTCTTCTTACTTCCACTACTTCAGTGACCATCAACGCAGTCATTCCATCACAATATAAATAGCGTATCAGGTAATCTTCGTGCCTTTCTCCCTGCCTTCTACTTTCTCCAGATATTTTAGGATTTATGAAACTCGGCCGTCCAGCAAAGTGTTCAGTTTATGATAGTGAACGACGCAGTGTTTCTTCCCGAGAGTAGTGGAATATGTATTGTGTATATACATATATATATATATATATATATATATATATATATATATTATATATATATATATATATATATATTATATATATATATATTATATATATATATACATATATATACATATATATATATATGCATATATATATATATATATATATATATATAATTGTCGTTTCTTTATATGTTGAGAGTAACTGAAAAATTCAAAGGAGTAAAATGAAACCGATTTAATGAAATGTTTTGCAAAGTGCACAACTTTTATTCCTCATACACAGAAAATTTTATTACAAGGTATCAAACGGCTTACATCACGGGGCAAAATGTTTCAAGCACACCGTTTCCACTGCAACGAAACATGTGATTGAATCCTTGGCACTGTAACCTGGCGTACGAATAAATAAATAAAGTATATAATAAAATAAACTTTGCTCTATAGGAAAAATAGAGAGAAATAACAGAAACTAGCAATAAATAAAAGGTGAAGAATAAAAACCCAGTGCCCTGTCGCACCCACCGCTTAGCTGTACGACCACACGATAGCGAAACCCAGGCAGCGGTACTTGAAGCAAGCCTCCGCCAGGTCGTAGTGCTTGAACCTCCTGCAGGTCGTCACCTTCTCGAGCAGCCGGCAGTGGCTCTTCCTCCAGTAGAGCCGCGTCATGAGGAAAGAACGCTCCATGTCATACACGTACCCATGAAGACTCGGGTACGGCGTCTCCTTCAGGACGCCCCGCGTGTACTGTACCATGATGGTCTGTGGAAGAGAGGACCAGGAGGACGTCGCAGAGGAGAGACGTGAAGGGAGGAGGACGTCGCAGAGGAGAGAGGTGAAGGGAGGAGGACGTCGCAGAGGAGAGAGGTGAAGGGAGGAGGACGTCGCAGAGGAGAGAGGTGAAGGGAGGAGGACGTCGCAGAGGAGAGAGGTGAAGGGAGGAGGACGTCGCAGAGGAGAGAGGTGAAGGGAGGAGGACGTCGCAGAGGAGAGAGGTGAAGGGAGGAGGACGTCGGGGGATAAATGGCGGCTTCAAAGATCTCGTTTTCAGTTCTTTTATGTTGATTATCTTTTTTATGTGCCCTACGTTTTTTTTAATGTATGTATGACAAGTTGGATTAATTCGTATAAAGTATAAGTATTTTGATTAGGTTCGATCCTATTTCTCTCTAATTGAATAGTATCCCACCTTGATATCGAAGACTGTGGGCTCCCTCAACACGCCAAGGAGGAGCTTGTGGTCTTCAGGCAGCCCCGTAGCCACGCTCAGGAAGTCTGCTGTCTGGAAGCGAGCCGCGAGGAGGAGGGTCGACAGGGGCACGCAGCGCACCAGCGTCGACCTTCCCTGACGCTCATCCTGACGAAGAGAGGTTGAGCGAAGTTAGTTCCGTCGTTAGTTCGCGAGCGAGGCCATGTGAGGGGAAAACCAAACTGCCCAGTGATAACGTCAGCAATAATTTTAGTGAAAATGGTGATTTTTAAAACCTATTGCATTTCATCATTACTGAGAATTAAGCCTTTGTCTTTACCCCGACGATGGTTTCTGATGACATTTTGCTTCTGGCCATCGTGAGCGCTTGATATTCTTGAGGCAAACCTTTTATCAAATCCATCGCCCAGAACAGATGCTGCGAAACACAGAAAACGGATGTAGTTCTTATTTTAGAAAACCATATTTTTTGAGGGGGTAACTTTCCCAGAAAATCGAAAAACGCATATTGTGAATTAGAACCGTTATCGGAATGAACAAGCACCGCAAGGGTAGTTGGGCACAGTCAGCAAGTCCCACTTACAAGATCGGAATGCCGTTCGTAGACACATAACGGAGCGAGAGAAGCATTGC
>NC_051427.1:21648544-21651044 GCF_015228065.2 Penaeus monodon | reverse complement strand
TAACATTCTCTCATTCTCTCTCTCTCTCTCTCTCTCTCTCTCTCTCTCTCTCTCTCTCTCTCTCTCTCTCTCTCTCTCTCTCTCTCTCTCTCTCTCTCTCTCTCTCTCTATCTCTCTCATATACACACAGACTTTAAGATTCTGTGATTTGTGCATTGCATCTGCCGTGTTTCCAATGATACCAAAGGAAACTAAATAAAAGTCGCGACAGGTTCCAAATTGTTTTATTCGACTTCGTGCAGCCAATATCATGAACCAACTGATATACTTTCAAGCGTTATCCAAAGATAATAATATTGATGATAATAATAGTTATCATACTAATGATAATGATGATGGTGATAAATGATGTGCATGAATACCAAAACTTCAGGCATTATAGCGAAGAAGTAACTAACTTATACATAAACAGATACATAGATATAAACATATACATAGACATAGGCATATGCATACATGCATACACGCATACATACACACACACACACACACACACACACACACACACACACACACACACACACACACACACACACACACACACACACACACACACACACACACACACACACACACACACACACACACACACACACACACACACACACACACACACACACACACACACACACACACACACTATTATTATTAATATATATATGTATGTATATGAAAGGGCGAAAAGCTATGTAACGAATTAAAACAAAATGAAGGAACGACCGTTGAAACAAGAATCCCCTTTGCTCATTTACGCGTACTTTATGGATAACTGGTGTGACTATCGAGGGCTAATTAATATCAACCATGTCCGTGAATCCTTGCGCATATGCACGAATGAAAGTCACCCCGGACTTCGTTATTAAAAGAACTGAATGAGATATACAGAAAAAAAAGGATAGCGTGATGCGCAAAATGATCCTAGCGAACCCACGAGCAAAAGAAGGGAAATGAGGACAAGAATAAAGAACGAACGAAATAATTCGTGTAATAATAAGTGATGATGCAAATTAAATAAGCATGCGAAATTAGATATAATGAAAATTGAATGTGTGAGGGAAAAAAAGAAAGAGAGAAAAGAAAAAGTGGCAACTCCAGTGTATGCGAACGCCCCCCCCCCCCCCCACCTGGTGAGTGGCAATACTCCCGGCTTGACGAGCAGACCTCTCACCTGTGAGGGCGGCCTGTAGAAACCCTCGCCTTCGACGTCGCACCTCGTGAATAAAAACCTCGGTAAGGAGACGCTATTGTGGAGAGAAATAATCCCACGTGACACAAGGTTAATTAAAAGGAAATAGAATAATAGTGTCAGGACGCATCAGCGATACGGTCCCTCTCTCTTAAAGACCTTGAGCGCTGCTCGACATCGCCAGCAGCACCGCCAGGAAGGCCCGGGGGTTTTCGCGAACGCAGAGAAACGGTGACAAGTCGCAGCCTCTCGATGAGAGCGGGGACTCCCCTGTCTACCGCCGCAAGGTGTCACGCGCCCCACCGGCTTCAGTGGATGGACAAGACATTGATAGAAAAAACGGAACTTTACGTACACGAAGCCCCCCCCCCCCTCAAATGGTGATCGCATGAGAACATTTTCGGTGTTTGATGTCTCATTTATGCTAAGATTTGTTGAGTTCGTGTGAATGATGAGGCCTTATTTCCGCCGTCAAAAACTGTTGTGCTACACTTTCCTATGACTCCGCCCCTATTTATGGGGGTGGAGTCATCTATAAGCTCCTGCACCTCGTTGATGAAGGCTTTCAGGACCTCTAGGTCCCAAGGGTTTTGTTATGGCTGGCTAAAGAGAGCGATTTGACTTCTCCACAGCAGGCTCGACATTGACTCTTGCGTGATACCCTGTTTGTTTTGCGCACACCTTTCGTTGTTGCCGAGATTCTAATAGCTTGCAAATAGCTTCGTGCCCTGTAGCTATTCTTTACTATACGTATTTTTCGGCATTAGGATAACTCACTGCGCATCATCTGGTGAACTAGACCCCATCTTCGAGCTCGTGCTCGGACGTGGGCAGACCTTTACTCCCGCAGGGGAGGGTGTGTCTGGCGGACCTTAGCGTGCCTGCCTTACGGTGCCACTGAGTTGCCATTCCTTTGCTAGGGACTGGTTTGACAGACCATCTCATGACTGCCACTCTAGAAAATTTCCTATAGGAAACGAATAGGCAAGTAGGAACCCTCCTTTTGACGCCTTAAGCCACCTTGCCCCGTTCTGTCTAAATTAGCACCTGCTAGACTGAACCCATCATATCATCCAAGCTATGGGACATGTCATAGAATTGGCACAGGCTGGAGAGCCCATCTCTTGTGAGGTGGATCTCCAGAAGATATTCATATTAACTGAGGTGGCAGTCACACACCTCTTTAAAATCCGCAATGGCTTCAAAGTGACGGTAGCCAAACCCGAGAAACTGACCCCATTCTTCTCGACCGAAGGCCAAAGGAAATTGAAAGATCAAGGTTTTACTCCCGTCCCCTCTCCGGAAACGAAGGCA
>NC_051427.1:21633544-21638544 GCF_015228065.2 Penaeus monodon | reverse complement strand
CCCGCCACCGGGAGGTCCTCAGGGTGTCTGTTGACGGGTTTGGGACGCTGGTCCTGCCCAAAAGGTTTAACAAAAAAATCCGGGGCCCGGACCACAATCTCTCTTCCGCAGCCACAGGGTCCCACCTCCTTTAAACGCCTCCATCCTGCGCCAGCTGGGGGCAGTGTCTCGCCACCCACGAATCCCCCTTCTTCAAATGGGCCCGATATACCTCGGCCCGGGGGTGGTGCCCGAAAGGCGTTTTTAAAGCCTCCGCCACGCTGGTGTTTAAGGAAAGGGGGAAAAGTTGGGATGGCGGCAGATGCCCCCAAAACTTTTCCCCCGCGGGACCCCTTAGCCTGTTTCCAGCTGCCGGGCCTTCTCTTCTGGCTCCGCCCTGGGCAGATGCCCATTTCAAATTGGGGGGGACATTGGGCCCCCCAGGCCCCCTTCCCGTCGTACTCGCTGGCCTTTTCGCCTTTACAGAATGTTGGAGGCCCAGGGGCCTGCGGGTGGAGGGAAAGGTGCCCTAAAATAAAAACCCCCCCCCGCCCGGGGGGGAGGAAAAGGGGGGGAGGGGGGCAACGGGGGCGGGTTGAAACCGGGGGAGTTTTCCGCCCCCTAACCCCAAAAGGGGGTTTGGGTTTCCCATGGGTCCCCAGCCTTCGGGAGCGAAACTGGCTCCGACCCCGGGGGGGGGGGGGGGCGCCTGCGAGGCCCCCCGGGGTTTTCCCGCCATGGACCCAGGGGCAGACCCCCAATAAATTGACACTCTGGGATTTTGTTGCCAGAACCCCCGTTGCCCTTTTCTGCTTGCAACGTTACTACCTCGTTTACGCCGCTTTCCTCCTTCACCCTTTCCCCCTCAGGCCCGGGAAACCCCGCCCCTTTAGAGTCTCCCCCCTCCCCATCAGTTTTTTTCACACTGTTGCCCCCCTTGTCGGTTTTTACTGCGGTTTCCCTCCTTTAAACAAGATTGTTGGGAGCACTCAACCCAAATTTGGCAGAAAGTTCCTCGCCTTTATTCCTGCATCCCCACGGATGGGTGCGCCTGCCGGTTTCCCCTGTGCCTGCTCTTCTGCCCTTTTGCCCCTTTCCCCCCTATACCGACCAGCATGGAAATGATCAGGTCCATCTGGCTCGGGTTCCCCCTCACTCGTGCCTGCCCCCAGTCATAGCCCCCCTCTCCCTCATGGGTGCCGCCATTTTGGACGACATGATAAATCGGCTGCCTCACTGATCAAAAAATCTAAATCCCACTCCTGACCCCCATTTGTTCCCCCGATCACCTCGTCTCTCCGCCACAAAAAACCAAAAAGGGTAGGAGAGGGGGTGCTATCCAAAAGGGGGCGGTTTAACACTTAAAAAGCTCCAAGAGGCACAAGCACCCCAGCGTCCCCAGGAAAAAACCACCAGGGGAAAAGCCAATTTGGGAGGGAAGGGGGACGAAAATAAACCCCACGATGACAGTCTTTCCCTTTTTTTTACAAAAGTTTTTTCCCCCTAAAACCCTTTTTATAGGCACAAAACAGGCACCCAATCACTGATCCACACTGCACTAAGCTTATAAAAAGAGCAACAAAAAATTTATCAGGCAAAAGAGCACACACGGGGGCCTTTTACATGAGCAGCAAACCCCAAAAACCCCCTCTCTTTGGGTTGTTCCTTTCCCCTCCTCCGCTTTACACCAGTTTTCGTCATGTTGGGCCCCGGTCACTTCATGTTAAAAACCTGCCCCGGTCACCTTACATGTTTTAAAAAATGTTTTCGCACAAACAAAAACCCCCCTGGCCTTTCAATTTTGTAATCATGGTAAAATATGCTTAAATTAAAAAAAAAAAAAAAAAAAAAAAAAAAAAAAAAAAAAAAAAAAAAAAAAAAAAAAATATAAATATATTTTTATATATATATATATTATTATTAAAAATTAATATTATTCATTTATTTTACATACTATTCACACAACACATTATAATATATATTTATATATATATATATTATTATATTTTATTTTTTATAATTTTTTCATTTAGTACTACAATTTTCACACACCTTTTTATATATATAATATAAAATATATATTAATATATAATATATTATATATAATATACATATATGTGTGTGTGTGTGTGTGTGTGTGTGTGTGTGTGTGTGTTTTGGGTGTGTGTGGGTGTGTGTGTGGGGGTGTTTGGGTGTGTGTTTTGTGTGTGTGTGTGGGGTTGTGTGTGTATATATATAATATAGTTGTATATATGTAATAGTAATATGAAATTAGTATTTTTTTTAAATTTATATATTTTTTAATAAAATTTAATTTTAAAATTATATATTTTAGGGTTTGTATATATATATATAATTTATATAATATTTATATATAAAAAATTTATATATTATGAAGATAGTAGATGATGATAAAGATGTTAATGGGATATATTGAAAATTTGTATATTTTATATATATATATAGATATTTTATATATTATATATATATGTATAATTTTAAATATTTTAAAACATAATATTAAATTTGTTAATATTTTTTATATAAATTTTTAAAATTTTTAAAATTTTATATTTTATTATATATTATATATATATATTATACATTATAAACTACACATTTTTCTATATATTACAAAATTTTTTTTAAGCATAAAAAATGGTCATATTATATTATATTATTATATATAATATATATTTTAATATATATATATATATATTAATATGCTCAGTATTTTGTTAAATAAAAATGATGATATATAGAAAAATGTGTATGTGTATATATATATTATTAAATTATATAAAATTATTAAAATTTTATATATATTTTATCATCATCATAAAGGGTAAGCCGAGGGGGCGCTGACGAATCCCCCCTTGCTTCCAGCACGAGGTCCTCTAAAGACGTCAAGGAGACTCCAAGAATTAGATAGCGTCCGGGTTTCACTTCCATAGAAAAATGCCCGTTAAAGGCCTTGAAGCCCCAAGTTTTGATTTCTGCATAGGTACCACTCCCAAATGATCTTGTTGATCGAGTTCATGGCTCCTGTCCCCCAATCCTCTATGACTTCGGTCTACAGCCCAGAGTTGGACTACGCCCCCCAAAAAGAATTAAAACTCTGTAATTTCAACGTCCTGGGCCGCAAGCAGGGATGAAATGAAGGGGTTTCCCCTAACGGGCCCCCCCAAAGCCCCTGATCTTGGTTTTGGTCCAGGAGACTTGGGCCAAAGGGGTTTCGCCTATTGCTAAATGATCAAGAGCCGCCCCAGGACCCAAGGACTCAAAAGGGTGAAACAGCAAAGTAAAGGTCTGAGCCCTTGATATTGCCTATTTGTCCACACTGATTTTTGGCTAGAGCTCCCATTTCCAGTCCAAAAGGTGTTTTAAAAGTGTAGGGGCAAGGACCAGTCTTGCTCATTTTTGAAAATTTAAAAGGGAGAAGGTTTGACAAAAACACCCATACTTTACGACTTTTGTACCCGTAAAAGGCTTGCTATTAGGGCCAATCTGTCGGATCCCCCACCTCAGGATTCCCATGTGATTCCCGTGCACCAATCAAACACCTTCTTTAGGTGATGTAGGTTGAAGCAACCCATGACCAAACTCTCGCGGATTTCCCCAATTACTCAAAGCGTGGTACGGTCTATCGTGGCTTTCAGGGGTAAATTCAACTGCCCCCGTCCTACCTTTTCCCTTTTTTTTAAAATTTGGGGGGTTCTTTTCTGTTACTTTTTTCCCCCCCCTTTTTTTCCCCCCCAGAGGGGGCCCACCCCGGTTTTAGGGGAATGGTAGAACTGCCGACGAGAGTGAGCCATGGTTTAAACCCCCCCCTTTGGAGTTGCAAATTCCCCCAAATCCCCTTTCCCCCTTCCGAAATGCCACAACCTTGAGGGAGGGGCCGCGCTGATGGGTGGGCCGTAGGGAATGGAAAGTTTTACCAAAACTGTTTAGGGTTACCTGGTACCAAAGCTCAAGTTCCCACTTCAGAAAACCCCCATATCCGAGGTTCCCGCGAGGTGGGGTCCGGAAAGGCTTGAATTTTGGGTTTTTTCCCGGGGGTTTTGGGGGAGGGCAAACTTACCAAAATGCCTTTACCCCCCAAAAACCATGAACTGTTCCCTTTTTTTCTCAGTAGTGTTTCCGAGCCCCCCCACCATGGGGGCGAAGCAAGACTTGATTTCCCTTCAGCCAGCCTTGCAACATGTTTTAGTGGCCTCAAGTCTCGGGAGATGGAATTCTGCCTTTCCCCCCCGGGGGTACGCCAATTGATCCTAGTGCCTTCCTCGGGGTTCGCCAATTGACTCCTGAGCTGCTTTTAGTGTTTCGCACTTGAAGAATCCCACAAGAAAAGGCATAGGTTGTCGAGTTTTTTGAAACTCAGAGACTGCCCCGGGCACACCCCCCTCCCCTTTGTCTGTCCCGGGGAAACACCTGAGTGGCCACTGAGGGATGGGGATTTTGAATGAACCCGCGGGTCCAGGGTCCACAACCGCCTATGGTCAGTGCCACAAAAATCGGCACTCCGGAAACCCCGCAGTCTGGGGTCCCCATCGCGTGCTGATAAGAATATGGTTTTTTCTTTTGGCCCGTACCCCTATCGCTGCCCTGTCCAGGATGCGGGGTTTAAGCACTGGGACCCGGAGCCGAGTCCTCATTTTCTGGGGCTACCAAAGTCCCCGGGGAGGAGGCTATTCTCGCTGCTGGGGTCACTCCAAAACCATGGGGGCCGACGACTCTCATAGCCAGCTCGGGCACAGCCGGATCTGCATGAAGTCGCCCAAACAATGCAAAACCGCCGGGGCAATTTCTGCCACAGATGCGAAATTGGGGCATATAATATATATATATAATATATATATAATATTAATATTATAATATAATATTATAATTATATATAATATATGTGTGTATACAAAAATATATTATATTATTTTTTAAAATATATATATATATAAATATATATATAATATATAAAAAATAATATAAAAATCAAACACACACACCACACAAAACACCACAAA
>NC_051427.1:21625242-21628444 GCF_015228065.2 Penaeus monodon | reverse complement strand
TTTTTTATAAAAATAAATAAAATATATATATATATATAAAAAGATAGAAGATAATAGATGATAGAAAAAAAAAAAAAAAAAAAAAAAAAAAAAAAACATATATTAAGTTAAATATTATATATATATATATATTTTAATATATATACATATATATAAAATTTTTTAAATTAATTTTATTTAAGCATAAATACTGAGTCATATTATATATATATATATTATATATATATATATTATAATATTATTTTATAATAATATTTTGTACTCATGTATATAGCTTAAATAAAAGTTGTATAAAAGAAAAATGTGTATGTGTATATAATATATATAATATATATATATATATTTTATATATAAAATA
This sequence comes from Penaeus monodon, assembly GCF_015228065.2. Taxonomy (NCBI): domain Eukaryota; kingdom Metazoa; phylum Arthropoda; class Malacostraca; order Decapoda; family Penaeidae; genus Penaeus; species Penaeus monodon. Next base: position 21,628,086 of record NC_051427.1, on the reverse strand, counting down.
TATATATCATCATCATCAAGGGGCTAACGCCGACGGGGCGCATGATAGCATCCACATTCGCTTCCAACCACGAGGGTCCCTTATAAAGGGACGTCAAGACGAGACTCCAAGACATTAGATAGCGTCCAGGTTTCACTTCCATAGAGAAAACTGACAGTATCAAGGCCTTGAAGACACGCAGCTTGATTCTTCTGCATGGGTTTACCACATCTCCAAATGATCTTGTTGATCGAGTTCATGGCTTCCTGTCGGCCAGCCCCAATCCATCTATTGACTTTGGTCTGACAGCCCAGAGATATGGACTAACGCTACCAAGATATGTAAAAACTCTGTAACTTCAACGTCCTAGCCGCAAGCACGGATGAAATGAACGGGTTCCCCTAACAGGCCCCCAAAGTCCTGAATCTGGTCTTGGTCCAGGAGACCTCTGGGCCTAAGGGGCTTCGCCTCATTGCTAAATGCATCAAGAGCCGCCCCAGTGACTCCAAGGACTCAGATAGGATAGCAACAGCAAAGTCAAGGTCTGAGACCTTGATATTGCCTAGTGTTGCTCCACACTGACTTTGGCTAGTAGCTCTGCCCATTATCCAGTCCATACAGGTGTTGAAAATGTAGGTGCAAGGACACAGGGCTTGCCTCATTTTGAATTAACAGGGAAGAAGTTCGGACAAACTCCACCATAATTTACAGTACTTTCAGTACCAGTATAAAGGCTTGCTATTAGGCCAATAATCTGCGTAGGAATTCCCCTGAGCCTCAGGATCTCCCATAGTGATTCCCGATGCACCAAGTCAAACACCTTCTTGAGGTCGATGTAGGTTGCAAGCAAACCCATGACCAAACTACGAAGCATTTCCACAATACTCAAAGAGCTGGTATTAACGGTCTATCGTGGACTTGCCAGGGAGTAAATTCAGACTGCCCCGGTCTCTGGATGCCTTCAGTACGGTGGTGGGATCTGTTCAGAAGCATGTGGGTGGAAGAAACCTGCCTGGTCGCTGAGCATGTAATCCATGGTAGTTGCATACAATCCAACAAAATCCCCTTTACCCTTCCAAGAGAGGGATGACAACACCCCTTAGCAGGTCAGGGGGGAAAGGGATCAGACTACCAGGATGGCAGTCAGGACTGTATGCAGATCCCGAGCCTGAGGTTCACCCCAGCCTTTAGGAGTTCAGCAAGGAATATCACATATGCCTGCAGCTTATCCCACTCTTAGCTTAGAAATCGCCATTCTAAAATTTGTAGGTAAGAGGTTCAGAGCTGATGGGTGGGGTCCGCTACAGGCAAAAAAAAAATGTGACATCGCTTGCATCCAAGCTAACTGTTGGAGGGTTCCTACCTGGTACAAAATGATCAAGATACTCAACCCAAAACGTTCACGAAACCCCAAAACAGATCCGAGGAGATGATCCGTTACATCCGAAGGATGGACTGCAGTCATCTGTGTAAGACGGCTTAGTAATCAGTTTTCAGGGTTTGGGAGGCAAGGGCGAAGGTCCTTTTTATCCAAGTGAAAATGGCTTCGAATACTCAGCAAGAGTACTGAGAAATGTCCTTGTTCATTCTCAGTACGTGTCCGAGCCTACGCACCATGGAGCGAAGCAAGACTTCGATTACCTTCAGCGAGCCTTGCAACATGTTCAGTGGCCTCTTAATGTCTCCAGGGAGATGGAAATTTCGCCTTGCCCTCGGGCGTAGGCCAATTGGACATCCTGAGCTGGCCTTGCCTCGGGTACGCCAATTGACTCCGGGCTGCTTCGAGTGTGACGCACTGAAGAGATCCCCACAGGAAGCAATGGGTCAGTCAGGTTGTCGAGTTCTTGAATCAGTAGAGACGGCCCACGGCGCACACTCATACACCTCCCTTAGTTGTCCAGGTGGAAACACTAGGAAGTGGCCACTAGAGGAAGGGGAGTTTTGGTCAAGCTGATTAACCCTTGGGGTTCACGGGTAGGCCACAACCAGCTATGGTCAGTGCCACCAGAACCGGAACTACGGGTAAACCCTGCAGTTCTGGAGGCATCCTCAATCGCGTGCTGATAACAATACTGGTCATTCTCTTTGGCCGCTGTACCCGTATCGCTGTGCCATGTTCAGCGATGCGGGTTTGAACGCACGGGTACCCAGGAGCCCAGAAGAGCCTCAGGGGGCGGGGACAGACCAAAGGCCCGGAGGAAGGAGGCGAGGCGTCGCGGCGGGGGAGCAGCCTCCCAAGCCAGGGGGGCCGCCAGAAAATGCAATCAGCCAGCTCGGTCACAGCCGGAGACGGCACGGAAGTCGCCCAGCAACAATGCGAAAGAAGCGCGCCGAGGGCAAGGTGCGGCCACAGAGGCGAAACGCGGGCGGCAGAGAGAGAGAGAGAGAGAGGCGAGAGAGACTATAGAGAGACGAGAGAGAGAGAGAGAGAGCAGAGAGAGAATAGAGAGATGGGGGGAGACAAAAAGAGAGGGGAGATAGGCGATTGAGGAGAGAGAGAGAGAGATAGAGCGAGAGAGTATATGAGAGATGGAGGAGAGATAAAGAAACAGAACACACACACACACACACACAACACACACACACACACACACACACAACACACACACACACACACAAACAAACGCAGGAGGATGAGAGAGATATAGATAGAGGAAGAGAGAGAGGATAAGTATATATATATCTAATATATATGAGATAGAGAGGAGGAGGGAGGGGGGGATGTGAAGAAGATATATATATATGTAAGATAATAGAGAGAGAGAGAGACGAGAGAGACGAGAATATACAGAGATCGAACAGCATGATATTAGTCCAGATAAGAATAGAGATCTGGGACATTAGACATAATATATAGAGAGATAT
>NC_051427.1:21617742-21622742 GCF_015228065.2 Penaeus monodon | reverse complement strand
TTTTAGGAATGAGTTATGATAAAGGTTAATTTTCTAGGTTGAACATATTTAAAGGGTATTTGCAATTGTGAAAAGGTAAGAGGGGAGCTGATGGGGTATGTATTTAGTAAAATTTGTTAGGGTAAGGAATAGGGAGTATTTTGATTAAGTATTGTGGCAAAAACGGCAAAAATGAATTGATGATTAGGATAAGTGGACAGACCAAGGGGAGGAAGAGAAGGAAAATGAAATGAGAAGAAAACCCCTGCAAAGTTTAGTTGAGGCAAGGGCCGAGGTTCAGGGTAGGAGTGATCACTGCATCAGGCCTGTTTCCATCTCCTAAGACCTCCATGACAACAAGTAAGGGACTGGGGATATATATAGATATATAGATATTCATATATATATAAATTTACTTCACCCACTTTACAATCAACTAATGATTTTACTTGAAGATAATCCCAAATAGATGAAGTGATTATACTCCGTTTATTAAGAATGGAATGTATACAACAGCAGTAAATCCTACAGTAAACTTGTTCCTAATTGGACAATGGAACTTTTTCATGAAATAATTCAGTCTTTACTTTTCAGGAGATTGATACTATTTTCATGGAATTTATGTTGAATTATCAGCCTTTATTAAATGACTATGAACACTGAATACCGTGCCACACAATGTCACAACTCATTTTCTTTGCAGGACGCAAGACTATTCATTCATTTTTCTATAAAAATGAGAATGTCTAAAAACCCAGTACCCCTGCGACTTTCTTCGTAATCTCTTAATGCAAGCAGTAATTGAGGTGCAAGTAAAATTTTACCAATTTAGAGGAAATTCCCACATTTTCCCCTTTAGTATTGTTTCATGAAAGTAGTACTGATATTTCATTCAGAAAGCAATATCAAGTCAAATTATGAAATAACAACCAGTGAGCAGACTTACATTCATGATCTTGCGAGATTTTGCACTGGACGCACATCATTTACTTCAACAAAAATTAAAAAAACTCAAAAGACCATGCATACAAAAGAAAGAAACAAATTCAATGCACGTAGAGGTCATTTTAGTGGGATCAAAAATAAATGAAAGCACTTTTAAAAAATTATTTACTTCATGCTTTCAAGAATTCATACAAGGGGGATAATACTTTTATAAGGGCAAGAATACAAGTCATGTCCTATTTTTTTCCCAAAATATTTATAAAAAAATGTACTGTTGTGACAAATTTTTAAATATTTTTTTTGTAAACTATCTGGTTTTTTACATTATAGAAATGAAATTAATAAAATCCGAAATAACTCTCAAAAACCTACACATACTCCAAGATTTTTTTTTCTTTTTTAAGTCACAAAGCATTCTTATAGTTGGAATGCAGCAACCCGATAAATAATGATAAGTAAACCTAAAAAGCAGGACCTATCTACTTTTAAGCCACAGAAAAATCATAATAATACGTTTATTATACAATGCTATCGTCCAAAACAGAAGAATGTAATGATTAATGGTTTTTGTTATATATGAAGAAGTGAGCTGGCTAAGGTGTAGTTAACTCTCCATTACAATGAACACATCAGACAATAAAAAAGAGGAAAGGAAACGAGGGGAGGCAGATTTGACCATATGAATATCGCTATTCTGTGAACAAGACGTTAAACTGTAATAAAAAAAAAAAAAAATCCAAGTAAAAAAAAGATTTTTTTTTTTTTCTTTTTACAAGCACATCCACTAATGCATATTCCACTGATGACAATAAGATACAAAAGGCACACACCAAACAATGCTTAGGAAGAAGAGTTAGACCCTCTCCACAGAATATACATGACGTAAACAATACACCTTCCTCACTAACCCTAGTGAGATTACAAGGAAACAGAAGGAAAAAAAATTATTCTCCATTACACTAAAGAATATAATCATAATTTGTCCACTTAATTTTTAGCACATTACTGACCCTCATTTCTGGACAGTTTTATGCCGAATGAAATAAAGACATTAATAAATTAATTCAAGAGAAAAAAAAAAAAAAAAAAAAACTTAGGTTGTGAGGGTTTCCAACTAAGCAGGTCTGGTTGTGAGAACGGCCAAACGCCTGGCAGCTACAGGATGGTCAACTGCCACGTGTGCTAGGCATTGCAGGCTGACAAAGGTCCCTAGGAGGAGGAGTAATCTTAAGCTGCCTCGAGGAAATGCTCCTTCAGGTGTTTCATCATGCCAAATGTACGGAAGCGCTTTACACCTGGAATGGAGAGAAGGCATTGTAGTTAAATATTCATGAACTTACACATATACACACATACATACGTATATACATACACATACATACACAATTTGCACATGATGGATAAACATTTTTAGAATTCGTATTCTACAACAGATTCATTAGAAAACATTGAAAGGACTTTAATTTTATTTTTTATTTTTCACCTAAGGAATTAACCATCTTTTCTGTACATGTGTTAAAATAATACACAAGATATTTAAAATTCCCCATATTCCCTTACACCTTTCTGCATATTTTCGATGCCAGCTTTATAATCATTAAGCATCTGGCTTCTCAGAGAGAAAATGGTCAAAAAAACAAAATGCAAACAAAAACTTAAAGTTTATACCTAAATTTCTCCTACAATTATGTTCATGTACCTTCATCATTTGTACATAATAAATGCCTGTAACTTTCCAATATTATTGGATTGCATCAAGTAACAGAAATAACAATACAAACCCTTCCCATACCATTTATATTTGCACATGATATTCATGCCACCATGGATGTACATCTGTACTAGACTGCATACATGGGGGTGTTGTATATTTGTAAGGGAGAAGTGTGTGTGTGTGTGTGTGTGCGCGCAAGTGTAAGAGTGCGTGTGTGTGTGTGCGCGCAAGTGTAAGAGTGCGTGTGTGTGTGTGCGCGCAAGTGTAAGAGTGCGTGTGTGTGTGTGCGCGCAAGTGTAAGAAATGCGTGTGTGTGTGTTTCGCGCAAGTGTAAGAGTGCGTGTGTGTGTGTGGCGGCAAGTGTAAGAGTGCGTGTGTGGGTCTGTGCGCAAGTGTAAGAGTGCGTGTGTGGGTCTGTGCGCAAGTGTAAGAGTGCGTGTGTGGGTCTGTGCGCAAGTGTAAGAGTGCGTGTTTTGGGTCTGTGCGCAAGATGTAAGAGTTTCGTGTGTGGGTCTGTGCGCAAGTGTAAGAGTGCGTGTGTGGGTCTGTGCGCAAGTGTAAGAGTGCGTGTGTGTCTGTGCGCAAGTGTAAGAGTGCGTGTGTGTCTGTGCGCAAGTGTAAGGGGTGCGTGTGTGTCTGGTGCGCAAGTGTAAGAGTGCGTGTGTGGGTCTGTGCGCAAGTGTAAGAGTGCGCGTGTGTCTGTGCGCAAGTGTAAGAGTGCGCGTGTGTGTCTGTGCGCAAGTGTAAGAGTGCGCGTGTGTGTCTGTGCGCAAGTGTAAGAGTGCGCGTGTGTGTCTGTGCGCAAGTGTAAGAGTGCGCGTGTGTCTCTCTGTGCGCAAGTGTAAGAGTGTGTGTCTCTCTGTGCGCAAGTGTAAGAGTGTGTGTCTCTCTGTGCGCAAGTGTAAGAGGGGTTTGTGTGTGTGTCTGTGCGCAAGTGTAAGAGTGTGTGTGTGTCTGTGCGCAAGTGTAAGAGTGTGTGTGTCTGTGCGCAAGTGTAAGAGTGTGTGTGTGTCTGTGCGCAAGTGTAAGAGTGTGTGTGTGTCTGTGCGCAAGTGTAAGAGTGTGTGTGTGTCTGTGCGCAAGTGTAAGAGTGTGTGTGTGTCTGTGCGCAAGTGTAAGTGTGTGTGTGTGTGTGTGTGTGTGTGTGTGTGTGTGTGTGTGTGTGTGTGTGTGTGTGTGTGTGTGTGTGTGTGTGTGTGTGTGGTGCGTGTGTAAGTATAAGTTCACATTTGGGAAAATCCTATATTTTCAGATAATTAAGCAAAAATCCTGAATTTTCAGATTAGTTTTTTTCAGACTGATCTCAATTAGTTATATCATAAATGGAGAAGGTACATATGCCTTTAAAGCTGTAAAATACGGTTTGACCAGTGATGGCTTACACCCTAGTTAGATAAACTTAGGTGTCAAGAACATTCATGTGGGATAATATTGGACATCCAAAAACCTGCCTTTACTCTATTCTGATACTTCCAATCAAAATCCTCTAATTCCTATTACACATAAATGAAGAAACAAAAATCGACCCCATTTCAATAATAGGCTTCCAGAGTAAGTGACAGATTTCTGATACAGTCACTGAGTGGTTAACTTTAAATAATTCTGCAATTATCCCAATGATCATGGGGATCAATTTTTTCATGACACTTTATTATATATTGTTACACAAGCTTTCATAAGCATATGTATGCAACAATAAAAGAAAAATGCCTTTAAATTTTTCAAAAAGGACAAATAAGTGAGTTAGTGCATATGCTACAATTATGTCCCAAGCCAGATGAGCACATAAATAAATGAACACAAGGCTCAAAATGTTTGAAAAGGGATGAATACCACTCGGGCTCAAAAAAGGCCTCCACACTTACCGAACACTTTCAAGAGCTGATCATCACAGATAGCATATTGCTTATTTTTAGGGTCCTGCAGTTCCCTCTCCTTGATAACAGCCCACAATTTCTTGACTACTTCATGACGGGGCATTACATCAGCTCCAACAACATCGGCGAGTTCGGGAGACAATTTGAAAGACTTTGTGAAGGCAGACTTCTTGCCACGCCCACCACCTCCACCTCCCTTCTTTGCTGGACTCTGCTGTGATGCATTTATGCTTTTCATTAGTTTTGGGAATTACCAAAAGACATTATCAAGTGTAACAAAATGGTAAGTGCTGCATTTTGCTAATTCTCTGCATGAAACCAAGATATATATAGGATTTTATATATAGACAGATAAATAGATAGATAGAATGATAAACAAACTAGGTTATACTAACCCTCTTCCTCTTGCCCCACTCTTCGTCGGAGTCGTCATCATCAGAAGCCCTCCTCTTTTTGGGGCTGGCCTTGGGCTTCCTGGGCTTCTT
>NC_051427.1:21607742-21615242 GCF_015228065.2 Penaeus monodon | reverse complement strand
TGCTAACTGGTTGCACTTTTTTATTACATTATCATAATTAAGTTTGTTGTTATCACCACCATCATCATCAGCTACTACTAATTACTATTATTATGATTATTATCTTTAGCTATATTACGATCATTATCGTCTTAATATCATCACTACCATCATCATCCTAAATTTAAAATCATTATACTATCATTGCTTCATGATTATCATTGTTTTTATTACTTTTATCATCATGTTATAACTTGATTGTTAGTGACGTTCATGTAATTGCTAAAATAATAATTATTTGCTATTTCATTCCTGTTACCATTTTTCATTTTCTCATCGTTTATGATTACTAAATTTTCAGTTTTGTTATTAATGTTATCTAATGTTGTTTTCATAAGATCACACCAATAATAAAGAATAATAACAATATTAAAGATGATATCAACATCAATAACTAACAAAAAATATGGATAAATAGAAGGAAAATAATCTGTAGAAAAATAAACAAACAAATAAATATAAATAAAATAATAAAATCTCAACACTATCACAATAGGAAATAAAATTGTTAATATGATGATGACAAAAATAATTACATTAATGAAAATAAAATAATAATAAAATGACAATAATAAAATCATAATATATATAATATACTATTAAAAAAATACAATAAAACTGTATTAATCATGTTACTAAAATATATATATATATATATATATAAATAATAATAATAATTATAAAAGATATAAAAATAATATTAATATAATAAACATTTTTTAATGATAATAATATAATAATAATATAATAATATAATAATAATAATAATAATAATAATAATAATAATAATAATAATAATAACAATAATAATAACAATAATAATAATATAGAGATGATAATATAAAAAAAATAATAAAAATAGTATTATAAAAAATATATATATAAATATACACAATATTAATATAAAAAAAATATACAGAAAACAATGTATATAAAATAATAATATAAAAATGAAAAAATTATGTAATATAAAAAAATTATATAAAAATAACACGAGATAAAAAATATAGTGTAAAAAAATTACAAAAATATATAAAAAAATTATATATATAATAATAATAATATAAAATAAAAAAATATAATAATATAAGATATTCTAAAAAAATATTAATAACTAAAATATAAAATATAATAAATAATAATAATAATTAATATTAATAACAAAAAAATATAATAATTCTTTTAAATAAAATGATATGTAAAATAACATGTAAAAAATAATAATACACGAGACTAATATTATAATCATATAAAAATGATATGATATATATAACATTTATGTTATCAATATTAGTACCAATAATAAATAATAATGATAAACATATGCAACAACAACAACAATGATAAATATATACAATAATAATTATAAAAAAATAAAATAAAATAAAATAAAATAATAATAATAATAATAAAAATAATAATAATAATAATAATAATAATAAAATAATAATAATAATAATGATAATAATAATAATGATAATAATAATAATAATAAAAATCAATAATAATAATCATAATAATCATAATAACTAATAAAACAATAATAATAATAATAAAATAACTAATAATAAATACTAACATTATATTTTTTTAAATTATAGAAAACTATAAAAAAATACAACTATAAAAAAAAAAAATATTTAAAATTTGGTAAAAAGACAAAATATTATAAAAATATATATATTTAAAATAAATATAAACAAAAACAAATATATAATAATAGTAAAAAAACAAGTACAAATAATAATAGTAACAACAACAGTTTAACTAATAATAACCTAAACAATATTATAAAAACAATAATGCTAATAACAATTGCAAAATTACAAATAATGATAATGATAATGATCATTATAATAATATCATCATCTTTATGTAAACAAATATGTACGGTTTATATCATATCACTATTATTTATATATTATCATCATCATCATTATCATTATTATTACCATTATTATCATTATTATTATTGTTATTATTACCATCATTACCACTATTATGATCATCATTATCAATAACAAGAAAAATGGGAAAACCAACAATAATGACCATCACTACTTTAATAACACAACCAATTTTTAATAAAGTACTATATCCAAGCAATAATAAAATAATATAAAGTGAAATAATAAAAAAGGTAATAAATGAAATTTAAAATACCAAAATATTAAAAGCAATAAGACGAGATGACGACGACGACAACGGCAATAATTATTAATAATAAAAATAATAATAAAAATAATAATAAAAATAATAATAATAATAATAACAACAATAACAACAATAAATAAAATTAAGTATAATAAAATTTTAAAAATTATAATAATAATAATAAAAAATAAATAAAAAATAAAACAATAATGAAAACATGAAAATTCTCAAAAGATAAAGATTAATAAGGAAGCTTTATCACTAATGGTTATATACTGTTAATATTTGGGGGGAGGGTATGTCCAGGCCTGCGCATGGGTACACTTCCCTGTTGGGATGTTCGTGTGCTTGCTTGCTTACATGCGTGTGCATATGAACGCTTATGTTTGCTCGTATGCATGCCCATGCATGTGCAAACAAATGCTTGCATACATATGAATGCTTGTTTGTGTTTGTGTGTTTGTGTGTGTGTGTGTGTGTGTGTGTGTGTGTGTGTGTGTGTGTGTGTGTGTGTGTGTGTGTGTGTGTGTGTGTGTGTGTGTGTGTGTGTGTGTGTGTGTGTCTGTGCGTGCGTGTGCGTGCGTGTGTGCGCATGTGTGTGTGCGCGAGCACATGCATGCATGTACACGTATGAATGCATGCATGCATGTGCCTCTGGGCATATGAGTGCATTTGAATGCATGTACATGTATGTCTCTGGGGTAGTTTAAGTGCAGAGGAGTGCACGCATGCATGCGTGTGAGTGCACGCGTGTGGGGGCATCTGCTTGTGTTAGTACATTTGTTTGCTTATGAAGTCGAATATGTAAATATACTTAAGTGTTTAAGCACAAAAATGTGTATATACAGATGCATGTATACATGAGAAGTACCTATGCCTGTAAAGTATGTAAGCATGAAGAGCATATATGTATGTAAACACAACCATTAATGTATACACACAAAGTCTGTAAACACAATTAATATGTACATAAACAAAAATTAATATATAGAGCACTTATGCACACAATACTATTCTGTGTAATAAACTACAAGTATGCTTACATCTATCAGTACACAGGAGTATTTCTGTTATGTTTTGTTTAGAAGCTTTATCTTGAAAAATAATTTAAAATAATGACAATGTATCCTAGCACAGTGAGCAAATGCAGTCTTTGTTTACCACCAGTCCCCAATCCACACAGGTTATCCCAACGGCTTCACAACTATCACTAATATATGGGAGACGCGACGCCTGTGTTTCCGCGCACACGCACAAGACAGAAAGAAAAAAATACGGTTTCTCTCCCGTGGACTTTCCTCCCCCCCCTCCCCTCCCCCCCTGAATACTGGCCGCCCACCCAGGGGTCAATTCAAACTGGGTGCAAGCAGCCAATCCTATCCTGGCTGCAGAAAAAGACCGTTAGCAGGACTCGATATGCTTGCACCCGATTTCCGTCCGTGCGAATTCGCCTCCACAAAGACGCTCTTGTGGCGGCGCCCACGGAGCGGGAATGAAAAAGGCATCCCCACCACCTTGCCTGCGGATTCAGCTTCCCCTGAGCAGCGTGCGGTGCTTAGTAAGCCAGAGACGCGTCCACGATGCCCAAGGCCCGCCGAAGCCGAGCGTCGGGTTCGCGAGGCGTCGGGCGCCTTGGCGGCAAAAGGTCGCAACCCACCCAGCCTTCGCTTTTAAGTCGATATTTCATTCCACGCCGACTACTGGCGGCGGATCCCCTAACGAAAAATGCTCCCAGAACTCCACTTGGCCCATTAACGCCACTTTCGCCACACACTTAGGCCGACGGAGAGGCCCAAAAAGCGAAAATTTCCCCCGAGCCTATTAATGCGAGCGGGGCGAAGCGACGCTCACCCGCCATGGACGTCTGGACACTTCTCTGACATTTGTGACAAAGTGCGCCCGTGAACTCCGCTTTTTGATGCACTGGAATCCCTCTCTAGGGCGTCCTCTACACACGTAGGAGTCGTTTCTCCGCCTGGAAGGAAGCAAAAGGCCCGGATCGGGCGAAAAGGCGACCCCCCGCGCCTGGCCGGGCCGTCGCCTCAAAATGCCGGTCTCGTCCCCGCACGACGCTGAGGCCCACCTGACGCAAATAAAGGCTTCGCCAAGACACACTTTTCGCTGCAAGTAAACGCGGGGGCGCCCAGGGGGCCCGGCGGAAATGCTCACTTGCCCTGGCAGCAGCAGTCGGGGGCGAAAGGCGGCGCCAACAGTGCTTAGTATCAGCGGAGGGCCGGCGGGAAGGAACACTCACGGCGGCGTGCGGTCAGCTCGGCGAGTGCGAGTGACGCTGCTCGCCGCCCGCGCCGCAGCCGCGCGACGTGGCAACGCCGCACGCCCAGACACGGCACACGAGCGGAAGTAAACACTCGCGGCGGCGAACAGCGGCAACGTCGCACTGCATGACTCTGCCGCTCCTCGGCCGCCTCCTTCTCTCGCGATTTTCTGCCTGACGCGGCGCTAACACGGCCGGCTACTAACCTCTGTCGGTGGAGGGGACACTTAGAAGGGCCCCTGCCAGAGGACGGCCCCGAAATAGGTCTAGAACCAGCAAAAACATTACCAGATATTTTCGCCTTCAGAGTTTCCCGGCTGATCTGTGCCATGTCTCGGAGCGAAGTGCGGCTTCTCGCGGCGCCCGCGGCTCACGACGGGTCGCAGGCCGCCCCGGGCCCGAGGCCGCTCGCACGACGCCCTTGCTCGCCTTAAAACACTCTAGAATTCGCTTTCTGTGTCCACAAAGCGCCCTTTCCGCCCAAAAAAAGTTCTAGTGCAGGCGAACAGGGGCCGCGCTGCGAGAAACCCCACCGCGCCGCCACGAGCCCGGCGAGCGCCCGCCAGGCCGCCCACGGCCGCCCCGCGCCGCCCTCGCCGCCCATGTCATTCACACACGCCTATAGGCACTTTTCTCCTGAAGGAGAGGCCTGAAATGGGCTCCTTGGAGGATTTGCGGCGATTCCCATCCTTCCCGTTTTCTGTGTGGCGGAGGCGGCGGTGCCACGTGTAGCGGGGCGGCGGGCGGCGTGGGTCCCGCCGCCGCCGCTCCGCCGCTTCGCCTCTCGGGCCCCCGCCACACGAATCGAAATGGCGGAGCAAGCCTCTCCCTCCTCAACAGCGCCAAACGCTTGGAAATTACGGGAAAATACCAAATCTCGCGCCCAGCCCCGTCTGTAGCCACGCAGAGGGCGGCCAGGCCTGCTGAGGGCGTGCTCAGCTGGTCCTGGCGAGGGCAGGAGGCGCCCAGGCCCCGAAATCCCTCATAAGCCTGGGACTCTCCATTCCCACTCCTATGACGCCATGTATAAAGATGGTTTCCTTATGCCATGGCTCTGACCCCTGGCCTGGCGGGGAAGGGCCGGCCAAGTGTCACCTGTTGGATAGGGCATGGCGCTCATGCAAGGGGCATGGAAATAGGGGCAAAATGCCCTCCCCCCGGCCCGGCATTGCCTCCTGACAAACACCTTTGTTCTTTTGAAGGAGCAGCTTGAAACCTCGTTGGAGATTCCGACAATCGCCTCTTTTGCCAATGCTCCTGGGATAAACACCGGGGTTGTTATATCCTGTTTAATCTTGATTCATTCTATTCCACGGTTTGTTATTATTTATTCCGTAGAAAATATTGATCATTCGCGTGATTTTTGCAGCATCATCATTTGCATAGAGATCCGGAGATGTGCGCGTGTGGGTGTTTGAGCTTTGTTGCAATTTTTTGATGCTCGTTTACGAAAATAGTACGTTTTTTTTCTCCCCGCTTGCTCCTTATTTCTCGTGCGGGCTCTTATTTTTGACATTATTATTGATACGTTGTGAGGAGGGATGAATTGCTCGGTTATTTTGGGTATTATATACATTTGTATAGATTTCTATTTATAAGTCCTGATCCAATACGCCAGTCGGGCTGTGTTCGGCTCCCACACGCCTTTTTTATGGGTACTTTTCAAACGTGTTCTGACGCTGCATGTCACTTTCCGTTATAATCAGTTTCTTTTGAATAGTATAATGATTTATTTTTATGAGGGGGTTTGTTTAAGGATAATCTGAACAAAATTCGTGTCATTGGCTTTTATTCTGATAAGTAACAAGTAACCTGCATTCGTCGTGGAGTATATTTCTGTCATATCATTAAAATCCATAAATATCAAAAAACAGTCCAATAAACAATCTAAATACAATTTGTGCCATAACTTTGGCTCGATATATCTTAAACTGTCATCAACACACAATTTATATAATACAACCTCAAAAAGAGGAAATTTGGGATGAGAAATTGGAGACAGACAAACACAGAAGAGCACCAGAGAGGATGGAAGAGCTACAAAATAATAAATAAATGAATAACATCTGACATAAAAACAATTATCAAATTCTCATTTGGGGTGAATAAATAACAATTTTCACATACACGGGCACTGTGCACAGAGAATTAAAACAATATAAATGCAATACACTGCTTACGAATAAATAACACAATCTTACAAAATATAATACATAACACAATATATTTTGCAGATCTGATATATTTTGGCAATATAAATTACAGGAGTGCTTCAGGTCAAGAAATAAATATTTAACAAAATATAAATACATCTTTCAGTGACAAGAATCATTGAGAAAATTGAGGTTGGCGGCCATTAATTCACATCACAATCAATCTATGAAATACAACCACGAATCTGGTGAATTTTACATCGTGCAGTATTGCAGATCCCAAGCGCAACATCTGCTATTTTTTATTCTACATGGAAGGATTACTGACACAACTCATATTAAACCTCAGAACTCTCCCTCAAAAATATCCAAGATCTTGAAATTCCCTAGCTTTGAAATCCTAAAAAACATACGTTGCTTCTTCCCCCCCCCACCTCTCTCTCTCTCTCTCTCTCTCTCTCACTCTCTCCCTTTCTCTCTCTCACTCTCTCCCTTTCTCTCTCTCTCACTCTCCCTTTCTCTCTCTCTCACTCTCTCCCTTTCTCTCTCTCTCACTCTCTCCCTTTCTCTCTCTCTCACTCTCTCCCTTTCTCTCTCTCTCACTCTCTCCCTTTCTCTCTCTCTCACTCTCTCCCTTTCTTCTCTCTCTCACTCTCTCCCTTTCTCTCTCTCACTCTCTCCCTTTCTCTCTCTCTCTCACTCTCTCCCTTTCTCTCTCTCTCTCTCTCTCTCTCTCTCTCTCACTCTCTCCCTTTATCTCTTTCTTACTCTCTCGCACTCTCTCCCTTTCTCTCTATTTCTTTCTTTTTCTCTCTCTCTCACTCTCTCCCTTTATCTCTTTCTAACTCTCTATCTCCTCTCTTTCTCCCTTTATCTCTT
>NC_051427.1:21595401-21597642 GCF_015228065.2 Penaeus monodon | reverse complement strand
GGGGGTGGTGTGGTGTGTGTGTTGTGTGTGTGTGGTTGTGTGTGTGTGTGTGTGTGTGTTTTGTGTGTGTGTGTGGTGTGTGGGTGTGTGTGTGTGTGTGTGTGTGTTTTATTATTATTTTTTTGTGTATATATGTATATTGTATATATTAATATGATTATTATTTTAAATATATATATATATATATATAATATATTTTATAATATATATATTTTATGTATGTTTGTTTTATATATAATATATATATATATATATATATTTTATATATATATATATAAAATAGATAGATAGATAGATGTAATATATAATATATTATATATATATATATTATATTAGTTATATTTTAAATTATTTATAATATATATAATATATTATTATACATATATATCCCATACACATTTTTCTATATATATACATACATTTTTATTTAAGCATAAATACATGAGTACATATTATATATTATATATATATATATATATATATATATATTATATATATTATATATATATTATATGAAACTCATGTATATATGCTTAAATAAAAATGTATGTATATATAAAAAAAATGTATATATATATATATATATATATATTATTAATATATATATTATATATATATATAATCATCATCATCAAGGGCTAACCCCGACGGGGGCGCATGACAGCATCCACCCTTCGCTTCCAGCCACGAGGATCCCTCATCAAGACGTCAAGACGAGACTCCAAGACATTAGATAGCGTCCAGGTTTCACTTCCATAGAGAAAACTGACAGTATCAAGGCCTTGAAGACACGCAGCTTGATTCTTCTGCTAGGTCCAACATCTCCAAATGATCTTGTTGATCGAGTTCATGGCTCCTGTAGCCAGAACAATCCATCTACTGACCTCATGGCCTACAGCCCAGAGATATGGACTACGCTACCAAAATTGTAAAACTCTGTAACTTCAACGTCCTAGCCGCAAGCACGGATGAAATGAACGGGTTCCCCTAACAGGCCCCCAAAGTCCTGAATCTTGGGCTTGGTCCAGGAGACCTCTAGGCCCAAAGGGCTTCGCCTCATTGCTAAATGCATCAAGAGCCGCCCCAGTGACTCCAAGGACTCAGATAGGATAGCAACACAAAGTCCAAGGTCTGAGACCTTGATATTGCCTAGTGTTGCTCCACACTGACTTGGCTAGTAGCTCTGCCCATTATCCTCCATACAGGTGTTGAAAGTGTAGGTGCAAGGACACAGTCTTGCCTCATTTCTGAATTAACAGGGAAAGTTCGACAAACTCACACCATACTTTACAGTACTTTCAGTACCAGTATAAGGCTTGCTATTACCCAAATAATCTGTGTCGGAAATTTCCCCCTGAGCCTCAGGATCTCCCATAGTGATTCCCATGCACCAAGTCAAACACCTTCTTGAGGTCGATGTAGGTTTGCAAGCACCCATGACCAAATTCTCGACGGCATTCCACAATTACTCAATGCGCTGTTATACGGTCTATCGTGGACTTGCGGGAGTAAATTCAGACTGCCCCGGTCTCTGATGCCTCAGTAGGTGGTTGCGGATCTGTTTCAAAGAATGGGGGTGAAACCTTGCCGGGTATGCTGAGCAGTGTAATACCATGGTAGTTGCTACAATCCCAACAACCCCCTTTTCCCCTTTCCAGAGAGGGATGCCCACACCCCTTAGCAGTCAGGGGATGTATCAGACTACCAGATGGCATCAGGACTGTATGCAGATCCCAGCCATAGGTTCACCCCACCTTTAGGAGTTCAGCAAGATATCACATATGCCTGCAGCTTTCCCACTCTTCAGCTTAGAAATCGCCATTCTAACCTCTGTTAGGGTAAGAGGTTCCGCGCTGATGGGTGGGTCCGGTACAGGCAATGTGACATCGCTTGCATCCAAGCTAACTGTTGGAGGGTCTACCTGGTACAACTGCTCAAGATACTCAACCCAACGTTTTACGAACCCCAACATGATCCAGATGATTTCCTCCATCCGCTGATCGGACTGCAGTCATCTGTGAAGACGGCTTAGAATTCAGTTTTCTCAGGGTTTGGGAGGCAGGGCGAAGGTCCTTTACCAAGAAATGGCCTTCGACCTCCTCAGCAAGATTCCTGATGAACTGTTCCTTGTTCCTTCTCAGTAGTGTCCGAGCCCTACGCACCATGGAGCGAAGCAAGACTTGATTACCATTCAGCCGAGCCTTGCAACATGCTTCAGTGGCCTCTAATGTCTCCAGGGAG
>NC_051427.1:21590401-21592901 GCF_015228065.2 Penaeus monodon | reverse complement strand
CCAGAACTGCAGGGTTTACCGGAGTGCCGAGTTCTGTGGCACTGACCATAGGCTGGTTGTGGCTACCCTGTGACCCGCAGGGTTAGGCACTTCAAAACTCCCCATCCCTCTAGTGGCCACTCTAGGGTGTTTCACCTGGACAGACTAAGGGAGGAGGAGTGTGCCCGTGGGCAGTCTCTGACTGATTCAAAGAACTCGACAACCTGACTGACCCAGTTGCTCTGTGGGATCTCTTCAAGTGCGTAACACTCGAAGCAGCTCAGGAGTCAATTGGCGTACGCCGAGGCAAGGCAGCTCAGGAGTCAATTGGCGTACGCCCGAGGGCAAGGCAGAATTCCATCTCCCTGGAGACATTAGAGGCCACTGAAGCATGTTGCAAGGCTCGGCTGAATGGTAATCAAGTCTTGCTTCGCTCCATGGTGCGTAGGGCTCGGACACTACTGAGAAGGAACAAGGAACAGTTCATCAGGAATCTTGCTGAGGAGGTCGAAGGCCATTTCTTGGTAAAGGACCTTCGCCCTGCCTCCCAAACCCTGAGAAAACTGAATTCTAAGCCGTCTTCACAGATGACTGCAGTCCGATCAGCGGATGGACGGATCATCTCGGATCATGTTGGGGTTCGTGAACGTTGGGTTGAGTATCTTGAGCAGTTGTACCAGGTAGACCCTCCAACAGTTAGCTTGGATGCAAGCGATGTCACATTGCCTGTACCGGACCCACCCATCAGCGCGGAACCTCTTACCCTAACAGAGGTTAGAATGGCGATTTCTAAGCTGAAGAGTGGGAAAGCTGCAGGCATATGTGATATCCTTGCTGAACTCCTAAAAGGGTGGGGGTGAACCTATGGCTCGGATCTGCATACAGTCCTGACTGCCATCTGGTAGTCTGATACCATTCCCCCGACCTGCTAAGGGGGGGGTCCATCCTCTCTGGAAGGGGAAGGGGATTGTTGGGATTGTAGCAACTACCATGGTATTACACTGCTCAGCATACCAGGCAAGGTTCTCACCCACATTCTTCTGAAACAGATCCGCAACCACCTACTGAGGCATCAGAGACCGGGGCAGTCTGAATTTACTCCTGGCAAGTCCACGATAGACCGTATACCAGCGCTTTGAGTAATTGTGGAATGCCGTCGAGAGTTTGGTCATGGGTTGCTTGCAACCTACATCGACCTCAAGAAGGTGTTTGACTTGGTGCATCGGGAATCACTATGGGAGATCCTGAGGCTCGGGGGAAATTTCCCCGACACAGATTATTGGCCTAATAGCAAGCCTTTATACGGGTACTGAAAGTACTGTAAAGTATGGTTGTGAGTTTGTCGAACTTCTTCCCTGTTAATTCGAAATGAGGCAAGACTGTGTCCTTGCACCTACATTTTTTCAACACCTGTATGACTGATAATGGCAGAGCTACTACCAAAGTCAGTGTGGAGCAACACTAGGCAATATAAAGGGTCTCAGACCTTGACTTTGCTGTTGCTATCCTATCTGAGTCCTTGAGTCACTGGCGGCTCTTGATGCTTTAGCAAAGAGGCGAAGCCCTTAGGCCTAGAGGTCTCCTGGACCAGACCAAGATTCAGGACTTTGGGGCCTGTTAGGGGGAAACCCCTTCATTTCATCCGTGCTTGCGGCTAGGACGTTGAAGTTACAGTTTTACATATTTTTGGTAGCGTAGTCCATATCTCTGGGCTGTCAGACCATGAAGTCATAGATGGATTGGTCTGGCGACAGGACCTGAACTCGATCAACAAGATCATTTGGAGATGTTGGTACCTATGCAGAAGAATCAAGCTGCGTGTCTTCAAGGCTTGATACTGTCAGTTTTCTCTATGGAAGTGAAACCTGGACGCTATCTAATGTCTTGGAGTCTCGTCTTGACGTCTTTTATGAGGATCCTCGTGGCTGGACGAGGGTGGATGCTGTCATGCGCCCCCGTCGGCGTTAGCCCCTTGTGGATGATGATGATATATATATATATTAAAATATATATATATATATTATATATATATAATTATATATACACATACACATTTTTCTATATATCCCTACTTTTTATTTAAGCATATATACATGAGTACATATATATATATATATATATATATATATATATATATATATATATATATTATATATTATATAATATGTACTCATGTATTTTTGCTTAAATAAAAATGTATGTATATATATAGAAAAATGTGTATGTATATTATGTAAAATATATATATATTTATTATATATATTATATATATATATATTATATTATGTATATATATATATATTTACATATATATATATATAAATTTTATATTTTACATTATATATACCCCATATACATTATATATCTTATCTATCTATATATATATATATATTAATTTCTATATACATATATTATCTATATATATCTATCTATCTATCTATCTATCTATTATCTATCTAATATATATATATATATATTATATATATATATTTTATATATTATATTTTATCAAACATACTTT
>NC_051427.1:21562099-21572099 GCF_015228065.2 Penaeus monodon | reverse complement strand
GCTGAACGCATAAACACTCTTCCTGCAGGACGCAGGGACGACATCAAAGGTTCAGTTATCCCAAGGAGATGAGAACGCGCGGGACCCGCCGAGTCTATTCACGATGGAGGAGAAGAAACCAGTCAACAAGGAATTATTTTCTTAGTCCACTTCTCTTCACCGTTGCCTCGTCTTCTTCTTAGTCTTCCCTCTCCCGCTCAGGCTCAGGGAGGAAGGGAGGGAGGGGGAAAGACAGAAAAGGGAAGGGGAGAGAAAGAGGAGGGAGAAGAGGAGAGAGCAGAGGTAGAGAGATACAGAAAGAGAATGGGGGGAGGGAAGGGAGGGCGGGGAGGGAGGGGAGGGGGATGGAAAAAGAGAGAGAGAGAGAGAGAGAGAGGAAGGAGAGAAGAGAAGGGAGAGAAGCAGACGTAGAGAGAGAGAGAGAGATGAGAAAGGAAGATGAGAGCAAGAGCGCAGATACAGAAAGAGAATGGTGGGGGAGGGAGGGAGGACATGGGCAGGGGGAGAAAAGGAGAGAGGAGAGAGAGAGAGAGAGACGGAGAGATTAGGAGGCACAGAGAGAGACTGCGAGAGAGTGGGGGGGGGGGGTGGGGGGGAGGGATGCGGGGGAGGGATAGAGAGAAGGAATAAAAAGGGAAAAGGAATGGGGAGAGGGAGGAGACGAAAGAGAGAGAGAAGGGGGAGAGGGGGATGGAAAAAGACGGAGGGAGAGAGAGAGAGGATGAGAGAGAGAGGAAGGAGAGAAAGAAGAAGAGAAGAGAAGTGAGAGTGAGAAGCAGCCGAGAGGATGAGAGAGAGAGGAGACGAAGAGTGACGAGACGAGAGAGAGAGAGACAGAATGAACGAGAGAGACGAGAGAGAGATGGGAGAAGAGACGAGAGAGAGAGAGAGAGAGAGAGAGGAAGAAGAAGAAAAAAAAAAGGAGGAGAAGAAGCGGAAAGAGGGGGGGGGGCGAGAACGGGGGAGGATGGAGAGAGAGAGAGAGAGAGGAGAGAGAGAGAGGAGAGCAAAGAGAGAGAGAGAGAGAAAGGAGAGAGCGTAATGAGAGAGAGAGAGAGACGAGACCGAGAGAGAGAGAGACGAGAGGAGAGATAAGAGGACGAGAGAGATGGAGATGCGAGAGAAGAGGAGAGAGCGAAAGGATTGGAGGGAGCGAGAGGAGAGAGAGAGGAGCAGATGTACGAGCCGAGAGAGACGAAGCAGAGAGAGAGAGATGACGGTCCTCCGAGAGAGAAGAAGGAGAGAGAGGACAGGACAGACAGACAGCAGACAGGACGGACAGGACAGCAGAACAGACAGACAGAGACAGAGGACAGAGAGAGCGGAGACCAGACCGAGAGAGAGATGAGACCAGAGAGAGAGAGAGATGCGAGAGAGAGGAGGAGAGAGAGAGAGAGAGGGAGACAGATGAGAGACGAGAGAGAGAAGAGAGGAGTGAGAGGAGTGAGAGAGAGAGAGAGAGAGATGAGAGAGCCAGATGGAGAGAGAAAGAGGACAGAGAGAGAGAGAGAGAGACGAGAGAGAGAGAGAAAAAGGAGAGAGTGAGGAGAGAGAGAGAGAGAGAGAGACGAGAGAGAGAGATAGAGAGAGGGAGAGAGACTGAGAGAAAGAGAAGAGAGGAGAGAGGAGAGAGAGAGGAGAGAGAGAGAAGAGAAGGAGAGAGAGAGTAGAGGAGAGAGAGAGAGAGGATGAGAGAGGAAGAGAGAGAGGAGAGAGAAAGATGGAGACGACGCGAGAGGAGAGTGAAGAGAGAGAGAGTGATGAGCGATGAGAGACGACGAGTCCCGACTGATGGATTGAGAGAGAGCTTTGATGGAGGAGACGAGACGAAGAGAGCAGAGAGAGAGAGGAAGGACCGAGGAGGAGAGAGAGACTGAAGATTCGCCAGAGAGAGACAGAAGAGAGAGGTGAGCGGGGGAAGAGAGAGAGAGACGAGGAGAAAAGGAGAGAGGGAGGATGAGAGAGAAGAGGAGAGAGACGAGAGAGAGATGAGACGAGAGGAGAGAGTAGTAGAGAGAGGAGGAGAGAGAGAGAGCAGAGAGAGGAGAGAGGAGTGGAGAATAAGAGAGAGAGAGGACGAGAGGAGAGAGAGGAGAGAGGAGAGAGATGCTGAAATGAGTGGAGACGAGAGAGATAGAGGGAGAGAGAGACAAGAGAAGAGAGAGAGACAAGAGAGAGCAGAGAAAAGGAGAGAAAAGGAATGAGAGACGAGATGAGAGATGGAGAGAGGAGAGAAGAGGAGAGAGATACTGAGAGAGAGATATACGAAGAGGAGAGAGAGCGCGAGATGGTCGAGAGAGAGAAGAGAGAGGGGAGAGAGATGGAGGAGAGAAGAGAGAAAGGGAGGAGAGAGACGAGAGATGTAGACGAGAAGGAGGAGAGAGAGAGAGAGAGAGGATAAGGAGAGATGGAGGGAGGAGGATGGAGGAGGAGGAGAGGAGGAGAGCGAGTGAGGATGTGAGAGGGGGGAGGAGAGAGACGAGGAGAGACGAGAGAGAGAGGAGAGATGAGACAGCGGAGAGAGAGCGAGGAGGGAGAGCGGCCTGAGAGCGGGGGTGGGAGCGAGAGCGAGACGAGGAGAGGGAGAGAGAGAGGCACCGAGAGGAGAGGAAGGTAGAACGTGCGAGAGTGCGAGAGAGGGCGAGAGAGAGAGGAGAGAGAGAGAGAGAAGAGCGAGGGGAGAGGAGAGGAGAGAGGAGAGCATGAGGAGAGAGAGAGAGATCATGCCCATGAGAGAGAGAAGAGGAGAGAGCATGATGAGAAGAGACAGAGGAGAGGAGAGGAGAGCATGAGAGAGACAGAGAGAGAGAGAGAGCATGAGATGGGAGAGAGAGACGGAGGAGAGAGCGACGAGGACGAACGAGAGAGAGAGTGGAGAGAGAGAGACAGGCCGGCGTGGGAGAGAGGTGAGAAGTGGACAGAGAGTGGACTAGAGAGGAGAGAGGAGAGAGAGAGGGAGAGGAGAGCATGGAGAAAGAGAGCTGCGAGAGTATGAAGGAAAGAACGAGGAGAGAGGAGAGAGAACATGAGAAAAAGGAGAGAGAGCATGAGAGAAAGAGCAGCGAGAGCATGAGAACGAGAGAGAGAGAGAGGAGGACCGGAGGGGAGACGAGAGAGAGACGAGAGAGAGGAGACGAGAACGGATGAGGAAGAGGGAGAGAGGAGTTGGGGGGGGAGGAGAGGAGGTGGAGGAGAGAGGAGAGATGGAGGAGACGGAGGAGATGAGGGGAGAGAGAGGAGCTGGGGGGAGAGCCGTGGAGAGAGAGGAGAAGGACCGAGAGAGTGAGAGAGAGGAGAGAGGAGAGCGTTTAGATGAGAGAGGCTCCCTCTCAGTGGAGAGTGTACGTCGAGAGAGAGAGGAGAGAGATGAGAGAGGACGAGAGGAGAGGGAGGAGGAGGAGCGTGAGGAGAGAGGAGAGAGAGAGAGAGAGAGAGAGGAGAGGACGATGGAGCGAGAGAGGATGCGAGAGCGGAGGAGGAGAGACCGAGAAGAGGCGAAGAGAGAGAGGAGCCGATGAGAGAGAGGAGAGAGAGAGAGACGCAGGACGAGGAGAGAGAGAGCGAGAGAGAGGGAGCAGATCGGGAGCGAGAGAGAGAGGGGAGAGAGGGAGAGGAGACGTTGAGTCGAGGATGAGGAGTGGAGGACGAGATGAGAGGTGAGAGAGGTGGGGGTCGAGACAGAGCGATTGAGAGAGGAGGAGAGAGGAGGAGAGGAGAGGAGCGAGGAGAGAGAGAGAGGAGAGAGAGGAAGAGGCGAGATGAGAGAGAGAGAGCATCAGAGAGAGAGCATCAGAGAGAGAGCATCAGAGAGAGAGGAGAGATCAGATGATAGCCGGGGATGAGAGAGAGCATCAGATGAGAGAGGGGAGAAGGGAACGAGCGTCAGAGAGAGAGGAGAGATGAGGAGCGCAGCGAGAGAGGGGAGAGAGATGAGAGAGACGAAGGAGGGGAGAGAGAGAGCGTAGTATCGAGGAGGCGGGCTGACGGATCGTGGGAGCGAGGATCGAGAGAGGGAGAGAGAGAGCGTCGTCGTTGTGCTGAAACGCAGAGAGAGAGGGGAGAGAGATGGATGAGTATTTAGAGGAGGGAGATAAGGCGACAGGATCGCAGAGAGAGATCGATGAGAGACTCTTAGGGATAGAGAGCGAGACGAGCTATGAGGGAGTGAGAGATCGTATGGCATGAGAGAGAGAGAGAGAGCTGCATTCTCTCTCCCTCGGTCGTGCTAGGTCATGGAGAGCCAGAGAGGAGAGCATGAGAGAGATACAGATAGAGACCGCTATAGCGAGACCAGAGGGTAGGAGGACCGCGCGGAGAAAGAGCGATGATGGAGAGGGATGCGCGAGATGCGTAGGAGGGGATGGCGGAGCGGACGAGAGGTCGATAGGAGGAGAGGAGATGAGAGACTGGAAGCGAGAGGCCGGTGTCGAGAGAGAGAGAGAGAGAGCGAGGGGGAAGGAGAGGACCCGAGCGGAGGAGGTGTGGAGAGTATCCTCGTGGGGGAGCGGAGAGAGGTAGAGTTAGGAGCGCGAGAGAATGTGGTATAGGGGGTCCGCGAGAGAGAACTGCCGAGGATCGAGAGAGGAGGAGAGAGATCGATAGTAGCATGAGACCGCGAGCATACCGCGTACGAGAGGATAGCATGAGAAAGAGATATCTATCTTTTCTTCATCGGGAGGAGAGAGCCTGAGAAAGAGAGAGAGTCTGCATGAGAAAGAGCGAGAGAGCATGCGAAGAGAGATGAGGATGCATGATGAACGAGAAAGAGAGAGCGAGCCTGTCCTCAATAGCATAGAAGAGAACATGAGAAAGAGCTGAGAGAGCATAGATGAGAGAGAGAGCGGGAGATCGATCTGCGAGATCAGCTGAGAGATGAGGGAGTAGAGAGATGATTGATTGAGATCGATGAGAGACGGAGAGGGAGTTAGGTCTGCGCCGATTCGTGAGAGATTGGGGGGGTGGTGAGCTATCTCGAGGAGAGAGAGAGCTGAGAGCTGTGTTTTTCTCCGTGAGTGAGATAGAGAGAGAAGTTGCGCGCGAGAGAGCCGTCTGCGAGAGAGAGGATGCTTTAGAGGAGAGACGATCTGTGCGGAGAGAGAAGGAGCGTTTTGAGAGAGAGGAGAGCGTGAGAGAGAGAGGAGAGGATGAGAGCATGAGAGAGAGAGGAGCGGAGAGAGAGGGACGAGGTGTGGTTGATGGAGAGAGAGAGAGAGAGAGAAAGAGAGGAGGAGATGAGGAGATGAGGGTCTAGCGAGGAGGGGATGAGGTAGAGGAGAGGGACGAAGACGACGGATGAGAGAGGAGAGTGAGGGATCGAGGGAGGAGAGGAGAGAGAACTGACGAGAGAGAGAGAGAGAGAGAGAGGGAGAGAGAACATAGAGAGAGAGAGAGAGAACATAGAGAGAGAGAGAGAGAGAACATGATGAGTGATGAGAGAGAGGAAGAGGGATGAGAGGAGTGCGAGGAGAGAGAGGAGTCGAGGAGGTGGGAGGGGAGGTGAGAGAGGAGAGAGAGAGAGTGAGAGAGGAAGCGAGCGAGTGAGAGAAAGAGAGGACGTGAGAGGAGAGATGAACGAGTGAGGATGAGTCCTGAGAGAGGAGAGAGAGAGGTGAGGAGGAGGGAGGAGGAGCGATGGAGAGGAGAAGAGGAGAGGAGTGGGAGATGAGAGGAGAGGAAGAGACGAGAGCGTCAGTTTAATACAGAGAGAAGAGGGAGGAGAGAGACAGAGAGCATGAGAGGAGCGAGAGAGAGAGCCAATGACGAGAGAGAGAGAGCATCAAGCATGAGAAGAGGAGAGAGAGCATGGAGGAGAGAAGGAGAGAGAGAGCATCGAGCAGACGAGAGAGAGAGAGAGCCCTTGAGAGAGAGAGGAGGAAAGAGCCATTTCGAGGAGAGATGAGAGAGATAGAGAGCATTGAGAAGTTGAGAGAGGAGAGACATGAGAGAGTGCGAGAGAGAGAGCATGAAGAAGGAGAGAGAGAGAGGACAAGAGAGCAATGAGAGAGAGAGGAGAGAGCATGAGAGAGAGAAGAGCCCCACGATGACACTCAATGGATGAGAGAGAGAGGAGAGAGCATAGAGAGAGAGAGAGAGAGAGCATGAGAGAGAGAAGAGAGCAATGAGAGGGAGAGACAGAGAGCATGATGAGAGAGAGAGAGAGGGGGATGGAGAGAGATGCGAGTAAGGGAGGAAGAGAGAAGGAGGGAAGAGCGCGATGAAAGGACGGAGACAGGATGATGTTGCTCGAGAATGAGAGAGGAATGAGAGAGAGAGAGAGGAGAGGAGAGGAGAGGAAAGAGCATTGTAGAGAAGAGAGAGAGGAGAGAGAATTCGCGAGAGCGAGAGAGAGAGAGAGAGCGACGAGAAGGAGAGAGAGAGAGAGAGAGCATGAGAAAGAAGCATGAGAGAGAGAGAGAGAGCATGAGAGAGAGAGAGGAGCAGAGACGAGAGAGCAGAGAGAGAGAGAGGAGGAGAGAGAGCGAGAGAGAGAGCATGAGAAGAGAGAGAGAGAGAGCATGAGAGAGAGAGAGAGAGAGCATAAGAGGAGAGTAGAGAGAGAGAGAGCATAAGAGAGGAGAGGAAGAGAGAGAGAGAGCATGAGAGGAGAGAGAGAGAGAGAGAGCATGAGAGAGAGAGAGAGATGAGAGAGCATATGAGAGAGAGAGAGAGAGCGAGAGCCATGAGAGAGAGAGAGAGGAGTAGAGAGCATCAGAGAGAGAGCATCAGAGAGAGAGAGCATGAGAGTGACAGTGAGAGAGAGTGACAGTGAGAGAGAGTGACAGTGAGAGAGAGTGACAGTGAGAGAGAGTGACAGTGAGAGAGAGTGACAGTGAGAGTGACAGTGGGAGAGAGTGACAGTGGGAGAGAGTGACAGTGATAGTGCGTGAAAGTGAGACCAAGTGTGTGTGTGTGTGTGTGTGTGTGTGTGTGTGTGTGTGTGTGTGTGTGTGTGGTGTGTGTGTGTGTGTGTTGTGTGTGTGTGTGTGTGTGTGTGTTTGTGTGTCGTGTGTGTTGTGCTGTGTGTTGTGTTTTTTTTTTTATGTGTGTGTGTGTGTGTGTGTGTGTGTGTGTGTGTGTGTGTGTGTGTGTGTGTGTGTGTGTGTGTGTGTGTGTGTGTGTGTGTGTGTGTGTGTGTGTGTCTGTGTGTGATAATATGTCTTGCATTTTTGCAACACTGTAGAGCATGATCATGCTGATTAATACCCCAAAGCAAGTAAAGATAAATTTCCAACAGGTTTTCAAAGACATTGAGAGAAAAGAAACGAAAGTAAGAAGTGCTCTTTATCCCTATGACTACACACACTCCCTTTACCTTAAAAGTGTTTCCAGTGTTTGCGTGATCTCTGTGCCGAGCGCCGATACTCGTCTGGTTGCGGATCAAGGTTGCTACCTTATCAAACTCCTCATAGTCCACGTCTCCATCGCCATTCAAGTCGAACATCCGGAATGCAATTTCAAAGTGTCTTCGTGAAGCTGGAGGGAGAGCGAGAGAGAGAGATGATTTACCTTTAGGCAAGGGCAAGGGAAGAGTCTGAGGAAGGTCATCTGTGCCCTCCAATAAACGTGAAAACTATATTCATCTTGCAAGAATTAAAAGAATCAAAACATACCTACACTCATCAACTCTCCCACATACTTACAAAACACACACACACACACACACACACACACACACACACACACACACACACACACACACACACATATTACATCACTTCACTTAATATCACACCACACCACTTCCCACATCACACAACCATGCCACACCATACAACACACAAGCACACGCCATCTCACTACAACACACTTCACACCATCACACCACACATCACACCACACCACAAAACAACACAAGCCCCGCTCGACACAAAATAGCTCACTGGACAAGACGGTCAGCAGGAAGATGAAATCCGAGAAGGAGATGAGGCCAGAGCTTCCAAGCTTGTAGAAAATCGAGTCCTCGTCCAAGGCAAGCTCTAGTTTATTGGTGGTGTTCTGTCAGAAGATAATAAGAGCTGCAATTAATATGTGAACACTAATAGGCCAATCTGTATACTGCAATCTCTAACATATTTCTATTCTATACTTATACTGAACTAAAACAGTAATAATAACAATAACTGCAAATTATATTATGCAATTAAGACTTAAGAATACTTAAATTATACAAGTTTTACATGTAACTGAGTCTTAAAATAAACCAACGTTAATTCAATCAGCTTTACACTTCAAAGATCTGAATTTTGATGACTTTTTTTTTATAAGAATAGAACATATCACGAAGAAATGGAAAATACAAAAGAGTGTGTGTGTATTATTCAAACAACAAATACACCAAAGTGGTTTTAAATAATACAGTGAATATCGTAAGTGAAACTGTAGGAATATACATGTATGACATTCATATTCCTCGGGAAATCAATTTAAAAATCAAGCATATATTGTGTGCAACAACAACCAGGCTCTTGGCAGCTTTATCATTATTGCCGAGAGTGTGAAATCATGAAAAGGCAAGAGACAGAGAGAGTAAGAGGGAATAAAGAGAGAATGAAAATGAGAATGGGATAGAGAAAGGTAAAAAAAAGAGAAAGAATGAAAGAGAGAGAAAATAAAAGTAAAAGAAAGACAGAAAGAAAGAAGAAAGAGAGAGAGAGAGAGAGAGAGAGAGAGAGAGAGAGAGAGAGAGAGAGAGAGAGAGAGAGAGAGAAATTAAAACACAAAAATATCACTTTTTGCTTCATCACAAGTGACATTTAAGGATTAATGACTGAGCACAAAATGCATTCTTACTGAAAGTCTGGCCTTCTTATTAAATATCTAAACTATATACTGCTCTCAGGCAATCAATATGCAAAAATGCATTAAAGAAAAAAGAATGATCCCTATGAAAAATTCAAATTCTACTTTGCTTTGAAGGTTTTCCTTTAACATAACCTCACAAGTTATGTTTTCCTTAAACTACCCTTTGAGCAACAGAGGAAAATCAATCAGTTCTTGTCGCACACAATCATTGTCATCACAAGATATAGGTGAAAATAACACCAATCCTTGATACTGAAATTAATTCTTTCAAACACAAACACATGCTCCAAGGAAAAAATCAACAAGAATGTTTGTTTTAGGTCAATGACTCTGGAATGTTTAATCAATGGCTGTCTGATCATGACTAGGTTTGCTGAAACTGACTGAGGAGAAAAAAAGCAATTTAAGACTAAAATGCTGTGGCATGATCCAAAACGTACACAAACCAATAACAAAGAAAAAGTGAAAAAAGGAAAAATTCATTCAATTCATATAATGTGTAAGTATACATATGTATATCTATGATACATATCAATATGTATTGGCAGTAACTACATTTTAAAGAAGTTTTCCATTCCCAGCTAACTGCACCATACACTCTAATATAATCAGTGTATATCAAATTTCTAGTATCCAAAGTTTGGTCCAAGTCTTTACGAGGACTTATTGGTGCAAAGAATATCTAAAGCTATGCAAAGCTGGTGCAACCTGGGGAATCTCTGTCATGCCGATTATGAATACATCATGAAGCCTTCTTTGTCAGCAAAGAAAATTTTAACGCATGCTTTTTAAGAGTGAATTTATCCTTACACCCTAGAGTAAAATAATAAAACCATCTACACTAAGTTCAACTTTGTAGAGGAGTCTGTGCGTGACATTATCCATGAGATTATTTTTGATAAAATGCGAGCACAAAGCAAGATTTAACGGAAAGTAAGTTTATAATGGAAAGAATGAACCACATTCTAAAATTATTATCGTGAACAGCGAGGACAAAAGAAGCGCAATTGACCTAAGAATCCATGCGAATCAGCGAATCTGCGGTGCTGGGGAGAGAAACAGTAAAGAAGAGGGGGGGTAGTGTAAAGTCATTCCATTCTTTGAGGACTCTGCTACGTACAAAGGGTGTTTGAGCCTTCCTTTTCATCACTATTATTGTTACTTTTAAACACATGCAATATATTTTTTTCCTGTCAGG
>NC_051427.1:21544599-21557099 GCF_015228065.2 Penaeus monodon | reverse complement strand
CTGCTTTAGCTATCTGTAATATCTATCCATTGATGACATCTTTATGCCAACACTAAACATAATGAGAAGTTTTCTCCATCCTTGAATTTTGCTATCAATGCAATGTCAAAAATATTACTCCCACTTTTCAATGTACAATAAACAACATTCCTAATCTAATCATTACAATTTACTAGCTCTGATCCCTGGAATGTTTATTTTCTATATATTTTGCACAGCATACTGCATACCTTTACACAAGTAGAAGAATTCTATGGCAAATTTGTGATGTTACCTAGTCACTCTCATAACCTGAAACAGGTTTGCAGACACCTTGCCTCTCATGGATATGTATGAGATGAGCACCAGATTTGGTGTATCAATTCATCTCCCAACACCTTAATGGATGGGGTAATCACCAATGTTCATCTATCATAGCTGTGGATTTGGTATTAGCCTGTGGTGCCGGTGCCAGAAAATTTCTGTGTCACTCACTCCGGTGACTTCTGGCGACATTCTAGTCTTTCGGCCGAGTAGTTTGCTGCATACAGCAGAACTTCCCACTCAACTCACTGTAGCAAGTCGTGATGCCTATAGCCATACCCCATGAGTTGGTTTTTCATGACAGATATAGGTGTGCCTGGCTATAAGAGGTTAAAAAAAGGAAGAAAAAATCCAAGGCCACAATAGATTAAAGCCAGTATTTATCCTCATGATATGGCAACAGGAGATGAGTTAATACATCACTAGCATGCCTGAGAGATGTGGTGTATACAATGCCTGTCTCAGGTTGAACACCCAAGTAGGAGTTCCATATGTCAGCTCTGTGTGAAGTTGATCTACATCTGCATCTTCTTAGGAAATAAATCCACCAAATTTTAAAATTCAATGCCAATTTTTCCATCACAATGCCTTCTTGTGCCATGTGCTTCAGAGGTAAATGCAATTAAATCTTAATTTACCATGCAATATATCAAATGCTAAAGGAATACTGGCATTGTTGGTTTCCTTTCTTGAATCCTGTAAATGTACAGAGCATATGTTTATCTGCCCCTTTAGTGCACAGGTAATCACCAATGTTAGTATATGATTCATGACAGAAAGATATATTGGCAGACATTTAGTACATTGCTTGTACTACCATTCCATAATTTCCATTGGAGAATGAAGTCTTAACAGTAGAACTGTAAAGCATCATGAATAAACTTCTACATCAGAAAAATATTAATCAAGCAATGCAATGACATTTCTAAACAAATAACATAATTCAAATGCAAGTCAAAGTTACTTGAAAACACAAACACTGACTTGTAAGTTTTATGTCAATTGTTGAAAACATGACAAGAGTTAAGTTATCCTGTTAGAGAAAGACAGCCTTTTTTCCTATGAATGACAGTATGGATAATCACACAATATAAATCCAACACTGAATCACCTCTACAACCTTTACTTGCTCATCTAAACCCCTGAACCCCTTCAACTGTTCAACAGTATGAGACTATCAACAGCAAACTTGGATCACAGAAAAGTTTATCTTAACAGCATAAAATTCTTTTAACAGCATACTATGATCAGAGAGAAGCATTTTTTCTTTAAAGTCAAAAAGTTTATCTCAAAGATTATAATATTCCAATGTCCTGCTCCCTCTGATCCTCCTCCCGATTCCTACCGTCTGGCTGCTGCATGCCCGGAGTCAGCGCTCGCAGGAAATCATCAGGAGTCATGTATATCTCTGTCCTTTCACTGCTGCGACTCCTTTGAATCAACTTGCAAGTAGCAAAGTAGCGGAAAATTTTATCCGGGGTCGAGTACGCCCGAATTCTGTTCTCGTACTCTATGATCTACGACAAGAGAAAGAGAATGGGTCTAGAGCATCTAACTAGTTTTATTTTCTCACACTCTCAGGGGACGGCTGAAATGCATGCTACGATGAACAGCATGCAGAGTAAATAATAATAATAATAACAATAATAAGAACATATTTCTAATAACAATGAAAATCTAAAGTAAATAAAACGTACAAAACCAATCATAACAAAAAAAAAATGTGCTGGAATCAAGTACAGAATATATAACCTTCTAAAGAGAAAATCAAAAGTTGCAAACACAAAACAAAGTCTCTGCAATGCAATGGCAAATGACAGTATAAAAAGTAAACAGGAAATGTAATAACTCAATAACCTCATCACAAGGAATAGAATGAATGGGTCAAAATACAAGCACTTTGTCCGCCATGCCAATGACTGTATCACAGGAAATACTTATAATATAAATCAGTAAATAGAACCCAGCAGAGAGGGGAGCTAAAAAAAAAAAAAAACTAATAATATAAAAATAACAGTACATTTGTTATCAAAATGAACTTTTCACTTACTCAGTTCAAGAACGTCAATGAAATAAAGGGACCAATTTCATCTCCAATTTGAAGGTTCCCAGAAAAAAAACACAATATAACAAATGAGGGAAAAAATAAAGAAAAAGAAAAATACAAAAAAGGGTGGAGGGAAGTGCAATTGTTAAACAGCGACTGATCATTGGATCTACAATGAAGCAAAAGCAAAAAAGAAAATATTTACTATACAAGAGATAAATTTTGTCAATTTCACCCCTTTTCTTAACATACACTACCAAAGACTTGAACTATGCAAATGCAGAGTTTGTTAAACCAGACTGAGGACTAATACATCCCACCAACATTATCATCAAAGAAGACGCAGCTACAGTCTGATTCATAGCTACATGTCCTTAACTCCCTCACTCATAACAGATTACATAAATCTACCTTTTCTATTCTGAATACAACAATTTGCTTAATCAAAGAGCATTATTTCTTTCAAATTATTTAGTTTCCTCCCTATGGCAGTTAAGTACAGTATCCACACCAAACACTAATACCATCAAAGCAAAATTCCTATACAAAGATATAATGGCAATGCCCAGACAAGGAACAAAGTCCACCATGAGGAGGGAAGATCTTATAGCCTAACAGAAATATACTCAGAACAATAGAGACAAGTGAGAAATCTAGCCCATTACAAGGAGAGGAAACTTTAAAAAGGAAATCTGTTAGAACATGGCAAATACCAACTTAAAATTTGCAACTGTGAGCTTCTTACTTCTGAAAGCACCGTGTACAGCAAGCTACAATTTACGGTAGAATCTAGGCAGACATTTGCAACCAAAATGAGCCTAATTTGAAAAAAAAAGGTAAAATGCCAAAAATCAGAATAAGTCCAATGATATCAAGTACACAATATGACTGAATGTAACTCAAGATAAGTCTCAATTAGCAATATAAGGTGTAATGTCCTTGTCAATGCTGTAAGATATAATTTTCTCATGAAATTTCCTTGTGACCATATCATATGCTCGAGCAGTCCTTGCAATACATATCAGCTGATTCTGATTTACTGTTATCTACTAAGAATAAACTCATATTCAAACAATTTAGCCAATTTAGCATGTGAGTTTAATTACTTTTAAAATCGGTGAAATCTGAAAGCATCTCAGAATAAACTACTCCTAAACTGGAATATAGTTCCATTTAATATTAAAACATGATGTAAATGTAAACCAACAACTCCTGAACAGGAATACATTCCATCCTTTTCATCAGGAACTACTTTCCTCTAAATGAAACAAAGCAGGTATAGATATTGCCCCATATTATATACCATCCACATTTGCTATCCACACAGAAGTTAACTAATTATCTTGAGTATAAATAAGGTCAGGTTTATTTATGTTAGTTCAGGTTAGGTCTAGATTAGCTTGTTAGGTCAGGTCAAGTCAGGTCAGTTAAGATGATTCCATATCTCTCCCTGGCTTTCTTAGAAAGAAATGCTCAACAGAACAATAGCAAACTAGAAATGGAATATGGGCTTATATCAATACCCACAGGTTCATTATAAACAATCAATTATGCTTCAGTTTCATCAAATCATATGCTATTTTTAATCATGTAACTTTATAAACCAAACTGTACTATACAAATTGTTTCTGTAATAAAGTTTATATTTCTCTTATGAGATTATCTTTCAAAACAGCATCAAAATTGTGTAATTCATTTCTTAACCCATACAATCCGGATGACGTGACTATCACATCATGAGCATGCCGTCACAGGAAAATCGGGTTGTGGGCCATGGTGACATGAACTTGCCATCACAAGCATTTTGGCTGAAGGCAGTAGACTCATTTGGTGTTTAGAAAGGGCTTCGCATTACTCCCACTGATAAATAAACATAGAATGTAGTGTCCATAACCCATGACTGGAAGAGTGCCAGCTCCAGGGACAACACCATTTCTATGCTCAGCATTCTCTTCCTGGCCGCCACGACCGGAAGCATAATTATACAAATAACAAAATGTTACTTATTGCTAAAATTCTAGCACTGAGTCATAGGAATACCCAGAGAGATGGTCTGGAGTCTGTGCAAGGGAAACTGTCTATTCCCATTTGGATAAAGCAAATCAAATGATAAATATGGACATTGGAAAATGGCAAAAAAGCTAAAAGAGAAAATAACATTGCAAAAGGGAGGCACAGAGGTTTGTCGCCACACATGAGTGTTCGCACGCACCCAGCCCACAAGCAGCGCACTCATCCAAGTGGGTAATCACGTAAGCCTAATTCCTGTATTTTGGGCGATGTGATTGCCGTGAAGCACCTGGATGCAATGGGTTAACATATCTGAATAGGTTACACTATAATATATGAAAAGGATGCCTCACTTGCAAAGGAGTCCACTCAGCCCCAAAGCAGTGAACAAAGCACCTTGCTCAAGCAAATTACTTTAATATTATAAAGATGAAACTGCATGAGAAACACTACCTTTGGTTAGAAAGTTTATAATTGGATAGCATCATCTGAAAGGCAACTTTCAGTTTCATTTCCCAAGTCATATTGCAGATTATTAGCACTGCACATTGACACATTTATGAGATTTATTGCATCATTGCAGATTAGTGGCATATCCCTTTTTTCTTTTCCACAGCCCAATTTGCTCTCTCAGTGGATCCCAGCTTTCATGCACTGACAAATCAGTTACATAAAATGTCCTCTTAAAACAATTCTTACAAGACAAGGAACTGAGATCCACTGTTGGTCTAAGAAAGAGATGCCCTACTACATTACTATATACAATACAGGTCAACAATCTTGTTGATGTACGATGCACATTCTCTTACAGAGCACATCTACATTCTCTGGAAGCACAAGTTCATATATGGGCAATTATCTCCCTTTGCAATGACCGAAAAGAATCTCTTATTACTATCTTCCTGCTCATCTGATTCCAATAGCGTTGTTTAGCATATCCAAAAGTTCAATGCACAAGTAATGAAAACTGTCTTTAGAAATATGACTGTGTCAACTTAACCACTGCGAAGTCAAAACAACCACGAATAAGAAGTGAAATGAAAAAGTGCCACAAAAAGAAGAGAATTATAAGTCAAGATGTTTCACCTCCACCTGGATTCCTCTTCAGCCGAAACAGAAAATAAAATCCAGCTTGCTTTTTGCTTTGCTTGGTAAGGAATTCAGTTGGATTTCAAACATCACAACTTACTATTTCCCTCTTATTGTGGTTTTGTGTTTCAAATATTCTGTGTACACATGTCACTGTTTGTATCTACGTTGGTTACATATCATAAATCAAGAAACTGAAATTGGTTGTATCATAAATTTCACCTTAATCAGTTTTAACTGAAATCAGATGGAGATATTTAAAATAATATGCTCATTACTAATGCTTCAATATGAACTTACATGCAATTTGAGGTACTTATGAAAAGCTGTATCCAATTCTAAAGGGACCTAGTTCCATATCACAAAAAATTTCTCTCTTAAGATTCATATTTACAAAATGTTTTATTTAATTCTTAAAACTCATTCATTTTGTATTACTCAATCAGAGGAAAAGTATTTAAGAATTCGATATAGCTCTTTATTTACACAAGAAAAAGGAGCTGAAGAAGGCAAGGTCATAAGAGAGACATAGAGGGTAAAATCTGAGAAAGAAAAAGAGAAAAAAAATAGGAGAAAGAGAGAAAGCAAAAGGGAGAGGGAAAAGGAGAGGAAAAAAAGAAAGAGGTTGGAACAACGATAGAACTCGAATCTTAGCTCCGCCGCATGGAGACTCGGAGAACACCTTACCCTCGGGCTGCTTGATGCCCGGAGTTATACAGCGCAGGAAATCATCTGGGGTCATGAAAATCTCGTGATCCCCATGATCCCCATACACCTTCAGAGTCGCAAAGTATCGAAAAATCTTGTCTGGGGTTGAATATTGTCGTATGCGATTCTCATATTCAATGATCTGGAAATTATGGTTAATCTGGCTTGGGGACATTGGCACACTAGACCTTTATTTCAAAACTAAAGTATAACAAGAATTCACTGGAAAGGGAGAATCCTCCCTAACTTGCTAAACATACATCCAGCTGAAAACAAGCTCCTTTACCTGTTCCGGATTTTATTCCATGAAGCTTACTTCCTTCCATTATATATATACATATATATATATATATATATATATATATATATATATATATATATATATATATATATATATATATATATATATATATATATATGTATATATATATGTATATATATATGTATATATATATGTATATATATATGTATATATACATATATATATATATATATATATACACACATATATATATACATATATATATATATATATATATATATATATATATATATATATATATATATAAAATATATATAATATATATAAATATATATATAAATATATAAAATATATAAAACATATGTATGTATGTATGTATGTATGTATGTATGTATGTATGTATGTATGTATGTATGTATGTATGTATGTATGTATGTATGTATATATATATTAATATATTATGTATGTATTATGATATTTATATTATATATATATATATATATATATATATAATATATATATATAATATATATTATATATATTATATATATATATATAGATATATTATATATATTATATATATATTATATATATTATATGCATATATATATATATAATTATATATTATTATATATATATATATTATATTATATATATGTATATATATATATATATAATATATATTATATATATTATTAGATTAATATATTATATTATGTATATATTATATATAATATATATATAGTATATATATATATAGTATTATATTATGTATATTTTATATTATAGTATATAATTATATATATGTATATATATGTATATTTAATATATATTATATAAATATATATCATATATATATATATTGATTATAATATATATTATATTTATATGTTATCATATGTATATATATAGTTATATATATATTATATTTATATTATATATATATGATATATATATATATATGTATATATATATATATATATATATATATATATATATGCATCTGTACCAGGGGTCTGTAATATCTTCATATATAATAATATAGTCTCAAATCCTTATTATAAATATACACTGTAGTCAAAGAATATCAATAAAATCAAATTAAGTTTGATTTCTCTAGCCTTAGCATCAACAAATGATCAGAAATTTTTCAGCTTACAGTAAACATACTCTCACATGAATAAGTTGTGACAGAGTCTCACTAGCTTGCAAGGAAAAAGACCATTAGAGGCAAACCTGGTTTCATTACAAAACTCTCAGTCTTAAACTAGTGATATTTAACGAACAAGCTCATGCTATACAGCATCGGAAAAAAAGCTTCTGACCTTTCTGTCTCTGAATCCCACACGCTTCTTCTTCTTGCCTTCGCCCTCATCCTCTGACTCCTCCGATGACGACTCCAGTGATCCCTCGGAAGCCTCTTCGGAAGCAGCAGTATTTTCCGATTCATGACTGGGTATGTCTGCTTCGGCAACACTCTCTGCATCCACTGTGAAAACTTTCTTGACCCTGAAATCCACATGGTCAAATCACTGGCATTATAGGAAGGTCACAAAACCATATCATCAAAACAATAGTTATATAAAAATGTTTTTTTACAAACTGCTATCAATAATATTTTAAAAAATAGATACTTGCCATTTCCAATTAATGGCTGTCGCGAACAGCATCACACCGACTATAAAATAATAAATCCTTGTAATTCTGGGGGTATATTGTTGCTGGTGGCCAAAATTTTTATAGTTGCAGACCTGGTCAACATTATGACTTGCAGAAGTCAAGAGAGACCTGCAAGTTTTAAACAAGGCTTTGAGAAGAAGGGCATTGCACATGTCTTAAAAAATACAGCAGATATTTATGTATATATTATACTCATAAATCATTGCTACATAAAAAGGTCATTACAGTTTTTTAGCAATACTCAATCAAAATCATAAAAACATCCTTTCCTTAAGAATTTAACCTAAAATTCTCTTTACCTAACTCTTTCCCACACTCAGAAAACTATGTCAACAAGTACAATTCAATTCAAACAAATAATTCATGACAGTACTTACCTTTTATCTCTATTAGACTGACATGGCGAAACCCTCAAAACTCTCTCCTCGGTATGAAGTCTTTGCACCTGAAGAGAGCTCGAGCTGGAGATGACTGAAGCAGCCCTTAAGTGCACGCCTCCTGCTATGTGATGGACCCCCCCCAAAGCCCGCTGCCGGGCAAGGGTTGGTAATACTTGAAGTAAGGTTCCCCGCATTTAGACAGAAGACGCTGCCAAGGACATTTGTATATCAATTCTCTTTTTTTTTATATATATGGTAAAAACAGAATTTCATAAATGTGATTTAATTCGTATGTTGGGTCAAAACTAAATATTCTAAAATGTATTTTATTTTGTCCTTTTACAAATTCTCTTCCATGGACCAAATTGATCTACATTTACCACAAAGCATAAACAATGTAATTATTGTAAGGCTATGTACTCCTTATTTTTCATATAGTCATATACATCTAATATTTATCTAACGACTAACTTTCTACCCACACACTTATACATACATCCTTTATGCTTATAAAACAATATAGCCTTTCTACACTTGGGTGATCCCCCCCGGATGGCCCTAGCAAGTGCCACTAATGTGCCTATTCTTGAACTTACACGAAATACATACATGAGTATACAAGAGATTTTCAATCTAATAACTCAGTACTCAATACTCAGAATAATAATGCATATAAAAATTATATTGTGCCTGTTAACCCAGTCACTACAGATTTATATACTGTCTCCTGTAGTTCTTTTTTTATTTTATTACATACAAATGGCTCCACATTTCTTAGCCAGCAAAGAGTCTATCAGTAGGCCCTAGTGACCACTCCTGATTTCCTCATTCCTTGAATTGGCGGCAATATGTGTTTTTCCTTCTATGCTATTGTATTGATATTGCTTTTATTCTTTTGATATTATGAAAATCTTGGTAACATTAAAAACAAGGAAACAGTGCAAAGGAAACTTTCCAGAAATCAAGGGAAAGAGTAAATAGGTGAGACAGGTAGGACAAAAATAAACTTATACCACAGTGGGTATGCCATGTATTCTTGCCCTCCGTGGCGACTGGGTTAAGTCATTACTTACTAAGTATTCTCAATATCAAATCTAAACTAAGCCAAGATTTCAAGTAGACAATACTTATGCTACTACAAATAACTAAATACATAATGTGAAGTGATAAAAGTGTTAGCCTCAAAGCCAATAACTTATTTCCACATCAGCCACACACAACTAATGGGTCCTCCTGTTTTCTAATATCATCTAATTACCACTGATTTGATAAAGATTTTAAAGAATCAAACAAGATTTCAGATTTTTAAAAATATTTCAGGATTTTCTCTGTTCCGTAAAAGTTTGTAATTACATCTTCAAAGATTTATAAGTATTATACAGATGTATAAATTTCACCTTCCTATACAACTGGTGTGAGTGTGCATAAGCACGAATGTGTTTGCAAGTGTGTGTATGTACTTCACTACATGATATTCAGACCATGGACATGTTATACACACTCTGTTGGCCTTTTTCTACCTCTGAGAGCACTTCCCACACTGAATTCTATTTATCAAAAACAGCAATCCTAAAATGCGCAAAAGGCCCTCATAGAGCAATCTGAGCCCTGTGCAAGACTTGTCACAAATTGCTAGACATCTTCAAATACTTGGCCCTCTGCTATGGTATCTAGCCATTAAAATAGGAACCCACATTCCAAGTGTAGATGTGTAACAGTTCTGTACAAGGAAAGGCAAACCTCTTTATCAAGACAATGTGAACTATCCTCACAAAAGTACAAAACATGTGTCTATCAATTTTCACATCTTATGAACACCACTTTCTCAATAACACTGCACCCCATGGAAGAAACACAGACATGTAACCATACTTCACTCAATCCCTCAAACTCTAGTGAACATTTTGAAAACAAACTCCAATTAACACTTTGAAAACAAGATAAAACATCACATATTCTCCCATGGAACTTTCTTGGCCAATAAACCATTTACTACTTTTCTCATAATTATCATGACCTAATGACAGCTGCAGAGGACTTACCCTCTGCAAAGGTGAGCTTGCCTGCACAGCTTCCAGGCCAAAAAGAGCTGAGGTTTCTCTCCTATTCCAAGGTTTTTCCAAGTATCTTATGACCTTCACCTTGAGTTTTTCTAAGGGCAATTATTGGCACCAAGTAGAAAGGCTTCCTCCTTCCTCAAACATACCTATTTCTCCCACTAGCTTGAGAGAGAGTCATCAGAAAACAATTAAACCAAATTGAAATAATAACACAATGCTCAAGCATAGCCAAAAATAGCAAGAATACAGAGGAAACAAGTGTTACTGAGGGAATGTTTACAGGGTGTCCTTGGGTTCATGTTTGTCAGTGTGGATTCTATGACCTTGTCTAACTCCATCTGTACTTTCTCCATTTTAAAAGAAGGAGTGTGAAAGCCATCAAATGTACGCTGTATAATGTCAATATTAATAAAAAACAGGGCAGTGAACTTTCAAAAACGATTTCTCAATCATGGGAGGTATTTTCCGACAACCTAAAAGTTGTAATATCCACCAGAAAACCTCACAAACAATGGCAAAATCACTGACGTTAATCACCTCGCCATGTCTATGACCCAATCAGAATTAAAAGCAAATAAACAGTGTTATTGAGTTTGACCCTGATAAAAATAGCAAGTCTATCCTACCAAGCGTCAAAAACGACGGGAAAAAACAACTCCGCTTCTCTCCTTTCGCGCACGAATATCAGCCCAAAACTTCCATTCATAGAGAAGCGTCAGCCAAGCCTAACTCACGTGGAAGAGAAGAAGAAATGGCGAAAATGTTATCAGGAGAACCGAGGGAAATGGCGATCAATGTTTTGGTGGACGCTGCGTTCGGATCGTTGCCGCTGCTTTCGGAAAGTTTGGATACTAATCATTTCTTATATTTATGGCTCGTTTATGCTTGTCTCTAGGGGAATTCCCTATTTTCCCTTATTTTTCTATGATTTTTAAAAAACTTTTCTATGTGAATACCATTGAAATAGTCAAGAAAATCTGCATGATTGTTTTAAGATTAAAGTC
This sequence comes from Penaeus monodon, assembly GCF_015228065.2. Lineage (NCBI taxonomy): Eukaryota > Metazoa > Arthropoda > Malacostraca > Decapoda > Penaeidae > Penaeus > Penaeus monodon. Next base: position 21,545,556 of record NC_051427.1, on the reverse strand, counting down.
AGAGCCGATGAGAATGAGACATGTTTTTATCAGCGGGTTTTGGTCGCCTTCGCAATAAAAACATCAACGTATTTACTATGATTTTCCGGTGAATAAAAACAAAGGATGTCGTTTTCTATTCGGTGACATCCATATCTGAGCATATGCATGTCTAACATACATGCATACGCGGTACAGGTATATGAATGGGTGCCTACCGGAAAGAGCTCTAGGCCTATAAATAAAGGCACGCACTCGACCCTCAGTGTCTAGTCATATGTATTATATAATTTATATATTTATATACATATGCATATGCATATACATATACATATACATATACACATACATGTACATATACATATACATGTACATATACATATATATATCTATATATATCTATATATATATATATATATATATATATATATATATATATATATATATATATGCATATATATAAATAAAAAAAAAACACACACACACACACACACACACACACACACACACACACACACACACACACACACACACACACACACACACACACACACACACACATATATATATATATATATATATATATATATATATATATATATATATATATATATATATATATATATATATACATATATACATATATATATATATATATATATATATATATGATGTGTGTGTGTGTGTGTGTGTGTGTCACTTCCATCAACGGAAACTCATCAACGGAAGCCTCGTCACATCCTTCAACGGAAGCCTCGTCGCCTCCATCAACGGAAGCCTCATCACCTCCATCAACGGAAGCCTCATCACCTCCATCAACGGAAGCCTCGTCGCCTCCATCAACGGAAGCCTCATCACCTCCATCAAAGAAAGCCTCGTCACCTCCATCAACGGAAGCCTCGTCACCTCCATCAACGGAAGCCTCGTCACCTCCATCAACGGAAGCCTCGTCACCTCCACCAACGGAAGCCTCATCAC
>NC_051427.1:21525030-21533376 GCF_015228065.2 Penaeus monodon | reverse complement strand
TAGTAGGATGATGAGGGGGTAGTTATTGCAGTGTTCGGAGCCGTGGTCAAAGGAGAGCCTGGGGTCAGGGCATCTGGTGGGTTTACATCGTTGGGGCTATTTGATAAAGGGGCAAGCCTCATTGCCCCTAATAGTGGGGATAAGTTTTCATTACTGGCCATGGTAAGCCTGGATTATGTTGGGGATAAAAACAGTCCACCCCTCAGGGTCCCCTTGAGGGGTAAGGGCTAGATAACTAAATCAGGGGAATACCGTGCCCATGGCTCCCTCAGGCCGTTCAGGACTGCACAAAGTCAACCTTTCATCCTTTCAGCACGGCTCTCACACCTTAGGAGGTGGATAGCAGAAGGGTTTGGTGAAGGGACAGAAACGAAAAGTGGGAAGGAAAATAAAGACCATGCAAAATTAGTTGAGTCGAGGGCTGAGTCCCAAGGTTGGGGAGTTCCCCATCATTGGGTCCCAGTCTCCGCCTCCTAAGCCCCCCACGACAACAACGGGCAAGGGATTGGGGGGGAGAACTCCATAATGCATTTTCGACTTTACAGAAATTTCTCCCTTGCTCTTCATACCCTGTTCACTGGGAGAGAAGCTATTTTGCATATCCTTCATGAAGGTTTAGGTCCTTCTATACCTTCAATGTTATTGCAAACATTTTTTTTACTAATCAAAATTTTCTTTGCCGTACATATTTCAAAATGCCAGAAAATATTACTCTCCCTGTGTGTTCTGTGTGGTCCCTTTCCTGAAAATCTGCTAAGCACTCTTTGATTCTAGTGTTCTCTTGGATAACTTTATCCTTTCTGACACTCTTTCCAAAGCATTTGTAATTCTATTAATCTCTAGGATAACATCTTACTGTTTAATTCCATATACACTTGGTCTTCACTGGAAAGATTTCTACACTGAGACTTGTTACCATTAACAGAGTAAAAGACATTGGCAGTCAAAATTACTTTCTTTAATTTTTTTCCTTGATTTCATAAAACAATTCTGCATTATATCAAAGCCCGGAATTATAATATGGACTCCTCTTACACTGAATATCTAAAAGGTGAAAACAAAACAAAGAGAAAACCCTCATATATATTTTCTTATGTACACTACAAAAATTACATCTGGTTAGTTTGTGGTTTCCCAAGAATGTAAAAAGAAACTTTTAACTTTAAATTGCATTGATAAGTGACTCATTCTCACACTCACAGTTAATACAAACACCTAAATTCAATCAACAGCCTGTAAAAAAGAAAAGAAAAAGTTTTAAAAAAATAATAATCTCTATATGGAAGACATGAGTGCTAGTAAAGCAGCTGAGAATTATTAGTAATAACAGTATTTATGATAATAACAATAACAATAATAATGATCATTTATTAATTCTTTCTCTTGTACAGTGTATTTCACAGGTGATGGACAGATGTGCTTAATATAACAAAGCCCCTTAGTCATAATATTTGTTATGTTGTCAAAAAAACATAAAGCAATATTGCGTGCCTGCGTGTAAATGAACAGCGACCTACTTATTCCACTTCTGATCTGATACTGACAGCCCCGTCAGATGCGTCCGGCTTCCTTGAGCTTAGCCACAAGGGTATCTACATCGTCCACCTTGATTCCTGCCTCTCTCACTGGGGGGTCAACCACCTCCACGACTTCCAGGTGAGGCGTCACATCCACACTAAGGTCAGCCGGTTTCAGCTTCTGAATCTTCTTCTTCTTGGCTTTCTGCAATGCCACATGAGGAATGCAATGAGGGGGGAGGAGGAGGAGGGAGAGGGAGGAGGAGGAAAGAGGAAGAGGGAAAGGAAGAGGAGGAGGGAGAGGGGCAGGAGGAGGAGGAGGGAGAGAGGGGAAGGAGGAGGAGGAGGAGGAGGAGGAGGGAGAGGGAGGAGGGAGGAGGGAGGAGGGAGGAGGGAGGAGAGAGGAGGAGGAGGAGGAGGAGGAGGAGGAGGAGAAGAAGAATAAAAAATAATACATAATCCATTTACCAAGACAAAGTTTAATTTATAAAGACCTATACTTCTGCAACCAAGCAGTGCAATTCACCTACCATGATGTTAGGGAGTGTGGCATAACGAGGTTCATTAAGTCGCAAATCTGCTGAGACAACAGCAGGGAGCTTCACTTTGATGGACTCCAACCCGCCATCAATTTCTCGAGTCACGTCCAATTCACCATCTGCTTTCTTTATCTATAAGAGGTTTATGAAAGTTTACAGTCACTAACTCTTCTCCTTTGTGGTCTCTCTCCGTTTAATATAATCAGATCCCTAATCCATCCTTTAACAATATCAATGTTAGTACATGAAGTACTGGATTAATTTTCTTCCTCACTGGAATATCCAGATATGATATATTTATAAAAAGTATTCCTGCTTTATTAAAAGGAAATTTTCTAAATTATGGATCATCTAAATAATAATAAAAATAATAATAATATTATTAACATAAGTATATAATAACAAATCCTTACCAAGACTTTCCAGTACACAAGAATTTCTTTGGAGAAAAATAACATTCTAAAGTCATAGAAAGAACCTAAAATTTAACTGAACATAACAAATAATGTGATCACAGGAGACATCACTAATTTCCTATAGCATCGAGCCCTTTCCAGTGGGCATTAAGACTCACTTCAGAAGCAAAAGTTGCCTGAGGCCAGTTCAGAAGAGATGCTGTCATCTGAGCCGTAGCATTGGTGTCGTCATCGATGGCCTGCTTGCCCACGATCAGCAGATCTCCCCCTTCCTTCTCCACAAGCTTTGCCAAGATCTTGGACACATGGAGAGGTTCCAGCTTCTCCATCTCCTTTGCGGGGACTTCCACGTGAATGCCGCGATCAGCTCCCATAGCTAAGGCGGTCCTGATAGTCTCCTGCCAGACAATAAAATATGTGAAGAGAATGGCTAGAACTGACACAGACAGACAGACTCTCACTCTCTGAAGTACCTCTGAATCTAAACCAACAAGCAACAGGGAATACACACTGACACAAAACAGTTTCCATTTAGCTTCCGTCTCACCTGTGCCTGTGCAGGACCACATGAGACAGCAATAACCTCCTTGGCAATCTTCTTCTCCTTTAGACGGACTGCTTCTTCAACTGCAATCTCATCAAAGGGGTTCATCGAGTGCTTGACGCCATCTGTCACCACGCCCAACTTGTCAGGGCGGACACGAATCTGAAATTATGAAACTTGGCTTACAAGTTGAAATTTGAGTTGAAAGAGAATATGACAATTTCACTTCTGTTTTTCGAATTATAAATTGTATATTTTGATGATACTGTATCTAATTTGTAAAATACTTTATATATTATGGTAGCAAGAGGAAAGGAAATCACTCTGATATTTTTTTAAATATCTATCTATCTACTTACCTACATATCTATCTATCTATATATCTTGTAGGCCTTAATCCATAAGCCAAAATGTGCCCCAGGCCAAGTGACACTACCACTTATCATTTTGCTGAAACTGCTTCAAATAGTTACCAAGCAATGTACATAGCAAAAAGGTCAGTTCTAAACAATATAGAGACCTTGTATTTCAGATTCTAAACACTATGATGTACGAATAGTGCAGATTCTGAGAGCTAGAAAGACCCTGTACCACATTAAAACCATGATTAATTTGCACGGCAATAGAAGCTCATGTATATGGCACTGGAAGTCCACTGGTTAAAAAAAGGAACAAAAACATTCTTCTACTTCATTACATTTTTTCCCTTTCTGCCTTTTTCATGCCTATTGTGCCATCCTTCAAGCTTCACACACAAAAAAAAAGAGACTGATTTAGTAGCAGAGGATTAGGGAAATGCTGAGAAAAGACAGAAAGCAATAAAAACTGCTTGCATTAGAGGAAGAAGGTGATTGGGGAAATACAAAAAAAAAATGGGAAGTAAAAAGAAAAAAGGTTTGTATTTGCAGTGATGAATTTTGTGTCGGTGGTTGCAGAGTCATTAATATTAATACTCAGGTTTGGCAGTTGAGAAAACATCTCATGTATTAAATTCTCTTATCTGAAGCCATCTTTAATATTTGTTCTCTAATATAATAAATGCTTGCCTAATTGCTTATCAGGGACGGTCACTTTCCCTTGTCATACCTAGATGCAGAATATAACAATGAACAGAACTCACGCAGTGTTCTTATATAAAGAAGAAAAAGTGTTTCTGTTTTTATAACAACAATAAAGATAGAACTGGAAAAAAGATCACTAATCAAGTATAATTTGTATCAATATGACAACTGACTAATCCACACCAATGTTTTAACATTCTCTCTCTCTCTCTCTCTCTCTCTCTCTCTCTCTCTCTCTCTCTCTCTCTCTCTCTCTCTCTCTCTCTCTCTCTCTATATATATATATATATATATATATATATATAGTCAAAACAGAAATCAAGCCTTAACATGTGAGCCATTTCAGTGGCTGCTCATATAAAAACCATTCATAGGGGGTAATCCAGTTTTCACAAATTTCTCACATTTGCATTTTTTTAAAGAGATTAGGTAATTTGCCCTGTGGTGGTTAACTCAATTATGTAACCTTAATGAGGCTTAATTTGGTATCTGTGCCCAGACAGTAATAAAAAATCACCAATTAGATGTTAATTTACTAGTTATTCTCCCAAAATCACTTGGCACTGTGCCACTATCAGGCCTCTTTACACAAATGGCAGAAGATTCATGTGAATCTGGATTGGTCACTGCCAATATCATGCCAGACTTTGAAAGCAAAGCGGATGTCCTCTACATGTCTACCAGAGGCTTTACCAACTAAACTGACTGATTCTATCTGAATCTACTTAAAGCTGTGGTGGAAGGCCTGCACAATCCTAATAGATAGAGAAGCAATAGTAGTCCAGCTATGACCCACGAGCTTCCACCACATGTATTCCAGTATTTGGTCAGAAAGCAACAGCTAGAAAATATCTAGCATTGCCTGGTAACCATTACCAGGTGTAGCAGCACGACCCTGCAACCTGAAGTTCAGCGTAGTTTTCCAGGTTGGGTCACATCAAGTCCACAGCCATATCTGCGCTCATTGGACAGCGGGCTCCCCTCGTTCCCTGTGCGCTTACACAGTGCTAGTGTACTTAAGCTGTAGAGCCCAAAACCAGAACAGCATTCCCCGATCCTCCAGTAGAACCATGCAACAGCAGCAGCACCACAAGGACTACCTGTTCCTTAGCCGACTGGGGAGCCTGCTGGCTCCCCAGTTGATCCCCAACCTCATCTTCTGCACCCAGCCATACCAGATGACCAACTATCATTCACTATACTGGTGACCACTGGAGTGATACAATATGGTATTTCACTCACTCACTTTGCTCACTCTCTGGAGGGGGTGTACCTGTAGCAGTACAACCCCACAACCTGAAGTTCAGTGTAGTTTCCCAGGTTGAGTCACATCAGGTCCACAGCCATGTCCGTGCTCATTGGACAGCGGGCTCCCTTCGTTCCCTGTGCGCTTGTACTCAAGCCGCAGAACCTGAAATGAGATCAGCATTCCCCGATCCTCTAGCAGAGCAGACAACAACAACAGCACCACAAGGACTGCCCAGTCTTAACCGACTGGGGAGCCTGCCGGCTCCCCCCATTGATCTCCGACTTCACCTTCAACATCCAGCCATACCTGTGGGCATTAACACCCACAACAAACACTCCCCAAAGAGATAAGACATCAGTAACCCAAATAGAAGAAGCACAACCACCCATCTACTATACAGGGCACTGACAAATGTAGATCTGAAGTTGTTGTTTTTTTACAGTCGTTTAACCTAAGAATCATGAAAAAATTATTATTGAATGTCATTATTTGATAAAACATTGAAAAGTTGATTTTCCTAAATATAATCCTAGCTAAACTTATAACCAACAATCCTGACACTATGATACATCCGATGTTTTGTCTTTTGCCACAAAACTAACACATCACACGGAAGCACATTCAGTTTAGTCAGAAATTGAAAGAAAATATTTTCTTGACCCTCAATTGTAGATCAAGACATTGAATCTGATACTTTCACCCTACTCTATTGTAAAGAATAACCTACAAGGAAAATTGACAGATCAACCAATTTTGGACACTATCTCAATAGTTTCCTTTGCAAAACAAAGATAAAGATATCTATTTCACCTTAACCCTGAAAAACTATAGAGTTCTCACAGGCTTTTGATATCAATTCATCAATAAATGAGGAACTATTTTTAAGTGCCATTTTACCAGAGTATGCATGGTCGACATTTATTCAAGTTTACTGAAGAGTCAGAGGTCCAGCGGCAAAGACGATCACTCAACATCACCATCTATAAGTTAAGTAAGTTTATTTACCACCCAGACTATCTGCTTGGTGTGGGCAATCATGACTACGGTTTTACATATATCTGACATAGTACAAAAGTCTGTGACTACTGTAAAATAGAAATATAGATTGTATATCATACAAAAAATAAAACTTTGATATGCTTCTGCCTGTGTTTACATAACACTTATTTGTTTACTGTTGTTATTACATAGACAATTTAGGATATAGTATGAGTATATTTTCCAATATTTCAGATGAAATAAAATATTCATATAATTCTTTATACCTCAAGCTAGGTGGTCTGAAAGACTTTCTCACATAACATTGCACGTTAAGAGAGTAAGTCTTTCACAACACAGAATGAATAATAAATTTAATCCAATACAACCTACATCTTTTTTCATCTTAAACTGAAGAAAAGTCTTTAAACCAAGACCAATACCCACATACTTTTATCAAAGAAATAAATGTCCTAGAAATTTCTGAAAGTCAAGCCGTGTACCCAGGAGCAACACAAAAAAATAAACTTCCCAAACCAAACACCTGCAAAACACACACACACACACACACACAACACACTTACACACACCACACAACACACACCACACACACCACACACAACTACACACACTTACACACTTACACAACACCACACACATTACACCACACACACACACACCCACAACACACACACACACACACACACACACAACACACAACAAACACACACACACACACACACACACAAACACACATACAATACACACATACATACACCAACATACACACAACACACACACACACACACACACACACACACACACACACACACACACACACACACACACACACACACACACACACATACACACACACACACACACACACACACACACACACAAATATCTTGGAAAATTAACCGAAATCTTATGCAGATGGATAATAAAAGATTAATACTATGACTTTTCTTATATCAGCCTTAATTCAATGGTTTCCCTACTTGACGTCCGTGACGATGATTTGATCAAATAATAAAGAGAGTTATTTAAGGACACCGGTTTGGTCGCGACATAAGAGAGTTTGGGCTGAAGTGCCTTCTTCGCGACAGGATTAGTGGCCTTTTGGGGGATAGTTAGAGAAATTCTCAAGGGAAATGCACTCAATTCCTGGAGCAAATAAGCAAGAGAAGGAAAAAGAAATAAAGTGATAAGAGGAGGCGAGTTGCCCTGCGTCTCGCAACCGACCATCGGGCCCAAGCACTTCTTTCACTCCCTTCCGTCTGCCCTACTTCCCCCCCGTCCTATTCTCCCTTCCCTCGCTCACCTTCACGGCATAATCGATCACCCTCTTCACGCCGACGAGGACTTTGAGAGACATTTTCTTCGGGAGGAGGAACGGAAGGGCCTGGCGCAGGTCTGCCTCGGTGGACGCTCCGGCGGCGACTGACTCCCAGCTGGCGTGAAGATGACTTTGCTTCATGTATTTTGAGTTCGAGTGGCTTGTTAATTTGGGTTTGTTTTGTCTTTATCTTATATTTAGGGTCTTATTTAAGGGTATGTATATTTTGTTAATGGTATTAGACTTTGGTTCGGATTTCGCGTTTGTGGTTTGGTTATGCAACACTCCCAAAAGTTATGGAATATACCTTCTGGCCAACCGACGAATTCCATAACGATAAGAATGACTGATCTATAACCGTAACACTAAAACCAAACACATCAGATCATCCACAAGTCCTCTTTCACCGAAGATCAAACCGAAGTCACGAAGCCAGGAATCGAACGCGCCGGCATTTCCATGACAACAGAAAACAGCTGATCGGCCGCCGACACGCCAAACCCACCCGGGATTTTATCGGGAAATTTCGTCAAAACGAGACTCTCAAGTGGTTAGAAAGGAATGGATTCCACTCGGTGAAGGCCTCTAGCACGTGTCTTGGTGGGCGTCTCCTTAATTTGCATGCTGGATGAACTCTAATTCGTCAGAGTAAGTTCTGTTGGGTGTTGGAGTCGCGGTATTTCGTGATTTATGTGGCGTTTCC
>NC_051427.1:21507530-21512530 GCF_015228065.2 Penaeus monodon | reverse complement strand
CGTCACCTCCAGAGATGGGAGAAGAAATCACGAGAGGAGCGCCACACGTTCAAACCACTGCAAGGTGCAGAACGTCCCCAGGTAGTGTACTTATACATCACAAGTTGTCAGCCTGACAAAGAGGAATTGAAAATATATCAAATGCAAAAGTATACAAGACAAACATGACACATCAGTTTTATTCTAGTTTCACAGTAACAATCAGAGGCAAAGATATAAACCCAAAACTCTTCACAAATTCAGCTGTTTTCCCCGGAAATGAACAAAAACAAGCCTGTTTGACGCCGTCGCACAGTCAGTAAGACTGAAATCTCTCCTTGGTCACTTCGAAGAAATTGAAATGATCACGGAGAGAAATGCCGACATCCTTTGCATTAGTGAAACATGGCTTCATTAAGAAAGATCAAGTAATTCCATTAACATTCAAATTTTCAGTGTTTATAGATGAATGCAGGGCGAGGTGGAGGAGTAAGCATATACCTAGGGGACAGCCTTAAATCAAATGAAATCTCCACTACAGCTGTAGAAGACATTTGGGAACTGTACAAAATAGTATGTATCCCTCCTCATTATTGGTACAATCTATAGACATCCTCATCCTACGGCTGAATCATATGACTATTTCGAAGGTGTTTTTAGAGAAATGTCAATGAAAAGAAAACCTGTTTTCATCTTGGGTGATTTAAACGATTACCTGAACAAATCAAGTGCAAAGTTAGCTGGGATCATTTAGAAAAACAAATCAAAACAACTTATAAACAAACCGACTAGGATCACAGAAAGCACCTCATCCGTGCTAGACGTCATCTCATCACCTATACTGATGTTATCCCTCGTCAAATTGCAGACCACGAACTATTAACCATGATAGTACACATAGACAGTTACATGACTTTCGAAACACACATGGATAACACTTATAAAAAAGTAATGGGTACACTGATATACCTAAATCATATAAATAACAAAATCCACACAGTGACGAGTATTATTATTGTACAAACCCTTGCCTCAGCATTATAAACTGCGGTATAAAAAAAATGCAAAAACTAGATTCATTGAAAATGAGACTACAGTTTTGAAATCCACCTGGATTCCATCTTCCAGACCTGAAGATGGAATCCAAGTGGATTTCGAAACTGTAGTCTCATTTTCAATAAATCTAGTTTTTGCACTGTGGGTTTTTCTACCATACTATCAACACGGAAAGGTTTTACCATTCGTTGTAAGCTATTGTTCCTATTGGGCTCAACCAACAAAACTTATATACAAAAAACACAAAAACTACAAAGCTTTGCCGCAAGAGTGGCAATAGGCAACATAAATAAACATAACCCCCTATTTAAAAAAAAATAAAATGGTTAAAAGTTCGACAAAAATGTCAATTTGATCCATGTATACTCATTCATAAATTCATAAAGGGCGACTACCCTCATTGGTTAATGCCTCTACAAACAATTGCTGACAAAACAGGCATCCAAACCAGACAGATTAACTCTCTACACGTCAAAAGATCATACACGGAAACAGGGTCAAGGCAAATGCAAATCCGAGGACCCGAGATCCGGAACAACATACCACAAAATATTAGAAACACCTCCAACTTAATTACTTTCAAAAAGAAATTAAAGGAACATCTTTTAAATTGGCAGTGTCATCAGACATTTAAAAGCAAAGCCAAACCATGTACCTCTATTTTTAACTATTAATTCTATTTTATATCTCTTCTACTAATATATTTACTATTGTTTCTACTTATTTTGTATGACTGAACGATGTCACTATCTATGTAAAATGAAGAACCACTGTAGATACATTAATGGAATAAAGTGTTTTGACTTTGACTCTCTCTCGTTCTCTCGCTCTTTCTCTCTCTCTCTCTCGCTCTCTCTCTCTCTCTCTCTCTCTCTCTCTCTCTCTCTCTCTCTCTCTCTCTCTCTCTCTCTCTCTCTCTCTCTCTCTCTCTCTCTCTCTCTCTCTCTCTCTCGCTCTTTCTCTCTCTCTCGCGCGCGCTCGCTCATATAAATGTGTGTATATATAGTTCACAACGTGCCCTGCAAGACACGGTTATGCACCTTTTGTACTTCTCTCTAAAATTGTTTGTCGCCCAATGGACGTAATAAACCTATCAAATCAAAATCTCCCTCTTCTCGCTATATCTATCTACCTATCTACCTCTCTCTCTGTCACGTACTCTTTTTCAGACTCTTTCCCTTCCTGTGAAAAGACCAAAGCCAAGCCAAGCAGGTAACCCGACACACAAAGGACTTGAAGAGCGCCGCCATATATTTTTTCTCTCGTTCAAAGCCATGCTAAAAACGGATATTTTCCTGCCCCGCTGCGCTCTTCCATCCGGCACATATAACTGAAATTGATGAGAGATTACCGGGCCTTGAAAAACGCTCTTCTTTTTTCCAGCTTCTCCTGGCCCGGGGCCGGAGATTATGTAAATTCCTCTCATCTCATGGGCGATCTAATTCCGCATGCGACAAGGCCCCTTTTTGGAGATTATCGCATGCGTCCAGCTGGAGCCGGAATGGGAATCGGTCCCGTTAGATTCCGCGCTCGCCTCGGGCGCTCCTGCTTCAGGGGCACGGATACGTAAATGCAGAGATGAATGAATCATTTCTTATATATATACTTATATATATATATATATATATATATATATATATATATATATATATATATATATATATATATATATATATGCATATATATATATATATATATATATATATATATATATATATATATATATATATATATATAAATATATATATATATATGCATATATATAATATATGCATATATATATATATATATATATATATATATATATATATATATATATATATATATATATGTACAATATATATATATATATATATATATATATATATATATATATATATATTGTAGAAAAACCCACAGTGCCCAAACTAGACCTTCTCTCCTGCTCACCTCCGCCACTCTCAGGACTTCATCTCCCGAGGCCGTGGTGTCTCGCCGGCGATCATGATGAGCTTGACTGTCGACTCCTTGTTCACCAAGGTCCCGCTTGATGACGTCCTCGCTTTCCTCCAGAGGAGACTCCCCGCAGAGGATCCTCGTCTCTCTCTGCCCACCGACGTCTTCCTCCAGCTGATTCGTCTGTGTGTGGAGTCTAATTCCTTTACCTTTGAGGGTCGCTTCTACCCTCAGACGCTCGGTGTTGCCATGGGATCTCTTTCTCCAGTCTTGGTTAAACCTGTTCAAGGAATTCTTCGAGTGTGAGCTTCTCCCTTTCATCTCCCTTCGTCCTTCAGTGTGGCTGAGTTATGTCGACGACGTCCTTTTTCTCTGGCCTCATGACCCTGATCTTTCCTCGGATTTCCTGACGCAGCTGAACTCTCTCTCTCCTTCCATGCGTTTCGATGTGGAATGGGAGGTTGACAACAAACTCCCCTTCATGGACACCCTAGTTCATTGCTCTGCTGACCACTTCTCCTTCTCCATATACAGGAAGCCTATGCATAGTGATGTGTACATACACTTCTTCTCATACCATCGTCTTCATGTAAAGAGAGGTGATGCCACCTCGCTGTTCCTCTGCGCCCTCCGCATCTGTGACCCCCAGTGCCTGGATGGAGAGATCGACTTCATGAGTCGGTCGTTCTCCAAACTGAGCTACCCTCGTCATGTTCTCGATGCTGAGTTATCCAGGCGCGGCGTACCTTCTACCACGACTCCTAAATAAACTCCTCACCTGCCCGTCCTCAGCCTGCCCTACACTGAGGAGATCTACTTTCTCCATTGCCCTCTTCATCCTGTCAACTGCAGGCTGATCTTTCGCCAGGGGAACACTCTCCGTCGCAACCTTGTCCACACTAGCCCTCCCTCTACCTCGAGGGTGGGCATCTATGCTGTTCCTTGTGCCTCCTGCAATAAGCAGTACTTTGACGAGACAGGCGCCAGTCTCACTAAGCGTCTGTTTCAACATAAATACACTGTATCATAAATACGCTGTATCCAGGGTACACAACAACAACGCCCTCTTATTGCATTCAGTAGGGCACAGGCCATCAGATGGATAGGTCAGCCATGTGTATCATCTTCCCTTCCACTAATGTCCACGCCCGCAGACTGGCGGAATCATCCTTAATCAAACTGCTCCCTAATTTCAACTTGAACAGCGGCTTTCCTCCTGCCGGCAGCCTCCTCACTTCCCACGCCCTCCGCCTTCTTCCTTATGCTAGGCCACTCTTCGCACAGACCGCCTGATTCTTCGACTTGATCTGACCTCCCTTCGCTTCCGTTCACCTGTCCTCACCTGCCACGTGTTACCGCATTGCCTCTCCTTTCTCTCTTTTATACTCGTTCCACTCCCCTTCCCCTTAGCCTCCAGGCTATTACAGTGGTAACGTGTTGGCATCTCATCCAAGGGGGTCGGCGGTTCGTGCCCCGCCCAGGCGCGAGAAGTTGCAACTGTCGCCTGGAGGTTACTGCTGTGGCTGGGCACCACGGCGGGTAAGGACTCGGTTCAGCCGAGTCAGCACCAGCTGACACACGCGAGGCGGCATTAGTCGACACAGGCCGGGCTCCCTTCATGGGCATAGCCCGGGCGAGGCTAAGCTTCGCATATCGGACTTATCCTTATCCCTTCCCCTTCAGACCTGAAGATGGAATCCAGGAGGAGTTCGAAACTGTTGTCTCACTTTTAAGAAATCTAGTCTGTGCATTGTGGGTTTTTCTCCCATAGTATCAACACTGTAAGAGAGGAGTGACGTTTTTTGTGTGTGTTCTGCTTTCACAAAGATAAAAAAAAAAATAGGAGAGGGAGACGTCAGTAGAAATCTGCATGGACCTGGCTTTAACTACCAACCCTCTCTGATAGATATGAGAATGAAACACGGAGATTAACGTTCAGTACAACAATACTGCAATAAATTAGCAAAGTTATTAATACAGAATTATTTCAACTACCACACTGAATTCAACATTTAATGATATGCGTCAGA
>NC_051427.1:21480030-21497530 GCF_015228065.2 Penaeus monodon | reverse complement strand
TTGATTTATTTTATTATCTATTAAAAAGCTTAACAGATATTTAAGAGTCACACGGGAGGAAAAAAAAAAATAATGTGACCTTTTGCAGACCTTGTCTAGGTGTCCTGGTGCAATATTTTTTAACAGTATGTATAAGATGTTTGTAAATGGAGTCGGCTTTTATTTTGGCCGATGGAAAGGAGTTCATGGAAACAGTTGCTTTTTGATATATTATTTATCTATTTATTTATATATTTGTATTTTGGATTTAAAGAAAATGCATATTCATTCTTTCTAATGTTATTATTATTGGTATTATTATTATTATTATTATTATTATTATTATTATTATTAATATTATTATCATCATTATTATTATTATTGGTATTGGTATTATTATAGTTATTATTGTTAATAACAATATTATTATTATTATTATTGTTATTGTTATGATTATTACATTTATTATTGTTTTTATTGCTACTACTACTAGTAGCAATAAAAACTACTACTACCAATATTTTTACTAATAACTAGTATTACTCTTATTATTGCTATGATTTTGATTTTGATTTTTTTAATGTCATTGTTGGCAGATATAATGATCACATTAGCATATGTATAAAACAAAAATATTCTACCAAGTTCAGTGATTACCATGTTATGTTGATAATAATTTGGTAAGTAACTTTGTAGTAAAAGTAATTTGCATGATATGAGACAAAAACAGATTGAATACAAAACGAAAGTTAATGTTAAATGATAATAACGAACTAATGGTTGCTAAATCAGAATAACCCAATAACTTAATAACAAACTTAATATAACTTGAAAACTTCAACACAAAAAATCCTTTGACGTCTTAAGAAAAAATAGGGAAGGGAGAAGGAGACAAAAATTCCAAGAAGAAGAAGAAAAAGAAGAAGGAGAAAAAGAAGAAGAAGAAAAAGGGAACAAAGAATCCAAGATAATTTGGGGAAGGGACAGTTAAAAAAAGTGTGTATAAGCTGAGCAGCGGAAAGGGAAAGGGAAACGGGAGGGATTCGGAAGAGGAAGACAAGGCAGTCTGTTGATTATGGGAAGCCTTCGATAAGGGAAGCAGAGCTAAGGAGGAGAGGAAACGGGGGGGGGGGCGTGGGAAAGGGAGTTGAAGAAGAGAGGAGGAGGGAGACAGAGACCGAAATCGAGAGAGAGGCAGGAGTAAATGAAGAGAGAGATGTCGAGAGAGAGGCAGAGACGGAAGCAGAGGGAGAGAGAGACAAACATTAAAATGTATAGAAATACAGTTAAGATAGAAAATAGGGACAGACAGTGAAAAAACAAACAAACGGGCAGTCAGAAAGAGGGACAGAGACAGACAGAAGGAAAACATAGAAACAGACAGAAAGTGAGAGAGAGAGAGAGACAGGAAGAAAATTGAGACAAAAAAACACGAGAGGGACAGACAGACAGACAGACAGGCAGGCAGGCAGGCAGGCAGGCAGGCAGGCAGGCAGGCAGGCAGGCAGGCAGGCAGGCAGGCAGGCAGGCAGGCAGGCAGACAGACAGACAGACAGACAGATGACAAGATTCTGCAGTTGTCGAGTTTTGTCTGGGGCGCTAACTCTCGCCGGGCAACAGACTGGCAGTAAACTTTAGGCTGGGAATATTTCGGGGTTTTAAGGAACACTGAGAATGGGCGGTGGATCTTCATCTCCCAGGGTACGTGTTCTTGGGGAAGGCAATTGGTGCGGCTTTGCGTCGCGTAATCAAGGAGGCTTGTTTTGATCGTGGGATTGGTTTCTTTGTCTTGTATGACGTTCGCTCCTGCTTCCTCCTCCCCCTCCTCCTCTTATTTATATATTGATTAACTGATTTTTTTTCTTTTTCTTCTTTGTGTGAGATGGGGCACGGAGGAAGGAGGGGAACGAGTCCTTCCACATGCGCAAAGACATGTTTCCTTGCGAGGATATATTTCTTTTCCTCTCTCCAAACGTCACTTGTGTTCAGAGACTATGTCCTCGTCCTAGATGTGTCTGCAGCGCATTCGTCGACTCGTGCACTCGCTCACAAGCATCGCATCCGCTCACGGTCCTCATCCACCCCATCACTCACTCACTCATCTACCCACCAAATCACCCATGTGTAATTTTTACTCGTATTATTAAGAGATCTGTCCCCTCTCGCAAGGCGAGCCGGCCTGGGCCGGAAATTGCCGCGTGTTCGGAGCCTAGCTTTTGGAACCGTGTGAGGACCGCGAACGTTTGCGAAACGTTTTTGTACAACGCGTTTTCGGAGAGCATCGTTGGGATTTCAATCCTTGGCTTTGGGCTGTTTTAATGTGTGTTTTTATTGCTGTTTGGGTAGTTTTAGTATCGGTATTAATCATAGCAATGACATAATTACAATTTATGTATCTCTTAATTTATTTGTGTATGCGTATTGGCATATGTGACATTATATACACAGGCAGTAATTCACACACTCCTACACACACTAAGTGTTATCATTAGCTTTTCCTTAAAATCATGAGAGCAAGAGGAAGAAGATGAAAGAAAGAAGGAGGAGGAGAAGAAGAAGGGCGTAGCATTGCACTGCAGGCTATTGCAAAAGATCAAACAGTTGCTCCCCGACCTCTAATTAGGGAAGAGAGGGAGGGAAGGGGAAGAAAGGGATAAAGGAAAGAAAAGGGGTAGAGAGGAGGAAAGGGAGGAAGGAAGGAAAAGGAGCGAGAAGGGGAATAGGAAGGGAAAGGATTAGGGAAGGACGTAGAAGGGAAGGTGTAGGGGACGAGGGAAAGGAAGGAAAGGGAGGGATGGGAGAGGTGAAGGGAGAAAGAAATGAAAGAGAGAGAGGGCGAGAATAAGGGAGAGAGGAAGGGCAGTGGGAGGGAGGGATGGTGGGAGGAATAAGGAAAAGTGATAAGGAAAGATGGAGGGAGAGGGGAGGAGGAGGAAGATAGGGATGGGAAAGGAAGGGATAAAAGAGAGAAAAGGTATGGGGGAAGAAAGGGAGGAGGGGGAGGGGGACGGGGGGAGGCAGGAGGAGGAGGAGAAAGGGAAAGACGAGGGAAACGGAGAGGGCGGCGGAGGGGGAGGAGGATAACAAGGAGAAAGGAATGACGGGGTAGGAGGGAGGGAGGGGTAGGAGGGAGGGAGGGGTAGGAGGGAGGGAGGGAGGGAGGGAGTTGAAAGGTTGAGTTTGATTCCATTCCTTCCAATGGATATTCTTGGTGTAACGTACTGTCTGTTTCATTTTGCTTCTAAATGACCCCCTGTGTGCAAGGGATGGCCGGGTTGCCACCCACTGGCGGCGAGGGATTCGAACGCAGGTCAGCAAGACTGGTAGACGAGATCGCTACCTCCCTACCCCCACCTGGAGGGGGGGAGGGAGGGAAGGCGTAAGGGGAAGGGAAGTGGAGGGAGGAAGTGGAAGGGAAGGAGGGAGAGGGCGTGGGCGCAGGTGAGACTGGGACGTGGTGGTCCAGCGACGAGGGCGTGTGGGCGTGTGTTTGTGCAGGGGGCGGGGCGCGCGAGGCTGAGGAGGGGGCGGGGGGGGGGAGTGGGGAGAGGGGAAATTAAGGTGATTGAGTTAGGGCAGGAAAGGCGGTGCGGGGTTGGGTGTCTTGTTGGGGTTTTATCATGCATTCTCTCCCCCCCCCCCCTCTCTCTCTCTCTCTCTCTCTCTCTCTCTCTCTCTCTCTCTCTCTCCCCCTCTCTCTCTCTCTCTCCCTCCTCTCTCTCCCTCTCCCCTCCTCTCCTCTCTCTCTCTCTCCTCCTCCCTCCTCCCTCCCTCCCTCCCTCTATCTATCTATCTACCTTCCTCTCTCTCTCCCTCCCTCTCTCTCTTTCTTCTGTCTCCTTCCTGATCTTCCTCAGTCCATTTTCCTTTCTCTTCCCTCTCTCCTTAATCCTTTCATCCCTCTCCCTCTTCTTTATTCCCTTGTCCCTCTTCCCCCCCCCCTCCCCCCCTTGTCACCCCTCCTCTCTCGTCATCGTCATTCCCTCTTTTCCCTCCTTTCGCTGCTCTCCCTCCTTGCCATTCTCTCCTTCCCCTTCCTTTCCGCTTCCTCTTGTCTTTTCTTCCTCCCCCCCCACCCTTTTCCCCTCCACCTGTCACCTTACCCGTCCCCACCCCTCTCCCTCCCCTCCCCCTCCCCCTATCCGTCCGTCCGTCCGTCAAGAGCATCCAGTGAGCATCTCCCGCTGCCACACCTGCCGCGCGCCCGTCCAGCCTCCCGGCCGGTCTTCGGGGCGCTGAAGGGCGCCTTTGTCCGCGAGGTTTCCGAGGGCAGGGTAACGTGGGGGGGGGGGAGCTCGCGGATTTTGGACTTTGTGTGTGTGTGTGTGTGTGTGTGTGTGTGTGTGAGTGTGTGTGTGAGTGTGTGTGTGTGTGTGTGTGTGAGTGTGAGTGTGTGTGTGTGTGTGTGTGTGTGTGTGTGTGTGTGTGTGTGTGTGCCAGTGTGTGTGTGTGTGTGTGTGTGTTAGTAATTAAGAAAATAAAAGGTTGTTCTGCGTGTGGCACGAGGGTCTCCAACCCCACATCTGATACTGAAACCTGGAGCGCATTCTCAGGAGGACGTGTTCGGAGAACCAGTCCAATTCCGGTCTTCCCGACGCGGTGTATCCTCTAAGCGTCATCGCTGCGGGTCCTGAGCGAGGTCTTGGGTCGTCACTCCTGCGGGTCCTTCTGTAGTTCCTTGGATTCTCGGTCCCATGGGTCTCCAATGTGTTCCTGGGTCGCCAGTCCCCAGTGGGCCTGAGTCCTCGGCGGTTCCTCAGTTCTCGGTGGTTCCTGAGTCCTCAGTGGGCCTGAGACTTCGGTGGGTCGTCAGTCCTCTTTGGATCCTGAGTCCTCGGTGGTTCCTGAGTCCTCGGCGGGTCATCAGTCCTCGATGGTCCGCAACGGAACTGATGGTCGTCGGGGACGGGGGGGGGGGCATCAAGGGGGCAGAGGGGAGGGGACCTCAAGGGGCAGAAGGGAGAGGGAGGAGACCACCAAGGGGGAGGAGGGGGGGGGGGGAGGGTACCACAACGCCCTTTTCCCAGCGGGAATACCCATTTCGATTACCATAGTACAGGTAATCGTTATAGGAGCAGTGAATAGCATTCCACGCTCCTATAAGGAAAAGGGGATATTGGGAGGATAAGACTCGAAGGTATGACCTTTTGACCTTTCGGGCGGAGGAGGCCGAAGGTGTTGATGGTGGAGCCTAATCGACCAAGTAATTGCTATCAATCATGGGCTGTGGATGGCATATGCGTGCGTGTGATAGAGAGAGGGATAGAGATACATACACACATACATAGGGAGGGGAAGATAGAGAGGGAGAGAGAGAGAGAGAGAGAGAGAGAGAGAGAGAGAGAGAGAGAGAGAGAGAGAAGAGAGAGAGAGAGGGAGGGAGGGAGGGAGGATAGGCAGAAAAGAGGGAAAGGGGATGAGAGAGAGAAAGAGGGAGGGAGAGAGAGAGGGAGGGAGGGAAGAGAGAGAGAAGGGAGGGAGGGGGGGAACCCCAAATTTTGGGGGGAAACCGGGGGCCCTTCCCGGGGGGGGGGGCCCGGGTGGGAAAAGGGGGGGGGGGGGGAGGGTTGGGGTTTTGGGGGGTTTTTTTGTTTGGGGGGGAGGAAGGGGGGTTTGGGGGGGGGGTTTTTTTGGGGGGGGGGTTTTTTTTTTTCCCCCCCCCCCCCCCCCCCCCCCTTTTTTGGGGGGGAAATTTTTCCCCCTTTTTTCTCCCCCCCCCTTTTCCCTTTTTTCCTTTTTTTTTTTTTAAAAAAAAAATTTTTTTTTTTTTTTTTTTTTTCCCCTTTTTTTTTTTATTTCCCCCCCTTCCCCTTTTTTCCCTTTCAATCATTTTTTTTTTTTCCCGGTTTTTGGGAAAACCCCTTTTTTTTAAAAAAAAAAAATTTTTTTTTTTTTAAGGGGGGGCCCCCCCCTGGGGGGGGGGAGGGAAAAAAAAGGGGGGGGGAAAAAAAGGGGGGGGGGGGGGGGGAAAAAAAAAAAAGGGGGAAAAAAAAAAAAAGGGGGGGGGGAAAGGGGGGGGGGGGGAAAAGGAGAAAAGGGGGGAATGGGGGGGGAAAAAAAAGGGGGGGAAGGGGGGGGGGGGGAAAGGGGGGGGGGGGGGGGAGAGGGAAAAGGGGGGGGGGGGGGGGGGGGGGGGGGGGGGTGGGGGGGGGGGGGGGGGGGGGGAAAAAAAAAAAGGGGGGGGAAAAAACAATAGGGGGGGAGGGGAAGAGGAAAAGGGGAGAAAAAAGAAGGGGGGGTTGGGGGGGGAAAAGGGGGAAAGGGGGGAAAAAAATTTTTTTTAAAAAAAAAGGGGGAAGGGGGGATGGGGGAAATTTTTGGGGGGGGGGGAAAGGGGGGGAAAAAAAGGGGGGGGGTTTTTTTTGGGGGGGGGAGGGGAAGGGGGAAGGGGGGGGGGGGGGGGTTTTTTGTTTGGGTGTTTGTGTTTTTTTTTTTGGTGTGTGTTTTTTTTTTGTGTGTGTGTGTAGGTGTGAGTTTTTTGTAGGGTGGGGTGTGGTGGGTGTGAGTTTGGGGGAGTGGGGGGAGTGTGAGTGTGAGTGTGGGGGAGGGAGTGGGGTGTGTGTGTGTTGTGTGTGTGTGTGTGTGTGTGGTGTGTGTTGTGAGTGTGCGTGTGGGGTGTGTGTGTGTGTGAGTGTGGGTGAGTGTGAGGTGAGTGTTTTGGTTTGTGTGTGTGTGTGGTGTGTGTGTGTGGTGTTGTGTGTCCCAGGTGTGTGTGTGTGTGGGGTGTGTTAGAAATTAAGAAAAAAAAGGTGTTTGCGTGTGGCACGAGGGTCTCCAACCCCACATCTGATACTGAAACCTGGAGCGCATTCTCAGGAGGACGTGTTCGGAGAACCAGTCCAATTCCGGTCTTCCCGACGCGGTGTATCCTCTAAGCGTCATCGCTGCGGGTCCTGAGCGAGGGTCTTGGGTCTCACTCCGGGGGTCCTTCTGTATTTCCCTTTGGGGATTCTCGGTCCCATGGGTCTCCAATGTGTTCCTGGGTCGCCAGTCCCCCGTGGGCCGAGTTTCCTCGGCGGTTCCTCAGTTCTCGGTGGTTCCTGAGTCCTCAGTGGGCCTGAGACTTCGGTGGGGCGGCAGTCCTCGTTGGAGCCTGAGTCCGCGGTGGTTCCTGAGTCCTCGGCGGGTCATCAGTCCTCGATGGTCCGCAACGGAACTGATGGTCGTCGGGGACGGGGGGGGGGGCATCAAGGGGGCAGAGGGGAGGGGACCTCAAGGGGCAGAAGGGAGAGGGAGGAGACCACCAAGGGGGAGAGGGGAGGGGGGAGGGTACCACAACGCCCTTTTCCCAGCGGGAATACCCATTTCGATTACCATAGTACAGGTAATCGTTATAGGAGCAGTGAATAGCATTCCACGCTCCTATAAGGAAAAGGGGATATTGGGAGGATAAGACTCGAAGGTATGACCTTTTGACCTTTCGGGCGGAGGAGGCCGAAGGTGTTGATGGTGGAGCCTAATCGACCAAGTAATTGCTATCAATCATGGGCTGTGGATGGCATATGCGTGCGTGTGATAGAGAGAGGGATAGAGATACATACACACATACATAGGGAGGGGAAGATAGAGAGGGAGAGAGAGAGAGAGAGAGAGAGAGAGAGGGGGGAGGGATAGGCAGAAAGAGGGAAAGGGGATGAGAGAGAAAGAGGGAGGGAGAGAGAGGGGGGGGGGAGGGGGAGAGAGAGAGAGAGGGAGGGAGGGGGAGAGAGAGAGAGAGGGAGGGAGAGAGAGAGGGGAAAGAGAGAGAGGGAGAAGGGAGAAGAGAGAGAGAGAGGGAGAGAGAGGGGGAGAGAGAGGGGGGAGAGGGGGGGGAGGGAGAGAGAGAGGGGAGGGGGAGAGAGAGGAGAAAGAGGGAGAGGGGGAGGGAGAGAGGAGAAAGAGAGAGAGAGAAGAGGGGAGAGAAGAGAGAGAGAGAGAGAGAGAGAGAGGGAGGGAGGGAGAGGAGAAGAGGGAGGGAGGGGAGGGAGAGAGAGAGAGAGAGAGAGAGATGAAGGGAGAGAGAGAGAGAGAGATGAAGGGAGAGAGAGAGAGAGAGAGGGAGGGAGAGGGAGAGGGAGGGAGGAAGAGAGAAAGAGAGAGAAGGAGAGGGAGGGAGGAAGAGAAGGAGAGAGAGAGAGATGGAGAGGGAGGGAGGAAGAGAGAGAGAGAGAGGGAGAGGGAGGGAGAGAGAGAGAGAGAGAGAGGGAGGAAGAGAGGAAGGGAGGAAGAGAGAGAGAGAGAGAGGGGGAGAGGGAGAGGGAGAGAGAGAGGGAGAGGGAGAGGGTGGGGGGAGTGCGAATACATGTGTAAACGTCTTCCCGTTCTCTGTGAGTGAATGACTATGTATGAATGTACGTATGTATGTATGAATGTACAGGCCACACGTCGTTTGTGTTGGTAGCTTAATACTATTTTCGAAGAACACGCGAAACATTACATTAGTTTATATAGAGAGAAAATAGTCACCTGTGTTTATTTGCATGTGGACAGCGTGATCAGGCCTACCTGCCCACCAGCCGTCCAACCGCCCGCCCGCCCGCCCGCCCGCCCGCCCGTCCGACCGACCGCGCTGCCAAACTCCACGTTCAGAAATCGACATGTTAAAAAAAGTGTCATTGATGTAAGTCGATTATCCGGCGTGCATGTTGCAGGCGAATCGACCGCCGGAGCGAGGGGGGCGAGGGGCGTCAAGCTGTCTGTCTGTTGCTCCGGCGACCCTTGCTCTTGGCCCTGGCCTGTGGGCGGCCAACGGGGTGGGCGGGGCGGGCGAGGTGGGCGGCCCGTGCTGTTTTTTTTCCATTGCGGGGGTGGGGGGTGCGCGGTTCGACGAGGTGGACGGTTGATGGTGATGTTTATGGTTATAGTGGTCGTGATGATGATGGTGAGGATAGTGATGGGAGTGATTTGGTAACAATGGTGGCGAGGATGGCCACGCGCGGGTCAGTGATGGCTGCCGTGTGGCGTTTGCCTTGGGTGCTGCCTACGAATTATTTCCTGCAGAGCGGGATCGTGGCAACAGGCGGATTGCGCTGCTGGCCTTTGGTTAACACGGTTTAAATGACGTTTCGACGGCCAGTGACATCTGGGTGCTGTCGATTTCGCTCTCATTTTTATGTTTGTGTACACGCTCACTGTCAGTCAATCAGCTAGTCTCTCTCTCTCTCTCTCTCTCTCTCTCTCTCTCTCTCTCTTCTCTCTCTTCCCTTTCCCTCCTCAAAACTCTCTTCTCTTCCCCCTCCCTCTCCTCTCCCTCTCCCTCTCCCTCTCCTTCCCTCTCACACACACACGCACGCACGAATGGTGGGCGTCGGGCACGGTACCCGGGACAGCAGACGACTTGGGGTTCAGGTGGCGTGTCGAGTTCACGTAATTGGGGAAAATGCGTAATTGGCCGAGTTGAGCGGCGCTATTGTTTCACTGAGGGCAAACAAGGGACGCACGCACGCACACACGCACGCGCACACACACACACACACACACACACACACACACACACACACACACACACACACACACACACACACACACACACACACACACACACACACACACACACACACACACACACACACACACACACACACACACACACACACACACACACACACACACACACACACACACACACACACACACACACACACACACACACACACACACACACACAGCCACATGGGGGGGGTTGAGAGGAGAAGATAGGAAGATAAAGAAGGGAAGAAAGGGAAGGAGATTGGCAAAGGAGAAGAAAGCAGGTGGAAGGAAGTGAAGGGGATTGGGGGAAGGAGAGGCGGGAAGAGGGGGGGGGAGGCGAAAAAGGGATGACGGGGATGGGGAAGAAGAGGGAGAGGAGAAGGGAGGGTGAAAGGAGAGGAGGGAAAGAAGAATGGAAGAAGGGAGGAAGGAAGAAGAGGGATGAGTAGGACGCAGAGCAGGCGGAGAGAGGGGGAGAAAGAGAGAGAAATAGAAATCGAGAAAAAGAGAAACAGAGAAATATATCTATTATCAACAACAACGGTATGCTCATGTTCGAGCAGCCGTGGACCTCTCCACCTTCCTCCGCCACTCAACTCGATCTTGCGCTTTTCTTTCCACTTGAACCATCGACAGCCCGCAAATATCTTTGATGTTGTCGCTCAGTCTTGTCTTCGGTTTGCCTCTTCCTCTGTTTCCTATCACCATCCCTGTCAGCAAGTTTTCTCAATACTTTTACTTCTCATCACATGACCAATAAACTTCAGTTTCCTTTTGTTCAAGATGTCCAACAGTCGGTCTTTATTATTTACTTTTCTCTGCACTTCATCATTCGTTTTCTTATCCATCCATTTAATACGTAGTATTCGTCTGTAACACCACATTTCAAAACTATTGACCTTTTTCTTGTCTATCTTCTTCAGCACCCAACACTCAGAACCATATGATGCAATTGGGAAAACTAATGAGTTCAATAACCTCAGCTTTGTCCGTAAGGTAATGCTTCGGTCTTTCCAGATGTTATTGAGAGCAACTGTGGCGTTTTTGGCAATGGCAATTCTTCTTTTTATCTCCGGTGAATCATCATATGTATTAGTTAAAACAGCTCCAAGATAAGTGAACTTTTTCACATTTTTCACAACCACTCCAATATATATATATATATATATATATATATATATATATATATATATGTGTGTGTGTGTGTGTGTGTGTGTGTCTATATATATATATATATATATATATATATATATATATATATATATATATATATATTACATATACATATACATATACATATATACATATATACATATATACATATATACATATATACATATATATATATATATATACACACAGAGTGAGAGTGAGAGAGAGAGAGAGAAAGAGAAAGAGAAAAAGATAGACAGATAGACAGACATACAGATAGTACGTACATGAATAGGTGTGATAGGGAGGCGAAAAAGATCGTGGGAGAACAGGAGACGCGATTGAAATGGAGGGGGGGGGGGGGCAACGGAAGGGAAAGAGGAGGGGGGATCCTCTCTGGTTATTGCCAATGATCTGCAAATTGGACGAAATGCGCGGCGTGTTGCCTGCTGATGAAACGCGAGGTGGTGATTGGAGGCCGTAGTTGCAGGTACGAGCCAGGCGTCGGTGTGTGTGGGGGGGGGGTGAGAAGACGGGGAGGGAGGGATAGAGATTCAGACAGACTTAGGAGAGGAGCGAAAAGCAGAGAAAAGAGAGAGAGAGAGAGAGGGAAAGAGAAAGAGAGAAAGAGGGAGGGAGAGAGAGAAGAGAGAGAGAGAAGAGAGAAAAGAGAGAGAAAGGGGGAGAAGAGAGGAGGGGGGGAAAGAGAGAAAGAGAGAGAAAAAAGAGAAGAAGAGAGGAGGGGAGAGGAAGAAAGAGGAGAGAAAAGAGGAGAGAGAGAGAAAAGAGGGGAAGAGAGGGGAGAAGAGAGAGAGAGAGAGAAGAAGAGGAGGAGAAGAGAGAGAGAGAGAGAAAGAGGGAGAAGAAGGAGAAGAGGAGAGGAGAGAGAGAGAAGAGAGAGAGAAAAGGGGGAGAGGAGAAGGAGAAGAGAGAGGAGGAGAGAAAAAGAGAGAGAGAAAGAGAAGAAGAAGAAGAGAGAAGAAAGAGGAAGAGGAAGAGAAGAGGAGAGGGAGAGAGAGAGAAGGAGAGGAGAGAGAGAGAAGAGAGAGAGAAGAAAGAAGAAGGAGAGAATTTTAAAAGAGGAAAAAAGAAGGAAGGGAGAGAAAGAGGGGAGAGAAAGGGGAAGGAGGAAAGAAAGGGGAAAAGGGGAAAATAAAAAAAGGAAAAAAGAAGAAGAAGAAAGAAAGGAGGAAAAGGGGGGAAGGGAAGAAGAGGGGAAAGGGAAAGAAGAAGGGGGAAGGGGGGAGGAAAAGAAAGAAAAAAAAAGAGAGAAGAGAAAAGAGAGAAGGGGAGAGGAGGAAGAAGGAAGAGGAGAGAGAGGAGAAGAGAGAGAAGAGAGAGAGAGAAGAAAAAGAAAGAAAGAAGGAAAGGGAAGAGGGAAAAAGAGGGAAAGAAGAAAAGGGAGAAGGAGAGAGAGAGGAAAAGGGGAGAGAGAGGAGGAGAGAGAGAGAGGAGAGAGAGAGAGGAGAGAAGAGAGAGGAAAAGGAGGAGAGAGAGAGAGAGAGAAAAGGAGAGAGGGGGGAGAGGGGAGAGAGAGAGAGAGAGAGAAGATGAGAGAGAAGAGAGAGAGGAGGAGAGAAGGGAGAGAGAGAGGGGAGAGAGAGGAGAGAGTGAGAGAGAGAGAGAGAGAGGAAAAGGGGAGAGAGAGGATGAGAGAGAGAGGAGGGGGAGGGGGGAGAGAGAGAGAGAGGAGAGAGAGGGAGAGGAGAGAGAAGAGAGGAGGGGAAAAAGAGAGAGAGAAAAAGAGAGGGAAAGAGAGGAGAGAGAAAGAGAGAGGAGAGAAGAAAAAGAGAGAAAAGGGGGGAGAAGAGAAAGAGGAGGAAGAAAAAGGAAAAGAAGAAAAGGGGAAAAGGGGAGAGGGAGAGAGAGGAGAGGAAGGGGAAGGAGGGGGAAAAAAGAAGGAAAGGGAAAAAAGGAAAGGGAAAAAAAGAAAGGAAAAGGAAAAGGGAAAAAAAGAAAAAATTTAAAAGGGGGAAATTTTGGGAAGCGGGGTTGAGAAAAAGGAAAAAGGGAGGTTTTGGAGGGGGGGGAAACGGACGAAAGGGAGAGGTGGGAAAGAGGAGGGGTAGCCCCGGGGGAAAAAGGGATAAAGGGGAGGGGGGGGAGAGAGGGGAAAAAGGGGGGGGGGGTAGGAGGGCGGAGCGGGGGGGGGGGGGGAAAAGGGGGGGGGGAAGAAGGGGGGGGGGGAAAGGGAAAGGAGGGGAGGGGGAGGGGGACAAAAAAGGGGGGGGGGGTGGGCCCCGGAGGGGGGAAAAGGGGGTTTTTGGGGGGGGGTTTTTTTAAAAAATTTTTTCCCCTTTTTTTTGGGGGGGGGGACCCAAGAAAAAAAAAGGGAAAAAAAATTTATCGGAAAACTTCCCTACTAAAACTCCTTTTAAAAAAAAAATTTTAACCCATTAAAACTTTAAAACTTTCCACTTTTCTCTACCCCCCCCCCTTTATTAACTCATATCAAAATACCCTTCTTTTATTCCCAAAAAATTTTTTAAAATACCCCCACCAAAAAACTCTTCATACCAAAAAAAAAAAAACCCCCCCCCCCCCTTTTTTTTTACTCCCCCCTTCCCTTCTCTTTTTTCCCCCCTTTTTCTATAAAATATAAAATACTACCCCCAATTTACTACTAAAAAAAATTAATACTGTCTACCCCCACAAAAACTTTTTTTTTTTTCCCTTTACTATTTGGGGCCCGCGCGCGGTGGGGGGTTTGATTAGACTTCGGATATTCGTAAATCCCCTTCTGGGTCTTTTATTCCGATTTGGTGTGGTTTAATAGCCCTCTGGATGCCGTAGATCCCTCTGTGCGACTACCTCACAAGGTTTGATACCCCCCCCCCCCGCGAGGTCGTTTTCCTCGGGCTTTGAGAGAGGCCGGAGGGGGGGGGGGTATCCTGCAGGGCGGAGCGGCGTTTCTCGGGGCGCCGTTGATCCTGCCTCGTGGGGGATTCCGTCCCGCGGGGGCTGCGTGATTACTCATGGCGCTTAGATAGGCCCAGCCTCTGCTGCTGACGCTGCTGCTACTGCTTCTACTATTAATACTACTATACTACTACTGCTACTACTACTACTACTGCTGCTACTACTACTAGAACTACTACTACTACTAGAACTACTACTACTACTACTACAACAACTACTACTGCTACTACTACTACTACTACTACAACTACTACTACTACTACAACTACTACAACTACTACCACCAATACTACTACTACTACAACCAATACTACTACTGCTACTACCACCACCACCAACATTGCTACTGCTTTACTGCTGCTGCTACTACTACTACTACTACTACTACTACCAATACTACTACTGCTACTACCACCACCAACAACATTGCTACTGCTATTACTGCTGCTACTACTGCTGCTGCTGCTGCTGCTGCTGCTGCTACCATTACTACTACTACTACTAATAATAAAATAATAATAATGATAAAAAGAAGAATCAGAAAAGGAGGAGGAGGAGGTTGAGCTGGATTTGCCTCAGAGAAAAGCATTCTTTTACTGTGACTCGCGCAAAGAGAGCAGAATTCCATCGCATTCCTTGCCTTAAAAGGCGGTTCTCGGCGGCCGCTTTGCCTTCAGGAGCAACAGATCCTTGGGGCCGAGTCCGCGGGGAGCAGTTCGGACGCGAGGAGGAGGACCGGCTGGTGACTCGCCTTGCTGCTGTGTGGACTCTGTGTCTACTCGTCTGTTTGTTTTGCTTTACTTGTCCGTCACTCGTTGGGAGTTTCTCGAGTTCCATCGATTTAGAAGTCAACAGTTGTTTATTTATTTATTTCTATCGGGTCTCTCTCTCTCTCTCTCTCTCTCTCTCTCTCTCTCTCTCTCTCTCTCTCTCTCTCTCTCTCTCTCTCGCTCTCCAATCTCTCATCTCCCTCTCTCATCTACTCCCTCCCTCTCCCTTTCCCTCTCCCTTTCCCTCTCCCTATCCCTCTCCCTCTCCCTCTCTCCCTTTCCCTCTCCCTCTTTCGGAAAAAAGCGGAGAGCCCCAAATTGATGTTCTCGAGAAGCGACGCCGGCAGTTGATTGACCCAGATTGACCCGCGAGTGGAATGCACTTGCAGGTGGGGAAGCGGAGGGGGGAGGGGAGGGGGAGGCCCTGGAGGAGGTCCTTTCAAGCTCCGAAAATCCTTCGAGAGGGAGACTCGGTGGGGAGAAGGAAAAGGCCGCAGGAGGAGATAAAGAGTAGAACAAAGAAGAGGGGAAAAATAGAGTCGGAAAAAATCGTGAAAGAGAGTTGCTGTAGATGGGATGGGTGGGGGGGGGGGTCAAAGGAGTGATGGGCACGAGGAGATAACGAAGAAAGGAAAAGCGAGAGAAGTGAAAAAAGGAAGAGTAAAGGGAAATTTGGTAGAACGGGAGAGGAGGGAGCGAAGGAGGGAAGGGGAGAGGGCGAGGGAGAGAGGGAGTGAAGGAGGAAGAGAGAGGGAGGGAAACTTGAGTAACTCGATAAGCGGGTGCCGAAGGGCCGGCTACTGGAGGCTGCCTCGTCGGATTATCGCGAGGGCGAGGGGGGGGGGGCAGGGCCGGGGGAGCACGACGGGGCCGCCTCGCTGCTGCCTCCTGGACTCACGCCCTTCGCCGCGAAAGCCTCTCTGAGCCCCAGGAGGGCGTCGGGGACCGAGAGCTGGACGCTCGGTCTCGCCCGGCGGAGGGGGAGCTGGCCAGGGGATCGGGGGGTGGGGGTTGGGCCTTCTGAGCATCTGTTCCTGGCAGCCCAGGCGCCGGGGGGAGGGGGGGAGGAGCTATAGGGGATGTGAGGCTGCAGGGACATGCACACGCTCACGCTCTTGCTCACGCTCACACGCTCACTCACGTTTACGATCCATTTCGACCTCGGGGAAGGGAGCTGCCTGTTTGGCGTCGCAGGTGAGCGCCTGAAGCAGAGGGTCGCAACTGGTGGTCTCCATCTCTTTCTCTTTACGTCTCATTCTTATTCCCGTTCGCCTTTTTTCTGGCTCTGCTTCCTTTCCCTTTTCGTCTTATTGCCATTCCCCATTCCTCACACCGTCCTGTTAAGTAATCAGCTGGAAACGGACGCGTCACCGTTATGTATTGGTAAGCTGATTGAGAGCGCGGGACGGAAAACGGTATTGAAATAGATCGCCAGCCGTTTACGTCTATGTATTTTATTTCAAAGCAATTTTTATCACGCGGAAGAGGAGGCGGCCTCAGAGCACAAGCCCACGGTCATTTGTTGTTGTTATTAGTCCAGTGATCTTTGGTTAAAGCCGAGAAGAGCACCGCTGCCACGAAGCGAGGACGAGGCTGCTCCTGGCCCTTTCTCCCTTCCCCTTTCCCTCTCCCTCTCTCCTCTCTCCTCTCTCCTCTCTCCTGTCTCCCTCCATTCATTCCTTTCACCCTCTCCTTCCATTCCCTCTTTTCACCCTCCCTTCCCTCTTTTCACCCTCCCTTCCCTCCATTCCCTCCTTTCACCCTCCCCTTCCCCCATTCCTTCCATTCACCCTCCCCATCTCTCTATTCCTTCCCTTCACCCTCCTGTTCGTGGCACCAGCTAGGCACTCCCTCCCCGGTAACCACAGCTTGAAAGGCGGTTGGCGGGGCGGCGGTTGCTGCAGGGTTACAAAAGGGCTGCGAGGGCGAGGGGGAGGGGGGAGGGAAAGGGTGTTGAAAAGGGAGGAGAAGAAGGGGAGAGAGGGAGGGGGAGAGGGTAAGGGTAAGGAGAGAGAGAGAGAGAGAGAGAGAGAGAGAGAGAGAGAGAGAGAGAGAGAGAGAGAGAGAGAGAGAGAGAGAGAGAGAGAGAGAGAGGGGGGGGGGGAAGAGAGCTGGCTAGCGGACGAAACAAGACCAACCGACGAGCGAAGACAGACGGCGCCTCCCCCTCCCCCCTCCCCTCCCCCCGGACCGCTAACGAGCCCGCCAGGTGACCCGCCTCCCTGCCGCACGCTCGCTACTTCTGCCGGAGTCACGGACGCACGGACAGGCGCCGCTAGTCCTCCTCGGTCTCCTCCCCCCCTCCCCCTCCCCTTCTAGGCTTCCCTCACTTTCTTAGCCCTGGGTGTCCTTTCGGGAGGGGGTTGGGGTCGAGGGGGAGGAAAGAATGGTCAGAGGAGAGGGAAGGGGAGGGGAGGGGGAGGGGAGGAGAAGAGAGGGAAGGCGAGGTGAGAAGAGAAGGAGAGGGGAGCGAGGTGGGGAGAGAGGAGAAGAGAAGGAGAGGGGAGAGGAGGGGGAGGGGAGGAGAAGAGAGGGAAGGGGAGGTGGGAGGAAGGAAGGGGAGGAAATGTGGAAGCGATAGAGGAGGAGAGAGAGTGCATACGTGCACACAAGCCGCGCACATGAATACATATACACAAACACACACTCACACTCACACACACTCGCACAAACTCACACACATACACACACACACACACACACACACACACACACACACACACACACACACACACACACACACACACACACACACACACACACACACACACACACGTACTCTGAGCCAGTTGCCGGGCTGATCCACGACATCAAAGAGGAAGAGAGGAGGGAAGGGGGGAAGGAGAGCCGGTTGCTGACGTCATGGGATTACGTCATGGGGCACGCGTGACGTCACCCCCCCCCCAAGGTGCTGGGTCGACGAAGGCCGCTGCTGTTTCCCGGAGCCTTTTCGGTGGCGATTCCCCCCGGGAGGGAGAGGCGGGGTTGGGGGCGGCGGGGAGGGGGCTAATTGGTGGGCGGCTAATTGGGGGGCCGAGGCAAATGCACATGTACATGCGTTTACACACATGCACGTACGTATACATACACACATGCACACGCAGACACACACACATGCAACATATGCGCGCACACACACACACATATGCGCGCGCACACACACACACACAACAAACAAACAACACACACCAAAAAAACACAAAAAAACACACAACACAACACACACAAAA
>NC_051427.1:21470936-21473436 GCF_015228065.2 Penaeus monodon | reverse complement strand
AGAAGGGGACAGGGGCGAGGCGGGGAAGGTGTGTATGAAAGAGGAGGAAAAGAGGGAGAGATAGCGAAGGGAGAAAAGGGAGAGGGGAGAGCGGGAGCAGAAGGGGGAAGGGGGGGGTAGGCGAGGGGAGTGCGTGCTGATGGTGAGGGGAAATGAGGGGAATGGGGAGAAGGGGAGAGAAAGAGGATGTGAATAAGGGACGTTGTAAAGGAAGGACAGAGAAAGAATAGAGAGGATGAGAGGGAAGAACGCCTGGATGAAGGAGATGAGAGAGAGAGAGAAAGAGAGAGAGAAAAAGAGAGAGAGAGAGAAAGAGAGAGAGAGAGAGTGTGTGTGTAAGAAGAAATGAATGAAGTGAGAGGGATGGAGAGGGGATAAGAGTGGAAAGATGAAGAAAGAAAGTGGAAAGATATATATAGAGGCGAGAGGGACGGTAAAGAGGGACGGTCTTCTGGATAAGAGGGGGGGAGGGAGAGAGAGTAGGGACGAGGGGAAAAGAGAAGAACCGAGGGAAAGTAGAGTATGGAGAACAGAGATGAAGAGAGAGGGGGAAAGAGAGGGAGAGAGAGGAACGGGAAAATCACTGAAATGGAAAAGAGGGAAATGAGGGGAAAAGGGTCGAGAAAGAGAAGGAGGAACACCCAAAAAGAGGGAAGTAAAGGGTTTGTGAATAAGGAAAGAAGGGGGAAAATACATAAAATGGTAATGATGACATCATTGGCATTTCTATATAGATAAAATAAGATAATAAGAAGAACAACACTTGCTATTGACCCTTATCAGTAGTAGTAATAGCATGTTACTACTACTATACTGCTACTACTACTACTAGTACTAGTAGTACTACTACTACAACTACAACCACTACACTACTACTACTACTATACTACTACTACTACTACTACTACTACTACTACAACCACTACTACTACTACTATACTACTAATACTTTCTACTACTACTAACACTACTACTACTACACTATTACTACTACTACAACTGTTACAATACTGTCACTACAAATAATGATAATGATAATGATAATGTAATAAAAACATAATAATGATAATAATAAGAATGATTAAATGAAAATAATGATGATTAGTAACGAAAATAATAATGAATAATACATAATGATAATGATGATAATAACATTAACATAAATAACGGTAATTATCATAATCATTACAATAATGATAAAAAGTTATGATTTAAAAAGATAATCGGGGATGATAAAAAATGATAATGATAATAATGATGATTAAAATAATGGTGATAATGAAAGGTAATAATTAAAACATAATAGTAATAATAATGATAATGATGATAATAATAATAATAATAATAATAATAATGATAATAATAACAATAATAATAATAATAATAATAATAATAAAATAATAATGAATATAAATAATGATAATAATAATAATAAAAATAATAATAATAATAACAATGATAATAATAAATAATAAAATAATAATAATAAAAATAATAATAAAATAACAAAAATAATAATGATAACAATAACAGTTTATAATTGTAATAATATTTAATAATATGATGAATAATAATGACAATAATAATGATATGATAATAATAAAAACCAATAATGATGATGAAAAAAAGATGATTATGGGTTTAAAACAACAATAAGCCAATAAAGATAATAATAACTATGATAATGATAAAGCTAATAGTAAAATTAATAATACTGATAATAAAATAATAATAATAATAATAATAATAATAGTAATAATAATAATTATTATTACAATGATAACAATAACAACAAACAACAACAACAATAATAAAATAATAATAATAATAATAATAATAATAATAATAGTAATAAACAATAATAATAATAATGATAATAACAGTGATATAAATAATGATAATAAAGATAATGATAATCATGAGAAAAAAAAAAAAAAAAAAAAAATATATATATACATTATATATAATATATATATATATATATATATATATTTTATATCATAGATATAGTATTATATATGTATATATATACATATATATACATATACATATACATAAATATATCGGCCGTGGTGGCCAAGTGGGTTTGAGCTCGGACTCAAGACTGGCACGACGGCAATCTGAGTTCGAGGGTTCGAGTCACCGGCCGGCGCGGGTTTTTTCCTTGGGCAAGGAACTTCACTTCGATTTCCTACCTAGCCACTGGGTGGCCAAGCCAGCTCAAGTCAGTGCTGGTCCCAACCAAGCCCGGATAAACTGAGAGAATCATTACCTAAAAGGTAACACCGGCACTCTCCGTGGAAAGGGAACTGGGGACCCTACCACGTAGTCACTCCAAGAGCATCACAACATGAAAACTACAATTAAGTATCATGCTGGACCACGGCGGTCCGACATGAACCTACCGTTAAAAAAAAAAAAAAAAAAAAAAAAATATATATATATTTATTATATTTAAATATATTTGATCATTATTAAAATTTAATAAATATAATATAAT
>NC_051427.1:21461566-21462901 GCF_015228065.2 Penaeus monodon | reverse complement strand
ATATTTATAATATATATATTTTTAATTTATATTAAATATTTATATATTTTTATATATATATATATATATATATATATATATATATATATATATTATATTTCTACATATGTGTTATATGTGTGTGTGTTGGTGTGTGTACATATATATAATGTTTAGTGCATATATATATATAATATATTAATAAATAAAATATAGTAATATTAATATATATATAACACACACCACATAACATGGTTTTTGGTATTCATTTTTCTTATCAGCATAGAAGCCATAAATGCATATATCTTATTGCATTATGATCATTACATGAATAAGCATGCCTTTGTTCTAATTCTGCCGCTGCAGAAATAAAGGTCCATTAAGACCCCTGGACACATGCAGGTCATCGTCTCAGCGCTTCCTATAGCGGAAATTCCTGGGTCGTTGTGTGGTTTTGCTTGTCAAGTTTTATCGTGATTTTGCACTGTGTCCCACGGAGTTCAAAGCGCGCAGCTTATCATGGACACTAAGCACTGTAGGTCAGGAAATGCAGACAAGGAAAATCGAAATGATTCATTTTGATCTGAATAATGGGGTAAAAAAGAAAGGGAACATTCTTTTTTATTATTATCTTTGCTACTGTCGTTATTGTTTTGCAGATTTGCTTTGTGTTCATTCAAAACTTTTACAAGTTGAATTCTTAAAGCCTACTGTGCAATTGCTTGTTTTTTTTATGTTAATTATATATTGCGTGAAGTTCCAGTGATTAGATGTATTGCATGGCGACACATGGGCTTTCTTAGGACTTTGAAAGTAATAAAAAAAATAATTTTATTGCTTTATTTTGGGAAAAAATATGACAAATGAAAAAACTAGAAAAAGGGAAGAAGAGAAACACATGAGACGGGGGAGGAGGAGACGAAGAAGAGGTAAAAAGGAGAAAAGAAGACACGAGGGCAAATGAGGAAGACGGAGACGAGGAACAAAATGAAAAACAAATGTCATTTCAAGAAAAAAACAAAGAAAACTGCTCCCCCCTTAGGGCGTCAGTGCCCTTTTGGGATCGCCCCGGTTATCCGTTTTCTGTTCGTACGATTATTACCCTTTTGTCTATATATTTCTTTGGGCTGATTATTCAGCACCGGTGTTCAGCCTCACACCCTCTCCAGCGAATTTTCGAAGACAGATTTCGCGGCTGTCCTTCTACTTACCAACAGTAGAGAGGTGGCAATATAACCGGTACACAGTTCACGCAGACGAAGGAAATGAAGGGTAGCCAGAAGCCCGAAACTCTCTCTCTCTCTCTCTCTCTCTCTCTCTCTCTTCCTCTCTCTCTCTCTCTCTCTCTCCTCTCCT
>NC_051427.1:21454066-21456566 GCF_015228065.2 Penaeus monodon | reverse complement strand
TCTCTCTCTCTCTCTCTCTCTCTCTTTTCTTCTCTCTCTCTCTCTTTTTCTCTCTCTCTCTCTCTCTCTTTTTCTCTCTCTCTCTCTCTTTTTCTCTCTCTCTTGTCCCCCTACCTCCTCTTCCTTCATCATCTCCTTCCTCTTCCTCCCAACCCACCCTCACATCTTCTTCTCCTCCTCCTCGTCCTTTCTTTTCCTCCCTCCTCCTCGTCCTTTCTTTTCCTCCCTCCTCCTCGTCCTTTCTTTTCCTCTCTCCTCCTCCTCCTTTCTTTTCCTCTTTCCTGTTTCCTTCCTCGCGAGAGGAGATAATAAGCGTGCAGTGTCGGCCAGTGAGCGCTTGGGTCATTGACCTCCGCCAGTGGCAGCCCGCGCTCGCGACCACAGCCGCCTTTTCCTCGTCTTGCCTGTCTTCTTTCTCTCTTTTCGTCATATTCTTCTCAATCTGACATTGTCTTCAGTTATCTGCTGGTTGCGGGTGAGGGTTCGTGTGGTGGGAGTGGACTGCGGGAAGGTAACTGGGGGAAGATATATTGCGAACAATTTGCGAATCGGTGACAGGTTTTATCACAATTTGCGGGTTTCCCCCACTGTCACCCCACTCGTTGAAAGGCTTGGGATGTAACGGTATTGCGGTTACTAGAAATGCCTTACGAGGTAGCCACTACAACAAGAAATAAACAGAAACGGCGGTAGGCCTACACGCCTCTTCCACACAAGGGCCCTGGTGGGGGCGTCCGGAAGACTCGCTTGTTTTTTTATTTTCAGTGTAATGCTTTCCATACGCTTTCGTCGTCTATTTACCATTCATTACATATTCACACATTATTCCGAATGTGCGATATCACTTAGCTGTAGAGAACTTGAGTAACGTTTTCACAAACGTTTACTTGATGAAAAGTTTGAGGTCTTCGCCATTAATATATATTTTTTCTCTCGAAATCACTATGGGTTGATGTAATTTTTCTTTTAGGGTTGTTGCTCTTTGAGTATAACCGTGACTGTCTTACCGCTAGGATTTAAGAGGTGATTTAGCTAGAGAAGGCCAGACACTTATGTTTTGCATTGCATCCCTTGTTGAAGTGGAGGGGTAGTTCTGAATGTTTTTCTATTACTGCACCCTTTTTTTTTTTCTCCCCCTCCTTTTTTTTTTTTCCCCCCCTCCCCCCTTTTTTTCTCTTTCTTTTTTTTCCCCCCCCCGGGGTTTTTTCCCCCCCCTTTTTCCCCTTTTTTTTTTCCCCCCCTTTGTTTTTTTGGGGGTTTCCCCCTTTCCCGCTTTTTTTCCCCCCTTCTGCCCCCCTCCTGCCCCCTTTCTTTTTTTTCCTTTTTTCCCCTTTTTTAAAAAAAAACCCCGGGCCTGTTTTGTTTGGGGGGGCCCGCTGGGGGGGGGGCCCCGGGGTTTGGGGGGGTTTTTTTTAAAACCCACCCCCGGGGAAAAAAGCCCCCAAACCCCCTTTGGGGTTTTTGGGGGGAAAGGGGGGAAACCCCAAACCCCCAAAAGAACAATCCCCCCGGGCCCCACCTTTCCCCGGCCCGGTGGGTAAAAAACCCCGGGTTTTTTTTCCCCAAATGGGGGGTTTTCCCCAAAAAAAACCCTTTTCCGGGGGTTTTTTTTTTGGGGGGAAACCCTTTTAAGCCCAAAAATTTTTAAAATTTTTTCCCGTTTTTCAAATTTTTTTAAAAATTGGGTTTTTTAAAAAAAAGTTTTTTTAAAAAACCCCAAAAAAAAATTTTTTTGAAAATTTTGAAAAAATTTGTTTTCTTCTTTTAAAAGGTTTTTTTTTTTTTTAAAATGTTTTTCCGGGGCCGAACCTTTTTTTTAAATTTTTTTGGGAAATAAAAATTTTTAAAACCCCATTTTTTTTTTTCCCCGGGGGAAAATTTTGTTTTTAAAAGGGGCTTTTAAGAGGGGCACTGGGGGGGCGGAAGAAAACCCAATAAAAACCCTTTGGCAACCGGGGCACCGGTTTCCCCCCCCCCCGGGGCCCCCCCCCAACCAGAGGGGAAAAAAATTTCCCCCGCCCCAAAAAGTCCCGCCAAAGGGAAGGGGGGGCCCACCCCCCTTTCCAAAAAAAACTCCCCAAAAGGGGCCCAAAAAAGGGGGGGTTTCCGGGGGGCCCCCACGCCCCCCCAAACTTTTTAAAACAAAAAAACAACTTAAAAAAAAACAAAAAACCCCGGGTTCGGAAAAAGCAAAATTTTTTGAAAAAAGGAAAAATTAAAAACACCCTTTTTTTCCCCTTGAACTAATTTTAAAAGGGTTTTTTCCCCAAAAAAAAAAATTTTTTTAATTTAAATCCCAAAAAAACCAAGTAAACTTTTCCCCCCCAAAATTGAAACCTTTTTTTTTTTTTTAAAACCGAAAAAAAAAAAAAGGGAAACTTTTTTTTAAAAACGTTTTTTTTTTTTTTTTAAAGGGTTTTAATTTTTTTTTAATTTTTTTTCATTTGGGGGGGGGTTTGCGGGGGTTTTTTTTTAAAAATTTTAATTTTTTAAACTTTTT
>NC_051427.1:21439066-21444066 GCF_015228065.2 Penaeus monodon | reverse complement strand
CAATCCCAAGAAGTACATCCCCGGCACCAAGATGGTGTTCGCCGGCCTCAAGAAGAAGGGCGAGCGGGCGGACCTGATCGCCTACCTCGAGGACTCCACCAAGTAAACGAGGCGCTTTGCGAGAGACTAAACAGAAGCTGATAAATACAAGACAAAGAAAACTGGACCGACGAAAGCGGCTCCGGTGCGCGATGACTGTCATGCACGCGGAACCCATCTATACACATATATATAAATACAAGAATCACTCTCTTTAGTCTTAGTCGCTGGACCAAATTCAGCCGCCTGCTCCTCCGTCAGCTGAGTAGGGGCAGGCAGCGACACTTTCTCCGGAGTTCTCGGACGGCCATCACTTACCCTTGGACGAGCTGATCTCCTCTCCTCGAGGAACTACCATATCCTCCGGACGTCAGAATCGAAGAGGAAAGACACCGAAGGACGAGACGAAGGATAAAGAGAAAGGAAGAGAGAAGAGGAGACGACAAAGGAGGGAATGAGGAGAAACGACGCGAGTGGGAGACCAGCTCAACGTCCAGGTGTGTGTATGCAGCTCCTCTGAGGCTCGCTTGCATTTCATCATCACTTGTGTATAATTCATGTTAAACTTCATGTATTGTTATCTTCATCTTACCCGGGTGAGAAATGACATAGTGTGTTAATAAACTGTATATTTAGCTTGGGTTGTTTCCCTTCTCTCCTTACCTCTCAGTAGCTTAATATTGTTCATTTTCACTGGAAAGTATAAAGCAAGGACAAGTCAATTAGCTTCATCTTTAAGGGTCACTTTTAAGAAAAATAAGAAAAAAATAGATTAATGAACCTTAAAGAAGTCTTGTTTTATTTCGAAGTCACACAAGTATTGAGCTTTCTCTACACTGCAGTTAAACTAATTAAGATGTTTTAGAAAAAAACACTATTCACAAACTAGATTT
This sequence comes from Penaeus monodon, assembly GCF_015228065.2. Lineage (NCBI taxonomy): Eukaryota > Metazoa > Arthropoda > Malacostraca > Decapoda > Penaeidae > Penaeus > Penaeus monodon. The sequence continues at coordinate 21,443,134 of NC_051427.1, read as the reverse complement.
ATTAAAAAGTGAGGAGACCGGATTTCAAAATTCTTCTCACTTTCAATAAATCTATTCTTTGCATAGTGGTTTTTATCCACAGTATTAAACACCGCACGAATTACTAACCTAGTGCACTATGAGAAGTCGCATTGCAACCCACCTCACATACATATATTTCTGAAGGATATACCTATATATAATTTCAGCTATCTAAAAATATTTATAACGATATAGTCAAAACAGTTTCGAATACGCTGATATGAATTACTTCTTCACGTAAAGACAAGGCAAACAAGACGATTTATAATTATCTGTTCAGCTGAAGTGTAATTGAAAAACTTCTCCCAAGTTCAATGTTTAACTGTGAAGATTCATGTACTTTTTCAAATGAGGATAAGGGAAAAGAACATAATAATGTGGAATATTTTATTTATTTATTTAATTATACAACAAATTACTGGCTATTTAACAATGTACACTATAGGTCTAAGGCCACAGGAAAGCAATCTCTGTCTGTTTATGCATATATATATATATATATATATATATATATATATATATATATATATATATATACATAAATATATATATATATATATATATATACATATATATATATATATATATATATATATATATATGCATGTATAGAGGAACGAGACAGCAAAGTTGGCGAGAGATAAGGCCGGAAAACAGAAACAGAAACCATATCACAGGGAATTTGGGTCTACTAGATTGGAAGTCAAGAGATAACATAAATTAAACAGCCACTCGCCTGAGCTGAAGAGAAAAAAGAGTAAAACAAAAGAATAGAAATAAACTTAAATATATTGAGAACAATGTAGAGAGAGAGAGAGAGAGAGAGAGAGAGAGAGAGAGAGAGAGAGAGAGAGAGAGAGAGAGAGAGAGAGAGAGAGAGAGAGAAAACACAACCCTATGCCTGCTTGGCCTCCACTCGGGGCCGCTGCGCAATGATGTCCTCGGCTGACTTGAGGCTCATCTTGGTGTTGATCCCGACGCTGGCCAGCTCCGCCACCAGGTACTTGAAGGCGTAGGGGAGGTTGATCTGCCGGACGGAGGCGTCGGGCCCACACACGGCGCACTCCGGCTGACGACGCCCGTAGAAGCGAGAGCCTCCGGTCAGCCGCACGGAGGGGGACATCATGCCGCCGCAGCTCTCGCACACCCACTCCTGCAGGACGGACAGGAGACCGGTGTTAGAACGAGGTGCTATGGATGGGAGGATGAGAGAGCGAGGGAGACACAGAGGGGAGGAGAGAGAGAGAGAGAGAGAGAGAGAGAGAGAGAGAGAGAGAGAGAGAGAGAGAGAGAGAGAGAGAGAGAGAGAGAGACAGAACGAGAAATGGTTGTGTGGGAGGGAGGGACAGAGAGTGACATTAAGCGATTAAATGAAGATGAACTGCACTCATCAGCATATAAAATGTACAAGCGAGTAATAATAATAATAATAATAATAATAATAATAATAATAATAATAATAATAATAACAACAACAGCAATAAATACAAGTAAATTTATCTTGAGCAGATAATCTAAGCCAAAATAGCAAAACTGCTTACGTATATCTCTGTTAATTAAACAGAGGTACGGAATATTAAATTTCGAATCATTCTGTACAAAGAAATTACCGAAGGACCCAACAAGCTCCCTTGACGAGCGCCTCCTACAAATCGCAATTTCCTCGAAGAAAAACAAGAAACAAGCGAAAAGCAATAAAATACGCGAAAAATAGACGTCTACTGAATTTCCTCACTGGTTGTTTGAGGAACTGGTATTTATAAAGGGTGGTATTCTTTTCTTATTTCTTATTTCATTTGTCCATTCATCTTTTTTAGCTTCAGTAATGGGTGGGAAACTGCGAGAGAGAGAGAGAGAGAGAGAGAGAGAGAGAGAGAGAGAGAGAGAGAGAGAGAGAGAGAGAGAGAGAGAGAGAGAGAGAGAGAGAGGCTGGTCGAATGCGAGAAAAAGAAATACAGGAAGAGGAAGAGATATATTCAAAGAAGGAACACAGAATCAGGAAACTGAAGCCTGCTAATTGCACAAGGTCCCCTAGAAGACGAGGCGCATGTAATCGCTCAGGAATTTCAGTCAGTGTGGAATACCCAGTGTACTTTTCCACCATTTACACACAACCCACGGTGACAAAATCAATCAGCAATACCATGAAACCAAATGATAAATGATTAAACAAATATAAGATAATAAAGAGGAAATTGATATAATTAAGAGGATACTGGGTCTGGCGCAAACCCACGTGCAAATATCAGCTGTTCCGGAAGATTCCAGAGAGAGAGAGGGACAGATAATCAGATCGATATATATAACGGCATTTCGAGGAAGACGAAGAAAGACAACGGTAGTTGTGCAGACAAGACCGAGTATCATATCCTCAATGAAAATAATAAGTCATTGTAGTAAACATGTTGCCGCTTGTCTCATTCATATAAAAATGTTGCCAAGATCAATTATTAATGTTAAATAAATAAATAATTAGCAAACGGGGAGGACAATGAAGAGGAAAGACCGAAGAGAGGTTATGGAAGAGGGGCCGACGGAAACTCTCTCGAAATAACCCACAAGTAAGTATCAGCTGCTTTAAGACGGTTCCCGAACGAGAAAGAGAGAGGTAAGGGAAAGGGAAAGGGAAAAGGGAAAGGGGAGAGTGAAGAGAAGGGGGAAGGGGGAAAGGGAAACGGAATGGGAAAGGGAGGGGGGAGAGAAGAGACGGGGTGGAAAGGAGGGATGAGGATGAAAGGGAGGGGGAAGGGGAGGGGGAAGAGGACGAGAAAGAGGAGTAGGAGGAGGAGGAACAGGAGAAGTAGGAGGAGAGAGAGGAGGTTAAGGAGGTGGAGGAAGAAAGGAGGAGGGTGAAAAGAGGAGGGGAGAAGAGGAGGAGGTGAAGGAGGAAGAGGAGGGGGGAGGGGAGGAGAAAGAGAAGGGAAGAAGAGGATGAGGGGGGAGGATGAGGAAGAGAGTAGAGGGGGCGTAGGAGTAAGAAGAGGAAGAGGTTGAGGAGGGAAGAAAAGGAGGAGGAGGTGGAGGAGGAAGGGAATGAGGAGGTAGAGAAAGATGGAGAGGAGTGGGAGGGAGGAAGGAAGAGAGAGATGAACAGAGGGAAGGTGCAAAATACTAAAAATAAAAAGAATTATACTACTACTACTAATACCCATCGTAACTCCTACAATGACAATTCCAAGTACAGAGGTATCCCCCGGTATCGACTCAGCCGTTCCTGACCTTTGCCGACTGCGCTATCGACCTAAGGTGGCCTCGGCTTTAAAGGGAGAGGCCACTGGGAGAGATGACGAGGGAAAGATGTAGAGTCAGTGAGAGAGCGGGCGAGAAAGAGCGACAGAAATAGGAGAGATATGTGAATTTCAAAGGACATGTATACTCTTTCTCCCTGTCTGTCTGTCGGTTTCTCACTCTATCCCCCCTTCCTCTCTCTCATCCTCTCCTTCGCTCCCTATTCCTCCCCCTCTTTCTCTCTCCCTATCCCTCCCCCTTTCTCTCTCTACCCCTTTTCTTCTCTCTGTCCCTTCCAATCGCATTCCCTCCCACTCACTCTCTCTCTTTCTCATCCGTACTTACCTAACGCAACGCTGCCAAACCGACAATTCAGAACCTCAAAACAACCCAAACACGGTACCACATACCCCATACACATACAAAATATTTCTCAAAACCGACCAATCAAGCCAACCCAATCACAACAGAACAAACAAGCAAACAAAAAATAAATAAATAAATAAAAAGGGCGACGATTTGGCACAATGTTGGTGCAGGTCGGGGTCGCGATTTCGTCTGCGCTGCTCCACCATATGTAACAAGCGTTCGGTAAAAACATATTGATTTCGGCTGTAGTTACTTTAGGTACTTTGTGATCAACAGTATTAACATTTTTGAGTCGATTATAATGGGTATTCAAAGCCAGGTTATGATGGTTCTCTTAATTTACGTTATAGCGAGAATTCTACGTTACGCAAAGATATGAAGCGTTAGGTAATGGGGTGTTACTTAAATGTTTCTAGAATAGAATTATTATGAGTCATCCGAGATTACATT
>NC_051427.1:21429066-21431566 GCF_015228065.2 Penaeus monodon | reverse complement strand
CCACATTCAGATTAAAGACTTAGAGTTTGCCTCCTTCGCGGCATCTTCACCGTCTGACGGCGAGGTTCCTACCCCGTGAGAGCGCGCCGTCGCAGTTCCGTTCCCCAAAGGATCCACCTAATTCTCTAGACGACCTTCGAGCCATCTTGATCACCCCCTCCCGCGCAAAAATCCCCGAGAGAATCGTTGCCTAGGAATCTCCGTTAACTTTCTGGTTGACCTTACCAATTATGCCACTTGAAATATAGACGCGATGTGAGGTGAATGCCGTCAACGCTGACACTGAACTTCATCGATCATTCCCAAATCAAGAAAGTGATTTCCCGGAATTTCATGAGGACTAGGTGAACAGGACACCCTCCTCCGCCGGCCTTTAGATCTCCAACAAACTCCGAAATCTCTGACCAAGTCAGACTACACTGCGGTGGACAAGGCAACAGCTTGTTAAATGGTGCCCCCGACCACGTGTCGCAATTTGAAAAGAATAAAAATAAATACCAGAGTGCATGGGAAAAAGTAAACAATGTAAGAATCTATTCGTATTTACCAGCAAACCCTTTTCAAAGTACTGGAAAAGTTTAATATGTTATTCATGTGCCACTGCGTTTAGACGTTCAGCCATTACAAACTTTGAACAATCAAGTTCGAATTATATGTTGATCAATCTGCCCTTCGTATCCCGATACGTTAAACTACCTGAGCATCTCTTCACTACAAGAACGGAGAGAGTTTGCCAATAAAATCGTAAGATCTGCAACACCTTCGTCGATGTGAAAATCTGGGCCAAAATGTAATACGAGCACATGTCATGTTTCAGCTCTAAGCTGCTTTAATGGATCTTTAGAAGTCAATGGTGTGGTGACAATCGAACTTGCATGACAATTTTACTAAATAAAACCTTTACTATTACAAGCGTGACCCCGTGGAAAAAACACGATAAAGGATACTTCCATCTACCTCTATCACCTCCTCCTACCTTTAGCCTCCCCTCTCCCTCTACCTTTCCCTTTTCTCACTTTTACCGCCCCCTCTCACTCTCAAGTCTTCCGTAAGTTCACTCCTCCCCTCTCACTTTCAGCCCTACATCTACCCCCTGCAACTTTCCTCTTCTTCCTCCTCAAACTTCCCAACCTCCTTCGCTCCCTTATCCCCCTTCCTCCTCCTCCTACCCCCTTATTTTCCCTGAGGCCCCCCTTCCCTTCCCCTTCCCCATTCCCTTTTCCTTTTTGAGTTCCCTCCATTTCCCCTTACTCATCTCCTTTTTCTCTTTAAGGTTCCTAACCCTCCCTTTCTTCTTCCCGTCTCCTTCCCCCCACCTTCCGTCTCAACCTCCTCAACCCTTGGATAATCGTGTAAATAATAAATGTGCATAAACTGACGGTCTAACTACTTCTATGCAGGTGTATTTGCCCCGAAGATGACTGGTGATAATAATAATAACAATGACAGCAAAACCAAGAATTATAATAATAAAAATAATAATAATGATATTTATAGGCAAAATAAGACTCTCATAGAATTGTCGTATGATGAACACGTCCGTGTGTGTTTGTGATTCTTTAATTTTCAATCCATTTAACACCTAAATTAATTGAATTTAAGTCCGTAGTCACGTTTCCATGCATAATATGACCCTCTTATATCAAAATCAAGAGGCTTCAAGTCCGCAGTCACATGGTATATGATTTCAGGCGTAATATGGGACGAATGATCAAGCACAAACAGATTTATAATGTGATCATTACGCTAAGTAAACATATTCATCCAACCATAAACTCTATACCTCATCCTACAACCCTTCCGCAGGAGCATCCCTCTCTTCTACTCACCGTGGAGCAATCCGAGCAGTCGAGGAGCCGGTCCTTTAGGGTGTATACTGCACCGTGGGAGATGAGGCAGTCCCTCTCCATCTCCCCGAACCGGATGGCACCTCCCCTCTTGCGCCCCTTCACCGGCTGTCGCGTTATCGTGTCTATTGCCCCTGTGGCTCGCACCTAGGGGGAAATGGGGGAGAAGAGGCCTGTGAGTTCTTTGGATTTTCGTTAAATGGAGAGAGAGGATGAGAGAGAGGGAGGAAGGGGGAGAGAAAGTGGGGGGGGGGGGAGAGAGAGAGAGAGAGAGAGAGAGAGAGAGAGAGAGAGAGAGAGAGAGAGAGAGAGAGAGAGAGAGAGAAGAGAGAGAGAGGGAGAAAGGGGGGAGGGAAGGAGAGGACAGAGAGGGAAGAAGAGAGAGGGAAAAGGATAAGGAGAGGGAAGGGGGCAGATAGAAGGAGGGGGGATATACTAGGAGGTAAAGGGGGTGATTCCTTGGGATCTGGTCAAAGGGAGATATGCAGAGGGTGATGGACGAGGAAGAGGAACATGGAGAGGGATAATGGGACAGAAAGAGGAGAAACGAAGGGAGTGAGAGGGAGGATGGGGAGAAAGGAAGGACAAAGTTATAGAAAGACAAAGGGAAAAAGAGAGACGGGAGGGGAGAGATAAGGAGACAGATGAAGACA
>NC_051427.1:21424066-21426566 GCF_015228065.2 Penaeus monodon | reverse complement strand
TAATATATATATATATATATATATATATATATATATATATATATATATATATATATATATATATATATATATATATATATATTGTATAGGCAAGGTCACACAAACTAAATAACTCTCTCTCACTATCTCTCTCTCTCTCTCTCTCTCTCTCTCTCTCACACATTCTTAGACTGACCTTAATCCTAATAGTGATACAAGCTCGCTGGCACTCTTCGCCCACCATGGTGGCAGCCATGATGGTGTACTTGTCAACCACGCAGTCTTCACCCTTGTACCTTGTCAGCCGGTATGTGCGCTGCCTGAGGTCGTACACACTGCCAAAGAGGATTAGAGGGGTCAAATTGGAGAAAGTTAAGGGGGAAACACAGTGAAGTTATGTGTGATAAATGAGGAAATATGAGGGTAAACTGGGGGAAGTTATGGGGAACATGGGGGGGGGGGATATAGAAGGATGCTAAAGGTGGGTTTCAGGAATGGTGGGTGGAGCAAAAAAAAGGGTTGGTGTGTTAGGTGAAACAGGTTAAAGTTAAAGTGAAAGAGGAAAAGGGAAAGTTTTGCATGAGGCAAGGGGACACCTACAGTAGAATAGGGAAGTTACATCTCATCCACCATAACCCACCCTGGAACTTTTCCCCCACAAAACCCATCAACAACACGCCATCATACAAACCAGTAATATGGGTCTCCTTCCGTGAGCTGCGTCCCGGGGTGAGGCAGGCCATGCTTGTCGAGGAAGGCTTTATGGCCTGGTTCCTGTGGGTTCCTCCTGAACATGTGGGTTACCTGGGAGAATGACAGAGCTCAGTTTATATTCTGTACTACTAATAATATCTCTAATTATCTTGAAGGGGTGTCTGTCTTGTTGCTGCATTGTCACAAGTCCACAGTGTAATGACTGGATTGGGATGAGTATGATTCATTACTATATACCAATAAAGTTGTGTGCTCCTCTCACTCTTTTACTGCTTCACATACTTACTGACCTTCTCTTGTCTGTATAATTTTCATTAAATTACCTTATCTTGTGGGTAATTTTTCCATAATAACATGCATTCATAAAATGTACGGGTAATTCTTCCATAATAACATTCATTCATAAAACACACCTTATTTTACCATATTTGAGTTCACCATCAAAAATGCCACTGCTAATTCATGCAATTTAATTCTCTAACTTAATTTCTGAAAGCTTCTCCCGAACCTCTGAAGCTGCCCTCTTGCCCTGCCGCTGAACGAGGTCAACAACTTCTGTCTTGTAGATCTGTCCGTGCGCAAGACCCCTCTCCATGGAGCACTTGTTCAGCACCATAGCATCTTCCATGTCATAGCCCTAAGGAGAAGAGGGGAAGAATGACAATTAGCATAATGAATAAATTGTAGGAAGAAAATTACAGAAGACAGAAATATAATGCATTTCTAATATATATATATATATATATATATATATATATATATATATATATATATATATATATATATCACATATATATATGTATATGTATATATATATATATATATATATAAATATATATATATATATATATAAATATATATATATATATATATATATATATATATATATATATATATATATATATATATATATATATATATATATATATATATATATATATCTCCATCTATCCCTCCCCTCCTCATCACCTATATGTACATATGTGTATATTTATGTGTCTATGTATATACATATACCTGTAGCATCACTACATGGGAAAGAATGTTGACAACAGCACTACAATCCCTACACAAAAAATAAACAAATAGACAGCTAACAAAGTAATAAAAACAATTATGAATCCAGAAGGCAAACAGCCTCACCGTGTAGGAGATGATGGCCACAACAGCATTGAACCCCATGCAGAACTCCTCCATGTTGATCTTGTCATAGTGGGCATTGCGGACCAGAGGAACTTGTGGGTACTGGAGGCGGTAGACCTTGTTGGCAGTCTGGGTCCTCCAGTTGTGGAAGGGCGTCCCCATGGTCTGCTTGCCCATCTGAGGAGAGAGAATGGCCTCGGGAATGAACATCATGCAAAAGGACACTAGAGAAAAGATTTAGTGAGGATCAATACCAGAGGGAAATTTCCTATTGTGCTAATTTGTAATTTGATAGTCACTAGGAAAATAACTGAAAAAAATGAATACTAACAGTGTCTATTCAAAGAAAAACTTATAGACATCATATCAGTGGAAAATTAAGTAAAAACATTGTACTTTAATTAATGATTAATAATAATAATAATAATAATAATAATAATCCAGAAAATTAAGTAAAAACATTGTACTTTAATTACTAATGATTAATAATAATAATAATAATAATAATCCAGATGATGATTTTAATTCTGATGGTACAACTACAGAAACTGAATATAAATATAATAATAAAACCAACTTAGTTCTTCTCATAACCTTCCTGTTCACTAGCTGTACAGTCAAACTCACCTGGCACTGATACATGTTACGTGGGTTGGGATTGCAG
>NC_051427.1:21404066-21416566 GCF_015228065.2 Penaeus monodon | reverse complement strand
GAGGGAGGGAGGGAGAGGGTGAGAGAGAGAGAGAGAGGGAGAGAAGGAGAGAGAGAGAGAGAGAGGAGAGAGAGAGAGAGAGAGAGAGAGAGAGAGAGAGAGAGAGAGAGAGAGAGAGAGAGAGAGAGAGGGAAATTTTTCAACTCATACAAACCACTTGATTCGAAACTCACCATCACCATAATAGGGATATCCCCAAGTGGTTGTCTAATGCACATCATTTCTTGTTCATTAAGACTCCAGTCCATTATGCATGTGGCAGGGGCAGAATATGTGCAAGCACGCTCAATACATTCTTTAGGGTAAATATTGAGGTCATCTGCCTCTCCTGCTCCAGCTGGTAGTCTTGGCTTTCCAATGATGACATCCTGAGGTGAAAATGTGAATGCATACATAAATGTGCAGTAATAACAATAATTAATGTACCAGTAAGGTGACATACTTAAAAAGAGATGGGGAAAAAAATGAAGAGAATTTTTTTCCTTGAAACCTTTAGCAGTAATCATTTATTAGAATAAAAAACATATCAAACATTTTCTATGCTATCATGTAAGTCTTCAAGATAATCAAATTCTAATTTTATTTGAAACTTTCCATTCCAAATTAAATTCTAGTTGTTGGAAAAGGACCTAAGTTATTCTTGCCAGATGCAGTAAAATCAATTCAATAACCACATATCTAAAAAAAATATGCAAAAATATAAACAAGATACTTACACTGATTCTTAGTGATATTCTTTGATCATTGGGGAGGCTAAACTCAAGTGGGGGAAGATTGTTGATAAGAGCCCTGAGCCCTTCACCGAGAAAGAAATTGAAGGACTCCACGTGAGGTGCAGCTAAAGCAATAATGGCCTGTAAGTACAAAATCAAAATCGATAAAATGTTTGCCCATCAAGTGACTATTAAAGCATTCTCTTTGTCTTTAATTAAAAATTATGGTGGTGAAACAATTGCAAGGTCCCTGGAAATTATTGGAATGAAGATGCTGAGTGAGTAATGTATTGTAAAACAAATACATGATTGAGAATAAGTTGTGATAAAGATTTCAAATACACCTGCAGTGGTTCCCAAAATGAGATTTTTTTCTTTTTATCATTATAGCTTTGTTCTCTCAAAATCAACTTGCAAGTTGTTGTGATCCAGGATAGATGACCTGCAGTGTTTGGTCTAGCTTGATTGTGGAGCAATGTCATGTAACTGTTACAGCTTCTATGTTATACGTTTTACTGAAGATTTTTTCACCCATTCTGGAAGGACTGAGCTTGGACAGTTTCCTCATTTGATGATTAAATGCCAGGGGGAACTGCAATCTCTGTCTATTTATTATGTGTAGTGAAAGAAATGGCCAAAAAAAAAGACACACAATAATACCATTAGAAATAAAATATTATCTACTGAACATTATACACAACCTAAATCCAATCATCTCTCTGTGCACTCTTGGCTCAGTCTAGCAGTGATGTGCCACCACTTACAGTCCTCCCATGAGCAATTACACACACACACATACACACAAAAAAATATATGTATAAATATAATATATATGTAAATTATATATATATATATATATATATATATATATATATATATATATATAATTTAGCAAGCCAGAAACACCCTTCAGGTTTATCCATGCACCTTACCTCATTCTGTTTTTCGGGTATTTTACCAAATTCTAGATCTTTAAGGTGTCTAAGAGACAGTTCGACTGATCTTTTCGAGTCCATGATGTACAATAGAACGTGAACTCCTCTTCCTCAATTTGATGTTGTTTAAACGTTTTCTCCGTCCATATACTCTAATTTCCGTCAAGGATTTGAGACTGTTACGGGGACTTTCTCCGTTACGAAGAAAAAGGGTCAGTCGACCCGGGTCTCACGTGGACAAACTCACAATTCACATGTAAACAAACACTGTGGAGTAAAGGGAATCGGTGTATAAATCAAAGGTGAAATTAAGGGATCCCTTGTGTAATGCCGGTGTTGATTTCCCAAATACATATAATATAATACAAAATATTATAAAGAAGTGAAAATACTCTTGGATATAAATATGATAATTGTACCATGGCTTTGATGGTGACCTATATTAACTACCGAAACGAAAATAAAGATCTATACCTGTTTCAAAAGATATGAATATGAGCATATTAATGATCTATGACATATGTAATCATAAACATATTCTATACCTACGTATATGCATAGACATAGGCATAAACATTCATAATATTTTAGGCTTGTGGAGTCTAAAGGAATAGTCTCGTTTCCCACCAAAACGATTGTTGACATTCTGTTGTTTTTTTAGGAACGGGAAGCTCGCACCACGTCCTTCCTGCATCTCGGTTGTGTTCAAGCGCCCTAAATTCACAATGGAAGATGTTTTCAGACTCGAGAGGCTTTCTTTGGTCTCCAAGATCTGCGTGGAGTTGGAGAACCACTTAGGAATCAACGATAAAGATGTTGGTAAGTGTGCGAGAAGTTGGCTTCTGCGTCTCATTCTGTATTAATTGATGGTTATTTTCTCTTTAGAATTGTCGCTTTTACATTTTTTTTGCCCCGATTTATTTTTGAAAAGTAAATGTACCGACTGAGTTCTGAAGTACACTTGGGGTAATAACCAGTCCAGGAGCACTTGTTACATCCATGTGTTGGCAGTGTATGGCTAGGATTTTTATGATTTTTTCTTTATTTTTTACATCTTGTATGTATTTGTCCACTCCTACTTTTTTCTGTGCTAGGTAAATCGTGGTCAAAGCATTACATTCCTGATATTGGTGATAATGACATTGATATACTAGTTATGATGTATATAGACTATGGTTAATCTTTACGGTATGTATGAACTAATCTAGGGCAAATTGAAAGTCATATTCTTGTAGAGGCCAAAAGATTGCAGTCTTCAGTACATGAAATAATCTGTAGACAGGAACAGTAATGACACAACCTAAGTCCATTCGGTGCTCCTGAGTTTCAGCTCTTGTCGTACATACTTTGGTGAAGACAATGTTTGTCTGGGAGTGTTAGGGCATGGAGCCCCTCAAACCTCCCCCAGGGCAGTACCCAAAGGGCACTCCCAGTTATTGCAACTTAGATTGTTGAATAGATATTGTGATATGGAGTTGGGGACTTGGATTCTGGCAAGTGCGTCTGTACTGTAAAGATTTACCTAGACAATTGATGATATTTTTAACCATGGTCATGATAGTGGAATAAGGGATAAAGTAATATGTTGCATTCCATTAGGGATTAAATCACACCACCATCACATTCATTGCTGTAGTTATTTTAAAATAGATTTAGATTTCTTGTTTTCTTTCTACACTTTCACACAAACACACACACTCACACATGCACTCACACACACTTACACATGCACTCACACACACTTACACATGCACTCACACACACACTTACACACACACACACTTACACACACACACACTTACACATACACACACTTACACATACACACACACACACACACACACACACACACACACACACACATACACATACACACACACACACACACACACACACACACATACACATACACATACACATACACATACACATACACATACACATACACATACACATACACATACACACACACACACACACACACACAAAAGAAAAAATCTCTCTTACAGTCTCTCTCTCTCTCTCTCTCTCTCTCTCTCTCTCTCTCTCTCTTCTCTCTCTCTCTCTCTCTCTCTCTCTCTCTCTCTCTCTCACTCTCTCTCTCTCTCTCTCTCTCTCTCTCTCTCTCTCTCTCTCTCTCTCTCTCTCTCTTGTTGAATATTGAAACTTCAGATCTTGATGACTTTTTTTGGAATTGCCTGTCCAGTTACTGATTATTGTTCAGAGAGGCACTAATTCTAATCATTGTTGATGAATGAATCCATTATCTATTCCAACAGCGGAGTTCATCATTGCCCTGGCAGAGAAGAGCAAACGCCTGGACAAGTTCAAAAAGGAGCTTGAGGAAAATGGAGGAGACCAGTTTGCTGTGAGTTGTCTTATAATAACCTTGCTGGTTCTGTTTGGCAATTTGGTTATATCAGCTTCATTTTCATTTCAAATAACCAATATTGTCTTTATCATTTTACTGAATTAATTTAGATGGTATCATGATGATTTTAAATGTGACTATCATCATCATTAATAATAACACCATCATCATGAATTACTCTTGTCATGTATAATTCTTGATTCAACTACAGGAATATCAAGTTGAAACTATATTATCTAATGGGATATAAATGCAATATAAATGCAAAAGTAAGAAAGTATTTACAGATATTAAATTATTTTAAGTGTGAAAAAATAAGTAAAGCTGTTATGACGAATTGAAGAAATAAGCCGATAGAGTACTGAGTAAAGAAAATGAAAAGGCATATATAGAGAAATAGAGCATAAAACTGATAAATAAATAATTTATGGATGGTAAGCTCACATGTGAAAATAATTATGCTGAAAGATTTAATAAGGTAGATGAATAAGGCTGAAAGTCAAGAAATATCAGTTGATTCTTATTTAAAATGTAACATCAGTAGAGCAAGAGCTGCAGAAAACATAGACAAATTATTTGTTGTGTTTTATTGAACCAGTGTTGTTTTGGCCTGCTAGGATATTCACTGAGAATAAGGGAAAGAAGTGGTCCATGGGAGGCCATCTTTTTAATCAGTTATTTGTGCTTTATTATCCTAAATCACTCCCTAATCATGGACCAAGGTAGAGCTAGTCTCATGTCACACTGCACCTCCCTGTTTCATCCCATGACTGCCCATCCTAACCCAACTGCTTGTTTTAAGTCTGATATGTTTAAAATGACTGATGTAAACAATCATAGGTCCTTTGGCTCTCCCTTTCCCACCCATATGTACCCACCTGTATAGAAGAAAATGAGGTACATAGACAAGTACCATATCCATTTTCCCACCATTAGATGTATAATAAGTTATCTTTAATCTGTAAAGAAGAATTTTGCCCTGGATGAAAGTTGAAAGATCTGGAGTTTTCAGCTGGGGGCCGCAGTCAGTTGCAGACATGACATTTTTTAGGAGTTAAGAAATACCCCAAATAAATATTTGGTGAATGAATACATTCTTAAAGTAGCTCTTGAGCTACTTGTTTTTTTTCTTGTTGAATGTGTTTTCAAATGCAATAGAATGGACAACCTCTTCTCACTTTGATGTTTTTGTTGATCTTGCAGGATTCATTTGTAGAGAGTTTGTGGAGGTTGATCCAGCACATGATGCCATCCCTCACAGCCGGTCCTGTGCCAGAAAAGATAAAGGAAGAGCCAGGGAAGCCAAAGACTGAGAAGGACTGGAAACGTGAAATGCTGCCCTTCTTGGCCTTGCCCAACGATCCCAAAGTACTCAACATGCTGGATGATGAGCTTAAGCCTAAGGTGAAGGAGGAGCCCCAGGCAGAACACCGTCTCAAGAATGGCAGTAACAAGGAGAAAGAGAAGAAGAAAAAGAAGAAGAAAGACAAAGACCGTGAACGGGAGAAGGAGGACAAGCAAGACAGGAAGGTGAAGCCTGACCCATCGCTGGAGGTGGATGACCTGATGGCCTTTCTAGAGTCGCATGCTCCCTCCAAGCAGAACACCAAGGCCAGAAGCAAGAGCAGAAGCAGGAGTAGGAGCAGAAGCAGGAGTAGGAGCAGGAGCAGGGAAAAGAAGAGGAAATCAAGGGAGAGGGAGAGGAGGAGGAGCAGAAGCCGCAGCAGGGACAGAGAGAGGGAAAGGGACAGGGACAGGGACAGGGACAGGGACAGGGACAGGGACAGGGAAAGAGACAGGAGAAGGTCGAGGAGCCAGGAAAGGTACAGAGGGAGGAGGGAGCGGAGCCGCAGCCGAGACAGGCACAGGGATAGGAAGGAAAGGGACAGGAGGGAGAGGAGCAGGAGCAGGGGGAGAGACAGACACTCGAGAAGAAGCAGAAGCCGCAGCAGAGACAGAGACCGAGAACAGGAAAGAGGAAGAGGAAGCAATCGTGATGCCTTCATCAACAGGCCGCCTGACGAGAACCCTGTTGTTGGGAAGGTAAATTTTACATGCTTTCTGCTCTGCATAATCTCCCATATGCTTCACGTGATACTTGTTTATTCTGGAAAATGATTTGATCTTCAGATTTCTTTTCTTGATATTTTCTTTGAAAAATTTCTCAAGTGAAATATTAATTTCTTAAGATTTATTGCAAACCAATCATGACACAGACACTATCCCAACTAATGTTCCCTATATTGATTTATAAATTTTTAATGGTAATTTTTCTTCACAAAGTCCTCTACAGTGTTAATAATCCTACTGATTCCAGCCCCTCCTCTCACATTAATCTCTGCTTCCTAATATTTCCCATAGGTTTATGAAGGTAAAGTTACCAACATCCTCAACTTTGGGTGCTTTGTGCAGCTGGAAGGACTGCGAAGGAGACTGGAAGGTCTGGTCCACATTTCACAGCTGCGCAGAGAAGGGCGTGTGACAAATGTGTCAGATGTGGTAGTGAAGGGGCAGAAAGTGAAGGTGAGAGATTCTCCTTCCAGGAATATGACGACAAAAGAAAATCTCTATTAGTAATTTAGTAACAGTGTTAAATGGTTAGCTCTTGAAGAAAAAAACAAAAAGAACATAAAAACATTGCAGGTGAAATGAACTGTAACAATTTTTTTCTCATCAGCATCACTTCTCCACTTGTCTGATATCTAATCATCTTATTGCAACACAACAGGTGAAGGTCCTGTCTTTCACGGGCCAGAAGACGTCACTGTCCATGAAGGATGTTGACCAGGACACGGGTGAGGACCTCAACCCCAATGTTGCACCAATGGGAGGAAATAGCCAGGATGAGGATGCCATGAGGAACCCAGACAGACCCATGTCACTCATGGAGCTGACCAAAGGTAGGTCCAGATGCTTATAAGATTCATGTTATGCAGCATCTCTTTTCTTGCAGGAAATAATTCTGTAAAATTTCATTAATCTGTATTTTGATGGTTAATCAGATTTGAATATCTCTGTTTTTGTCATATAAGTGAAAAATTTTTCATGTGCAGCACTTCAATATAAATCTATTGGCAATGAGGAGAGAGGATGTTAGCTAGCATAACAGGTTGTCTTTCAGCATTTAAACTGCTTCTTCCTACATACTCAAATAAAAATTGTGTACAGTTTTGAATGGGAGAAGATATAAGTGATAGAAAGGGAGTAATTCATCTGGTTTTCCACCCACAGGCACAGATGAGGAAGACTTGGCTACGTACAAGCGTGTGAATCGCATCTCGTCTCCAGAGCGGTGGGAGCTGAAGCAGATGATGGCAGCAAACTGCATCAGCAAATCTGAATTCCCAGACTTTGATGAGGAGCAGGGTGTGATGGGTGGAGAGGATGATGACGAAGAGGATGTGGAGATTGAGTTGGTGGAGGAGGAGCCAGCCTTCTTGCGTGGCTATGGGAGGGTTCGAGAGGAGCTGAGTCCTGTGAGGATCATGAAGAACCCTGATGGGTCTCTTGCACAAGCTGCCATGATGCAGAGTGCCCTGGCTAAAGAGCGGCGTGAGGTGAAGATGGCTCAGAGGGAGAGCGAGATGGACTCACAGCCTTCCAACCTTGGCCAGAACTGGAATGACCCTCTGCCTGAAACCCAGAGGATAGATCCGGCCATGTCACGTGGCATGCCCACACAGCAGCAAGAGGTTCCAGAGTGGAAAAGACATATCACAGGTAAGGCTTACTAAGGTTCCCCAAAAGAGATGCTCAGTAGAACTATTCATTTACAGATTGAATATCTGAAGAATATTTTGCAATGGATGGTCAGTTTGCCAGTTTTTGATAAGTGATCTTAGAATTACAGAATAATATGCTTTTTAATGTGATTTGCAGGTGGTACAAGAGGATCATACGGTAAAAAGACAAACATGTCCCTTCTGGAACAACGACAAAGCCTCCCAATCTACAAGCTCCGTGACCAGCTGATCAAGGCTGTTCATGATAACCAGATTCTCATTGTTGTTGGGGAAACAGGGTCAGGGAAGACGACCCAGATTACTCAGTATTTGGCAGAAGTGGGTTTCACAGCCAAGGGTAAGATTGGTTGCACACAACCAAGGAGAGTGGCAGCAATGTCTGTGGCCAAAAGGGTGTCAGAGGAGTTTGGTTGTCGCCTTGGCCAGGAGGTTGGCTACACTATCCGATTTGAAGATTGCACCAGTTCAGAGACTGTTATCAAGTACATGACAGATGGTATGTTACTGAGAGAGTGCCTCATTGATCCAGATATGTCCACATATGCATGCATTATGTTGGATGAGGCTCACGAGAGGACAATACACACTGATGTGTTGTTTGGTCTCCTGAAGCAGGCTGTTGCCAAAAGGCCTGAGCTAAAGCTGATTGTGACATCAGCCACCCTAGATGCAGTGAAATTCTCTGAGTACTTTAACCAGGCTCCAATCTTCACCATCCCTGGCCGCACCTTCCCTGTTGAGATTCTTTACACCCGAGAGCCTGAGACTGACTACCTGGACGCAGCACTAATCACTGTGATGCAGATCCACCTGGCAGAGCCTCCAGGGGACATCCTTGTGTTCCTTACAGGTCAAGAGGAGATTGACACAGCATGCGAGTTGCTGTATGAGCGCATGAAAGCCCTGGGTAGTGATGTACCTGAGCTGATCATCCTCCCTGTGTACTCAGCCCTTCCATCCGAGATGCAGACAAGGATCTTTGAGCCTGCCCCCCCTGGCTCCAGGAAAGTTGTCATTGCCACCAACATTGCTGAGACCTCGCTGACCATTGATGGTGTCTACTATGTTGTTGATCCAGGTGTGTGTTTGATTGCATTACTGTTGATATAAATTAAGGTAAGCTGCTATTGATATATTCTTATGTCAATTTATTCCTTGGTCTGTGAAATTTGATTTGATTTATTAACTTTCTCTTTCTCCTGGGATTTCAGGATTTGTGAAGCAGAAAGTTTACAACCCCAAGACAGGCATGGACTCCCTGATGGTGACACCTGTCTCTCAAGCTGGAGCCAAGCAGAGGGCAGGACGTGCTGGTCGCACAGGCCCTGGCAAGACCTACAGACTCTACACTGAGAGAGCATACAGGTAGAGTTTTATCATCTTCCAAGGGGAGAAGTGATCGTGGTTGGTTAAGGTCAAGGCCAAGGGTTGGATTTTGACTGAGGTTTACAAAGTATATATATATATATATATATATATATATATATATATATATATACATATATATATATATATATATATAATATATATATAATATATATATAAATATATATTAATATATATATATATATATATATATATTATATAATATAATATATATAATATATATAATATATATATATTATATAATATATATATTATATATATATATAATATATAATGATATATATTAGTATATATATATTATATAATATATATATATATATATATTATATATATATATATATATATATATATATATATATATATATATATTATTATATATATAATATATATTATATTATATATATATGTTATAATATATATATATATTAGTATATATATATATATATATATATTAATATATTATATATATATATACATATATATATCTTCTTTTTAACGGTAGGTTCATGTCTGAGCCGCCGTGGTCACAGCATGATACTTAATTGTAGTTTTCATGTTGTGATGCTCTTGGAGTGAGTACGTGGTAGGGTCCCCAGTTCCTTTCCACGGAGAGTGCCAGTGTTACCTTTTTTTTTTATGTAATCATTCTCTCTATTTTATCCTGGCTTGGGACCAGCACTGACTTTGGGCTAGCTTGGCCACCCAGTGGCTAGGTAGGCAATCGAGGTGAAGTTCCTTGCCCAAGGGAACAACGCGCCGGCCGGTGACTCGAACCCTCGAACTCAGATTGCCGTCGTGACAGTGTTGAGTTCGATGCTCTAACCATTCGGCCATCGCGGGCTTGACGATCATGGGCTTCCATGATTTTCTTGGCAAATTAGAGCGGTCGTTTGCCGTTGCCTTCCGCCCGGTGTTTTTTTTATTTTTTATTATTATTATTATTATTATTATTATTATTATTATTATTATCATTATTATTATTATTATTGAGTCACCATCTCTATTTACCCAGCACTGACTTGGGCTGGCTTATCTATCAAGCGGCTAGGCAGGCAAGACAGTCTGGAGTCCGACGCTCTAACCATTCGGCCTCCGCGGCCCCCATATATATATATATATATATATATATATATATATATATATATATATATATATATATATATATATATATATATCTATATATAAATATATATATATATAAATATATAATATAATATACAAAAATATAAATATATAAATATATATATATATATATATATATATATATTATATATATATATATATATTTTTTTTTTTATTATTTTTTTTTTTTTTCTTTTTTTTCTTTTCTTTTCTTTTCTTTTCTTTTCTTTCTTTCTTTCTTTCTTTCTTTTCTTTCTTTTTCTTTTTTCTTTTTCTTTTTCTTTTTTTCTTTTTTCTTTTTCTTTTTTCTTTCATGTATACATTTGGATTTCATGTATTATATAAAGCTGGGTTGAGTAGATAATACTGATAAGAAGCAGTAGTTGTTACATGAAAGGTGTATATATAGTGTAGTATTCTTCATCATATAGATAGGAAATCATATATGAAATTGTAAGCAAATTCATTACAATGTTCAACCTCACCAGTAAAAGCTTACTTGATTTTCATTCCTAGAGATGAGATGTTGCCGACAAGTGTGCCAGACATTCAGCGGACAAATTTGGCAGCCACTGTGCTTCAGCTTAAAGCTATGGGGATTAACGATCTCTTGGGCTTTGACTTCATGGACCCGCCCCCCACAGATGCTATGGTCATGGCACTGGAAACCTTGCATTCACTAAGGTATGTGAAGGGAATGTATGTGTTGATAGAATGCAATTGCTAAGAGAAAAAAAATGAAGTAAAGTCATTTTTATTTCCAGTCTCCATGCTTATCCCATTGAGTATTATACCACATGCATGTTTTTCCCATTGTTATTTGTTCATTTTTACTGATAATAAGAATGGCCAAGGTAGTTATATTAATCACAGTTCAGCATTCATCCTGTAAATGTCAGGTTATTCATATTCATTTATAACTTTCTTTGAGAAAAATAATGTGCCATAGCCATTCTTTGATAATAATGTTAGTAAATGAGAGTGTCATATTTTTTTAGAGAAAAATAACTGGTTGGATAAGGTATTGCTAAACAGTGCCTCCAGGCTGTGCACATGGCAGGTTTGTTTTCAGGCTGTACATGCTCTGATAAAACTCTGGTTAATGGCTTCAATACAGAAACATGATAATAGGAGGCCTTAGTGCTAGTTTATGGCTAACTTTAAGCATCCAGCCTACATAGTAATAACTATGAATGAAATGAGATAGTGATGTCTTCAGTGAAACAGCTGTTCTCCACATGTATGCCACCTGGATGAGCAGAGTTCATTTTGCTCTTGAGAAGAGTAGTTTAAATAGTTTTTCAATGATATGAATACCTGACAATGTGATATTTGTTATAGAAGACCCTTAAAACTATAATATTGAAAATGTTGAGAAGGATTTGACTCTAAACATTCTTACCCTCTTCCCCCTTTAGTGCACTGGATGATGAGGGTCTGCTGACAAGGCTGGGGCGCAGGATGGCTGAGTTCCCCCTTGACCCAAACCTTTCCAAGATGCTCATCATGTCAGTTCACCTGCAGTGTTCTGATGAAATCCTGACCATTGTCTCCATGCTGTCTGTGCAGAATGTGTTCTACAGGTGAGGATGTGCACTTTGGCATACCTATTTGGTTGTAATTGAAAGATAATTGCAGATGATTGTTAAATTAGAGGATGTAACATTTCAAAAGCTCATCCCCTGATTCATGTTAATCTTGTTGTCATGTCTTGAAATTCATATCCATCAAGTCCTGTGGTGTACAAATGCTCATTGGACTCATTTTTGTTAAGTTGTTTTTTTTCTCTTACTGGGATGATGCAGTAAATATCTTGGTTTATGTTCTGTTTCTTGAACTAGCTTCAAACATATTTATAATAGTCTTTATATCTGGATATGACCAATTTTCTTCCTTTGATTATTTCTTGAATTTTCAGTGATTCTAGATAGTATTCTTTTTATTAATTCCATTGAAATATCCTTTATCGCATAAGGCAACCAAAGTCTACACTGAAACTAATCCACCAGTTGAAAGGTTTACCCCAACATCCTCTTAGAAATGCCAAATATATTGCAAATTAAGATACTGAGAATGAAAAGTATGATTAACCCATAACTGACGGGTAGCATTCATAGAGGCCGGGGCCTCGCTGCCGGGGGCTTATATCGTCGCCCTAGCATGCGCAACCACTCATGCCAGATACCAGCATCCCATGCCGTTTCTTCGTAATACTACGAAGATATGTTGT
>NC_051427.1:21389066-21396566 GCF_015228065.2 Penaeus monodon | reverse complement strand
GCAAGGTGCAGTCGCTCAGCCGTAACTATCCTCTGCAATAGCAAACCTCTGGAAGCACAAGGGCCACATCTTCACGTGCACCCTCACCAACGCATCTCCCCCATCCAAGGTCGACACCACGCCTTAATCTGGTCAGGTAGTCCAAGGCCAGCAAGCCAGTGCTCGTCCAGATCGGCCACATACACCGCAGCCGCTGCTGCACCGTGCTGCCCCCGCCAATACGAGCCTCCATGGACCATGAGCTGCACACAATGCCCCGTGACAAACACAGTCTATGTGGGCATCTGGAAAGTCGTATAGTGGCCAACATATCAGGCGACACTAGGGTCTTTCTCAGCCCAGGTCCACTGTCAGGCGGCATGGCTTCCCATCTACTGGCCCTCCATCTGCATCGTGCTGGGTTTCGACGGCAGCTTTACCCAAAGTCGGGGGCCCGGGAACCGAGGACGGCTGGGTTTCGGACCCCCTTTCCAGCCTGTCTCCCGAGTTTTCCGCCGATACCACTTCCTTGGCCTAGGACATGCACTCGGATGGTGACCATACCTGCCACAGTCCTGGCAGCACTGCTGGAAGGCATCAGAATCCGTTCCAGTTGAGAGGGACGTGTTTCTCTGCTCCCTCCGACACCGACGACGTCTGTTGCCCTACCTCTCCGCAAAGCCCAAACACAAGCCTGGAAAGTGCTCGGGCTCCCTTCCTCAATGCTACCGTTCTCAACTTTAGCCTTCCGCCCAGAGGTATGCACGGGGCCTGAGCAGCTGGCCCTAGGCCACTGGTTGCCTCAGAAGGCCTCAAAACCTCTCAAGGCCCTCGCCAGCGCCACCTGCAGGTCCTCAGGGTGTGCCTGCTTAAGTAAGATTGCAGTGCTTCGGTCCTGCAAAAGCATCAAAACAAGAAATCCCGGGACAGGACCACAATCATCTCTTCGCAGCCGCAGGGTATGACCTCCTTATCCAGCGCCATCCAACATCCTGCGCCAGCTGGGACAGTGTCTCGCCACGGCTCACGAGTCCGCTTCTTCAAGTCGGGCCCGATTACATCGGCCTGGTGGGTGGTGTCCGAAACGGCCCGTTCAAAGCCTCTGTCACGCTGGTTTGTAATAGGAATAATGTTGGGATGGCTGGAAGATTGCACCCAACACTTCCACCGCGGGGCACCTTAGCCTAGTTACAGCTGTAGGCCTCTCTTCCTGGCTCCAGCCCTGGGCAGATGACAGCATTTCAAATTGGGGGACATATGCCTCCCAGGACACCTTTCCCGTCGTAATCAGCTGGCTTTACGCCTAACAGAATCTGGAGCCGAGGGGCTGCCGGGTGGAGAAAAACGCGTGCCGTGAACTAAAACGCCTGGTGGGGGAGGAAGGGGGTGAGGGAGGCAAGGGCTGAGGCGGCTTGGGGACCAGCGTCCGAGTTTGCCGCCCACTTAACCCAAGGGATGGTTTCCGTGGGGGGTCCCCAGCCTTCTGCAGCGACCACTGGTCCGACCACGATGCTGACAGGACCAGGGGGTTTCCTGCACGGGACCCCCAGGCAGACCCCAGTAAATTCCTGACACTCTGGATCTGTTGCCAGAACCCTCGTCTGCCTTTCTCTGCTTGCAACGTACTACCTCGTGACGCCGCCCTTCCCTCCTTCACTTCCTCCCTTCAGGCCCTGAATGCTCGCCCTTCAGAGTCTGCACCTCCTCCCATCAGTTCACTCTTCACGCTGAGTTGCTTGCAGGCCTTGTCGGTGTAACTGTCTTGAGTTTCAATTTCACAGAGCAAGATGACTCTGTAGCACCTCAACAAGTCGGCCAGAACTGTTCCTTTCTGCTTCCTTGCCTGCATCTCGACGAGATGAGGCGCCTGCTCGCGGCCCTCTGAGTCCTGCTCTTCTGCCCTTTGTGCCATTTCTCCTTCTATAACCGGCCCAGCATGGCAGTGATCAGGTCCATCTGCATCGGCTTCACCTCACTCGTGCCTGCCTCCCGTGCTCAGATAGCTCCTCATCCCTCTCAATGGGCGCCGGCCATTTTGGACGACAGGTGTAAATCGGGCCGCGGCTGCCGTCTCACTGCGTCAAAAAAACAATAGGTCATACAAATCCCACTCCTGACCACAATTTGTTAGCGTCCGCACACCGCCTCGATCTCCTGCCACCAACACAAGGCAACGGACCTAGGCAGACGGCGTGCTATCACACAGGGTACGTGAAAACACTGAACAGACTCCAAGAGGCACCAACCACCACAGCGTCCCAGAACACCAGGAGAGGGAAACGCCCAAGTGGGCGGAGTCAGGGCACGAATGTAACACAAAATGACAGTCTTTCCCTTTAATTTACACAAGTTATTACCCGTACATCTTTTCTATAGCACAATACAGGGGGGAAACCAAGCATGTCACACAGCACCAATACGCTTATAACAGGGCAACACCCAGCTTTTATTTCAGGTCATCAAGGGCAACACACGAATGGTCTTCACAGGAGCAGCACCCAACGCCGTCTCTCTTCCGCTTGTTCTCCGTCCTCCGCTCACAGCCAGTTGGTCATGTTGCACCAAGGTCCCTTCTATGTATTTAACACATGTCCCAGGTCATTTCCTTTTTCATGTTAACACATGTTTCGGCAGAGGACAAAGGACCCACTGTGCGTAGCAATATATTATATATATATAATATAGATAGAATAAAGATATATATTATTTATATATATCGATATATATAATGTATGTATATATATAATATATATATATAATATCTATATATATATATAGTTATATATATAGTATCTATGCCATAATTATATAATATATATATATATATAATATATATATATATATCATATATCTATATGTATATATATATAGATATATATATAATATATATATATATATATGCACATCTCATGTGTTGTGAAGATGTTTTTTCTCATTCATTCAAAACATAAAAAATCATCAAATTACCACAGACAAAGGCAGTGTAGCAAGTAACAGGCACTAACCCAAAAATGCTTGGTTAACTTGGTAAACAGGGATGTTGCAGTGGAAGCATTGTTTAGCTGTGGTTTTATAGTTAGGATGTGGAGTGATTCTGCTATGATCAGGTCAAATCTGTTAGGTTGGGGGTATTGTGGGGTGAGAGTGCTCTCTAATGGGCTGAGGGGATGGTTGACTTGGCTGTAGCCCTTTCTGATTGACTTGCCTTTGTGTTCGAGAATGCAATGATGAGCATTGTGCAGTTGGTCCCACGATTCTAGCCTGACAGCTAGGAACAAGTAAATAGGGTCGTAAACCACATTTGAGCTGGTTTTGCTGTAAATATGGGAATATAGCTTAGATAATGACGGTCCAAGGCCAGTGTAATGTGGATTTCTGTAGGCATGGTGAATGAAGAAGCAGTGTTCATGAAAGGGAAAAATTTATGCAAGTATCAATGTATAATAGTTTTTTTTGTTAAATTTTCATGTAAATTTTAAAGGGGGTGGGGGTAATTCAAATATGAGAGGAAAGGGTTAATGGAGAGGTAGTTAAAAAATAAGTTCATTCTTTTAACGAAAAATAAAAAGGTTTTGAAATTAGCAGGACTTTTGCAATCCCAATGAAGTTTGTTTTTCCTCTTCCTTATACCACAACACACGATACACCACACACCACACACACACACACACATAAAATATTTTATATATATTTATATATATAAATAATAATACATATATATATATATATATATATATTATATTAATATATATATAATTTTAATAATATATACACACACACATAGCATAAAAATACTACCATAATAAATATATATTTTATATATATAAAAATTTTATGAATTATAAGTGTATAAATGTTTAAAATTTTGTAGAGTATGCTGTATATATATACTAATATATATAAAATTATATTAAATATGTATGTAGTATTTTTTGCTGTTTTATATAAAAAATATTATAAATATATATATATTTTAATATTATAATTATTAATATAATATATATTATGCAGTGGGCGATTAGTTTTTTTCGGGGGAATGCGCATACACAACAAGGTTAAAAGTATAAAGACTTACATAGCCTTGCGCACACACCCCTGCACCCCCCCCCCCCACCTTTTGTTTGTTGTATGGGGGGGGGGGGGCTTTAAAAAAAGGGGGGATGAGAGCCATATGTGGGGGACACCAACCTTGGGCCCCAAGCCCCTCGCCTAATTTTTTTTTCCTTTCCCTTTTCCCTTTTCTTCATCCCCTTGTTTTGTCCACTTGCCCTAATCGTTAACCCCATCAGCTCCCCCTCTCTTCTTTTCACTACCATGCTACTCTCTGTACCGTTCAGCCTGTAACTTTACCCTAATCATTAATTCATTCCTAATCCTTTTTATAACTTTACCATAGCATATATGACCTTTGATGTCATATAGTACTTTTTTACCAGGGGGCTTGCTCCCAAGTCAAGCTATAACCATTATATTTGAATATGCCGTAATGACCGTAGATGTTGATGGCAGCAAAAATTTTCAGTAAACCAATATGCTGGTGATTTGTGTGTGCACACGCAATTCATATTCACAGATTATATGTTTATATATATATAAATATATTATATATATATATATATATATATATAAAATATATATATATATATATATCTGTAATATATACATATTACAATATAATATATAATACTATATATATATATATATATTATATATATATATATGAACATTCTTCGCTTTTAACGGTAGTTCATGTCTGAGCCGCCGTGGCACAGCATGATACTCAATTGCAGTTTTCACTTTGTGATGCTCTTGGAGTGATACGGGGTAGGGTCCCCAGTTCTTTCCACGGAGAGTGCCGGGTTCTCTTTTAGGTAATCATTCTCTCTATTTTATCCAGGCTTGGGACCAGCACTGACTTGGGCTGGCCAGCCCACCCAGCGGCTAGGCAGGCAATCGAGGTCAAGCTCCTTGCCCAAGGGAACAACGCGCTGGCCGGTGACACGAACCCTTGAACTCATTGCCTCGTGACAGTCCCGAGTCCGACGCTCCAACCACTCGGCCACCGCGGCCTTGACGATCATGGTTTACATGATTTCTCTTGGCAATTTAGAGCGGTGGTTGCCATTGCCTTCCGCCCGGAAGGCAATCGAGTCACATCTATATTTACCCGGCATGACTTGGGCTGCCTTGGCCACCCCGCGGCTAGGCAGGCAATCGAGGTGAAGTTCCTTGCCCAAGGGAAACAACGCGCCGGCCGGTGACTCGAACCCTCGAACTCAGATTGCCGTCGTGACAGTGTTGAGTCCGACGCTCTAACCATTTGGCCACCGCGGCCCCATATATGAACATATATATATATATATATATATATATATAATATATAAAATTAATGTATATATTATATATATATGTTATATATGTATATATATGTATATATATTATGTATTATATATGTTATATATATAGTAAAATATATGTATATATAGTTTTATAAAGATATATTATATATGTTTTAATATATATGTATATATTATATATATAAGTATTTATATATATGTATTGTATAAATATATGTATATTTTGTTTTATATATAGTATATGTATATATATAGTTATATATATATACATATGTAATATATATATATATATATATATATGTATTATAGATGTATATATATATGTATGTATATATATAGGGAGGGAAAATATATAAAATAAATATATATATATATAATATATAATATATATGTATATATAATATATATATAATAGATATAAAATATAAAAATTATATTATATATATATACATAAAATTACACATACATATACACATACAATAATACACATATATATACACACACACACACACACATATATTTTATATAATATATATTTTATATTATATATATATATATATATATAAATATTATAAAATATATAATAAATATGTATGTGTATAGTTATATAAAATATATAAATATATATTCTTCTTCTTTTAACGGTGGGTTCATGTCTGAGCCACTGTGGTCACAGCATGATACTTAATTGTAATTTTCATGTTGTGATGCTCTTGGAGTGAGTACATGGTAGGGTCCCTAGTTCTTTTCCACGGAATATATATATATATATATATAATATATATATATTATATATATAAATATATATATTATATATATATAATTATATATGTATATCATCATCATCAAGGGGTTAATGCCGACTGGGGCGCATGGCTTTCGCTTCCAGCCACGAGGATCCCTCGAGGTGAGTCTCCAGGCAGGCCCACTGCCCATCTCTAATTCCTCGCGACAGGTCTCGTCGAGCTGCCCAAGCCATGGGTTGTCCCACGGGCCTCCTCCACCCAGGATTGTCTCGCAAGGAGACAGCCTGATGGGCAGGGTCGTCCACAGGGAAGTGAGCTCGGTGCCCATACAGCCTGAGTTGGGGATCCTGCATTATGTAATTAACCCAATGCCACCGGGAAAATGCTATGCTATGCTTTTTTTTTTTGTGTGTGTGTGTGTGTGTTTAGATGGCTCTGCTAATGCTGAGCCACAAAGGAGTCAATTAGTAGCCCTTGTGACCCTACCTGATTTCACTTAGAACTGGCGGGAGAATTTTTTTTTTTAACGCTTTTTTTTTTTCTTTATACAAATGCTATGAATATCGATGGTATTATTTTTATTATAGACATAATTCCTATAATGTTACAGACATTAGTAAAAGCAATATAAGATAATGTAAAATATTTCCAAAAACCAAGGAAAAGGTTAAACATGTGAGACCGGCGGTATTAGTAATTGACTCCCCTGGTGACATAGTACAAGCATAGCCAAATATGTGTTAAAAAAACAATTAATAAAGTGAACCACAGTCGGCATGGCAGTACGTACATGCCATGCCCATTTGGGACTGGGTTAACAATAATTCGTATTCGTTCTATATTCTCTTAATTCTCTTTGTTCTTTCAATTTATTAGTAATCAGTAACTTTCTCACAGCTCTTCATTAGTTAAATTTGTTTCATCTTTAATAAGTTTAGAATTTATCCTGGTTTTTGAGTAACCTCATACACTAATCATACAAGATAAAAACTTGAAATTGATAAGATAAACAGAAAAATTGGATTTTAAAATGGATATGGTTTAAATACTCTTTTTCAGATAAGATCATAATACTGGGTTTAAAATGGTTTGTCTGATTGGTAAATATTTATTGTTATAAGTGGCTTTGTAAGTTGGATAACAGAGGTATATTTATATGATATTGTCAATATGTTATCTTTATTTTCAAGTCTGTTTTTTTCTTAACAAGACAAAGTATATGTAATCATAGGGATCCTACTGACAAACTGTTTAAAACTTCTTTGAAGATACTGTGCCATTTGGCCCGAACCAAAGTTTATGAATTTATTTTGGGTTTTTCACCCTATGGGTAATTTTATGCCCGTTTTAGTTTTGCTTTAATTTAAAGGGGATAAAATTTTAAAATACTATATTTAATGTTATACATTAACAAATTT
>NC_051427.1:21386567-21388966 GCF_015228065.2 Penaeus monodon | reverse complement strand
TTATAGTTAGGATGTGGAGTGATTCTGCTATGATCAGGTCAAATCTGTTAGGTTGGGGGTATTGTGGAGGTGAGAGTGCTCTCTAATTGCTGAGAGGGATGGTTTGCTCGGCTGTAGGCCTGTTCTGATTGACTTGCCTTTGTGTTCGAGAATGCAATGAGGAGCCATTGTGCAGTTGGTCCCACGATTCTAGCCTGACAGCTAGGACAAGTAAATAGGTAAACCACATTTGAGCTGGTTTTGCTTGTAAATATGAGGAATATAGCTGAGATAATGAAGTCCAAGGCCAGTGAATGTGGATTTCCTGTAGGCACTGGTGAAGAAGCAGTTATGAAGAAAATTTATGCAAGTATCAATGTATAATAGTTTATTTTGTTCAATTTCACTAGTGAATTTAATATTGGGGTGTTGTGAATTCAAATATGAGAGGAAAGGGTTAATGTGAGAGGGGTAGTTAAAGAATAAGTATCATTCATGTAACGACAATATAAAATAGGTTTGAAATTAGCAGGACATTTGCAATCACACAATGAAGTTTGCTTTTCCTCTTCCTTATACACACACACACACGCATACACACACACACACACACACACACACACACACATATATATATATATATATATATATATATATATATATATATATATATACATATATATATATATATATATATATATATATGAATGTATAATTGTATATATAAATATGTATGTATGTATGTATGCATGTATATATATACTAATATATATATATATGTATATATAAATATGTATGTATGTATGTATGCATGTATATATATACTAAATATATATATATATATATATATATATTATGCATGTGGGCGATGTATGTGTTCATGAATGCGCATACACACACAAGGTCTATATAAGTATATAAGTACTTACATAGACCTTGCGCACACACTCGCATGCATCCCCCCCCCCCCATCCTTTGCTCTTGTTGTCATGGGGGGGAGGGGGCTTAATTAAGAAACGGGGACTGAGAGCCATATGTAGGGGATCACCACTACCTTGGTCCTCAAGCCCTCGCCTAATCTTTTCTTCTCCTTTCCTTTTCCTTTTCTTCATCCCCTTGTTCTGTCCACTTGTCCTAATCGTTAACCCCATCAGCTCCCCCTCTCTATCCTTTTCACTACCATGCTACTCTCTCGTACCGTTCAGCCTGTAACTTTACCCTAATCATTAATTCATTCCTAATCCTTTTTATAACTTTACCATAGCATCATATGACCTTTGATGTCATATAGTACTTCTTTACCAGAGGGCTTTGCTCCCAAGTCTCAAGCTATCACATTATATTTTGAATATGCCGCTAATGACCGTAGATGTTGATGCAGCAGAAATTTTTCAGTAAACCAATATGCTGGTGATTTGTGTGTGCACACGCAATTCATATTCACAGATATATGTTTATATATATATATATATATATATATATATATATATATATATATATATATATATATATATATATATATCTGTATATATATACATATATACATATATATATATATATATATATATATATATGAACATTCTTCTGCTTTTAACGGTAGGTTCATGTCTGAGCCGCCGTGGTCACAGCATGATACTCAATTGCAGTTTTCACGTTGTGATGCTCTTGGAGTGACTACGTGGTAGGGTCCCCAGTTCCTTTCCACGGAGAGTGCCGGTGTTCTCTTTTTAGGTAATCATTCTCTCTATTTTATCCAGGCTTGGGACCAGCACTGACTTGGGCTGGCCAGCCCACCCAGCGGCTAGGCAGGCAATCGAGATCAAGCTCCTTGCCCAAGGGAACAACGCGCTGGCCGGTGACACGAACCCTTGAACTCAGATTGCCGTCGTGACAGTCCCGAGTCCGACGCTCCAACCACTCGGCCACCGCGGCCTTGACGATCATGGATTACCATGATTTCTCTTGGCAATTTAGAGCGGTGGTTTGCCATTGCCTTCCGCCCGGAAGGCAATCGAGTCACCATCTCTATTTACCCGGCACTGACTTGGGCTGCCTTGGCCACCCAGCGGCTAGGCAGGCAATCGAGGTGAAGTTCCTTGCCCAAGGGAAACAACGCGCCGGCCGGTGACTCGAACCCTCGCTAGAGCGCTCAGGTGATTTTCCGCCAAAGGCACCGGGGCCCCTATATGAACTAATTTTAATTTATATCTAAATTTGACAGTTATATATAAATATATATTATGTATATATATTATATATATTATATATAATATGTAATATATATATTATAAAATGTAATATATATGTATATATATATGTAAATTAATATATGTATATATATATGTATATATTAATTTTATATATGTATAATATGTATATTATATGTAATATATGTATATATAAGTATATATAAAATATGT
>NC_051427.1:21381736-21383967 GCF_015228065.2 Penaeus monodon | reverse complement strand
CGACACACGCCGGCACATCAGCAGCCTGCACCGTGCTGCCCACGCCAATACGAGCCTCACTGGCCCCTTGAGCTGCACACATGCCCCGTGACACCACACGTCTCTGTGGTGCGTCTGGAAGTCGCATAGTGGCCAACATATCAGGCCGCACTAGGGTCTTCTCAGCCCCAGTGTCCACTGTCAGGCGGCATGGCTTCCATGAGCCCTCCACCTGCATCGTGCTGGTTCGACGGCAGCTTACCCAAGTCGGGGCCCGGGAACCGAGAACGACTGGGTTTCGGCCCCTTCTCCAGAGTTTTCCGCCTGTACCACTTCCTTAGCCTTAGGACATGCACTCGGATGGTGACCATACCTGCCACAGTCCTTGCAGCACTGCTGGAAGGCATCAGAATCCGTCCGGTTGAGAGGACGTGTTCTCCGCTCCCTCCGACACGACTACGTCTGTGCCCTACCTCTCCGCAGCCCCAACACAAGCCTTGGAAAGTGCTCGGGCTCACCTTCCTCAATGCTACCTTCTCCACTTTAGCCTTCCGGCCCCGGAGGTCATGGCGGGGCTGAGCAGCTGGCCCTAGGCCACTGGTTGCCTTCAGGAAGGCCTCGAACTCCAAGGCCCTCGCCAGCGCCACCTGCAGGTCCTCAGGGTGTGCCTGCTTGACGTAGATTTGCAGCTGCTGGTCCTGCAAAGCGTCAACAAAGAAATCGCGGGCCAGGACCACGATCATCTCTTCCGCAGCCGCAGGGTACGACCTCCTTACCAGCGCCTCCACATCCTGCGCCAGCTGGGACAGTGTCTCGCCACGCTCACGAGTCCGCTTCTTCAAGTGGGCCCGATATACCTCGGCCTGGTGGTGGTGCCCGAAACGGCGTTTCAAAGCCTCTGCCACGCTGGTGTAAGAGGCATGTTGGGATGCCGGCAGATGCCCCAACACTTCCACCGCGGGGCCCCTTAGCGCTGTTACCAGCTGCAGGGCCTTCTCTTCCTGGCTCCAGCCTGGGCAGATGCCAGCATTTCAAATTGGGCGACATATGCCTCCCAGGCCACCTTCCCGTCGTACTCAGCTGGCTTACGCCTCACAGAATGTCTGGAGGCCGAGGGGCTGCGGGTGGAGAACGCGTGCCGTGAACTAACACGCCTGGGGGGGAGGAAGGGGGTGAGGGAGGCAACGAGGCGGGTTGACCGGGTCCGAGTTTGCCGCCACCTATACCCAAGGGAGCGGTTCCGATGGGTCCCCAGCCTTCTGCAGCGACCACTGGCTCCGACACGACGCTGCAGGCCGACACGACCCCAGTAAATCTGACACTCTGGCATCTGTTGCCAGAACCTCGTCTGCCTTCTCTGCTTGCAACGTTACTACCTCGTGAAGCCGCCTTTCTCCTTCACTCCTCCCTCAGGCCCTGAATCTCGCCCTTCAGAGTCTGCACCTCCTCCATCATTCCTCTTTCACGCTGTTGCTGCCTTGTCCGGTGTACTGCGAGTTTCCATTCTTCACAGATGCAAGATTTCTCTGTAGCACCTCACAAGTCGCCGAACTGTTTCCTCTGCCTTCCTTGCCTGCATCTCGACGAATGATGCGCCTGCTCGCGTGCCCTCCTGTGCCTGCTCTTTCTGCCTTTGTGCCCATTTCCTCCTCATACCGGCCAGCATGGCAGTGCTTCAGGTCCATCTGCTCGGCTTCACCTCACTCGTGCCGCCTCAGTCATAGCCTCCTCTCCTCTGGCTGCCGCCATCTTTGGACCGACATGATAAAATCGTCGCGTCCCTCACTTCTCAAATATCACCATCCCACTCCTGACACCATTTGTTCACGCCGACCGCCTCGTCTCTCTGCCACCACACAAGGCAGGCTAGCAGACTCGTGCTATCCAGAGGTCGTGAACACTGAACAGCCTCCAAGAGGCACCGAACACACAGCGTCCCAGACACCAGCGAGGAAACGGGCAAAGTTGCGAGGCAGGCACGAAGTAAACACAAAATGACGTCTTTCCTTTATTTCACGAAGTTATTTACCCGTACACTTTTCTATATGGGCACAATACAGGGGGGAAACCAGCTGTCACACAGCACAATACAGCTTTAACAGGGCACACCACTTTATTTCAGGTCACAAGGCACACCCGAGGTTCTTCACATAGCATCACCCAACTCCGGCCTCTCTTCGCTTGTTCCTCCGCTCCTCGCTCACAGCCAGTTTTGCGTCATGTTTGCACCAGGTCCCTTCCATGTTAACACA
>NC_051427.1:21374236-21379236 GCF_015228065.2 Penaeus monodon | reverse complement strand
CATTGCCTTCCGCCCGGAAGGCAATCGAGTCACCATCTCTATTTACCCGGCACTGACTTGGGCTGCCTTGGCCACCCAGCGGCTAGGCAGGCAATCGAGGTGAAGTCCCTTGCCCAAGGGAAACAAAAGCGCCCGGCCGGTGACTCGAACCCTCGAACTCAGATTGCCGTCGTGACAGTGTGTGTCCGACGCTCTAACCATTGGGCCCCCGCGGCCCCAAAATATGAACATATATATATATATATTTTATAATATGTATATATATATGTATATATATATGTATATGTTATATAAAGTATATATAAAATGATATATATGGTATATATAATGTATAATATGTATATATATGTATATATATATGTATATATATGGATATGTATAAGTATATATATATATGTATATATTATGTATATGTATATATATTGTATATATAATATATATATATATTATGTTATATATATATATTATATATATATATATATATAATTTTAATATATATATAATTAATATATATATATATAGGTAATATATATGTATATATATTTTATATATATATATTTTATATATATAATATATATTTTTATATATAATATATAAAATATATTATTATATATATATGGGTATATATAATATAATATATATATATATATATTATATATATTCTATATAATATATAATATATTAAATATATATTATATGTTATTTTTATATATATATATAATATATATTCTTCTTCTTTTAACGGTGGGTTCATGTCTGAGCCACTGTGGTCACAGCATGATACTTAATTGTAATTTTCATGTTGTGATGCTCTTGGAGTGAGTACATGGTAGGGTCCCTAGTTCTTTTCCACGGAATAATATATATATATATATATATATATATATATAATATATATATATATATATATATATATATATATATAATTATATATGTATATCATCATCATCAAGGGGTTAATGCCGACTGGGGCGCATGGCTTTCGCTTCCAGCCACGAGGATCCCTCGAGGTGAGTCTCCAGGCAGGCCCACTGCCCATCTCTAATTCCTCGCGACAGGTCTCGTCGAGCTGCCCAAGCCATGGGTTGTCCCACGGGCCTCCTCCACCCAGGATTGTCTCGCAAGGAGACAGCCTGATGGGCAGGGTCGTCCACAGGGAAGTGAGCTCGGTGCCCATACAGCCTGAGTTGGGGATCCTGCATTATGTAATTAACCCAATGCCACCGGGAAAATGCTATGCTATGCTTTTTTTTTTTGTGTGTGTGTGTGTGTGTTTAGATGGCTCTGCTAATGCTGAGCCACAAAGGAGTCAATTAGTAGCCCTTGTGACCCTACCTGATTTCACTTAGAACTGGCGGGAGAATTTTTTTTTTTAACGCTTTTTTTTTTTCTTTATACAAATGCTATGAATATCGATGGTATTATTTTTATTATAGACATAATTCCTATAATGTTACAGACATTAGTAAAAGCAATATAAGATAATGTAAAATATTTCCAAAAACCAAGGAAAAGGTTAAACATGTGAGACCGGCGGTATTAGTAATTGACTCACTGGTGACATAGTACAAGCATAGCCATCTATGTGTAAAAACAATTAATAAAGTGAACTCACAGTCGGCATGGCATGTACGTACATGCCATGCCCATTGGCACTTGGGTTAACAATAATTCTGTATTCGTATCTATATTCTCTTAATTCTCTTTGTTCTTTCATTTATTAGTAATCAGTAACTTTCTCACAGCTCTTCATTAGTTATTAGTTTCATCTTTAATAAGTTGAGAATTTATCATGGTTTTTGAGTAACCTCATACACTAATCATACAAGATAAAACTTGAAATTGATAAGATAAACAGAAAAATTGGGATATAAAATGGATATGGTTTAAATACTCTTTCTCAGATAAGATCATAATACTGGGTATAAAATGGTTTTGTCTGATTGGTAAATATTTATTGTTATAAGTGGCTTTGTAAGTTGGATAACAGAGGTATATTTATATGATATTGTCAATATGTTATCTTTATTTTCAAGTCTGTTTTTTTCTTAACAAGACAAAGTATATGTAATCATAGGGATCCTACTGACAAACTGTTAAAACTTCTTTGAAGATACTGTGCCATTTGGCTTGAACCAAGTGTTATGAATTTATTTGGGTTTTGCACCCTATGAGGGTAATTATGCCTGTTTCAGTTATGCTTTCAATATTTAAAGGGGCATAAAATTGTAATAATACTATATTAAGTGTTATACATTAACAACTTTAATCCTGCAGCATACAGTAAACCCAAGATTATTTTCAGATTTCAGCATTCCGTCAAGGTATGAAGTTTAGCTTAGTGCATTTGATGCTTTATCCAGAATATCAAATGCTATTGGAATATCAATTACAGAAGCTTTATTGAAACTGGAGTAAATGTACATCAAGGGGTATATAGCACCTTTCTAACAGGTTTGGGAGAAGATAATGAAAAATAAATAATTAAAGGAATTTTCCCATGAAGGAACTTAATACATATATACATCCCCACATCTGAAGTAATTCATAACATAATGCATTTAATGTTACATAATTAACATTGTAGTATAGAATTTATATAAATTCCAGTTACTTCTATGCAGAAAGTAAAAACGGCCTCAAAAGAGTTTGGACCACTTTGAATTAGATGAACTCTTACACTCTTACATAATTTTAGGTTATATGTCCTGACAATCCTTTTCTTTTTTTTACTAACAATCAGTTCAATGGCATCTCCAGAGCAGCATTTTGTATGAACACTTTTTACACAATCTGATTATCTGTTAGTCAATATATACTGACTACACTTAAAGTAACATTAAAATTCCCACACTAAGTGAAATCATCAATAAATAAAAAAGGTTACTCTAAATACAAAGCACACACAAAAAAAAGAATGGTAAATAAAACATTTTAAAAATTTATTTCTTTAATTCCCTTTAACAATGACTTGAAGATTGGTCCCTTAACAACAAACACTGTGGCACATGCGGCCTCTCAACTCCTCTGTTTGCCGCACCAAAATCAGACGTTTGTCGGCCACTACAAAACGACATCGTGCGACTACTCTTGGGATGTGATATGATTTCCATAGAAATTCAATTAAAGCTTTTACATTTTGATTAAAAGTACAGATATATTACTTTCTACAGCAACCTATTCTCATTCAAAAGAGTACCTTAAGGTAAACTAAATTATATTCTACTGGATACATTAGTCAGCGAGTTCATATTTCTAAAAATAAAAAAATAAAAAAGAGAGAAAAAAGAAACTAAAATGGTTAATTTAATCTTGGGATACTTTTTGTCCTTTTCATATTTTAAAAAAATCCTTATGTTCTGTTTAAGAACAGAAAATAACATAAAAAAGAAAGACTGAATCATGTTGCTGGCAGAAAAAAATGCTTAAATCTTACAAATATATAAATGCTTCACATGGCTTCATTACTATCATTACTGTATAATAAGCATAACAATATATATGTGTGTATATATATGTATGTATATATACACATATATGTAGTTATTTATATACATGTATATATGTATATGAATATATAGTCATGAATTGCTCAACGTCCATGACATGTTCTGTGAAACTGGATGTCATGGTAACTGAATGCTGTGTGAGCACCATATCATATAGTTATTGTTGTGAACCTGATTGACAGATATAGATTTAAGAGCATTGGTTTTGATGCATTTGGGAGCCTGATGCACTTCACAGTAATATTTTCCGAAGAAAACACAACATTCACAAGACGTACATACAGTCTGACATTGCCCAAGCAAACGTTATGCAGCACATGACTGTATATGTACACATATCTACACACACATTATGTACATATGTAATAAAAAAGAAAATAAAAAAACATACAGATATTCCTGTGAGATTTTTTTGTGAATACTCTGCTCATTGTTTTAATATGCTGGAGCAAAACCAACGTAAACAGAGAAAACAACTCCCCGCCAAACATTGTGTGCTTAACATCTCCAACTGAGTGTCTGTAAGCAGAAAACTGACACATGAACATCCTTGTCGACATTTTCTTGCAAAGTCAAAATCTGTGTTTTTGTCAATGTGGGCTTGCCTGTTTGATGTGCTTTCAGAAGAAATTCCTATTTGATAACCATACATAAAAAGTGACATATAAAAATTAACTATATACAAAACACATAAAATATAAAATGATAAAAACCCATTCACAATCAGTAATCTCCCTAAGTAGAGACACCTAATAGATCCCCCAAAGAGGTTAACAAACAAATGCAAAAACCACAGCCATTTATCCACAACAGTCCCAACAAACTTATATCTCCTAAACAGATTAATTACACTAGTTAATGAGAAATTAATAAAACACTGTTGTCAAGTGTACAGGAAGACATATAGATGAGGGTAGACACATAAACTACAACAGTTGCAATGATGAAAAAGCACGAAAACCCTGTTTGCGTTTTAGTGAATAGTTGCCAAAGTACACACTCACGCACAAAAGAAACTAAGCAATAAAAAATACAGATAAACCAAAAATATACATGTATATATCTTTATTTTCAATAGCCTCTGTAAATCTGTATCATTAACCACAAGTATACCTTCTATTTAAGTTCCACATCAAGAGACATTTTCACATAAAAAATGAAAATAATTGTGTGTGTGTGTGTGTGTGTGTGTGTGTGTGTGTGTGTGTGTGTGTGTGTGTGTGTGTGTCGTGTGTGTGTGTCTGTGTGTGTGTGTTTGTGTGTGTGTCTGTGTGTGTGTGTTTGTGTGTGTGTGTGGTTGTGTGTGTGTGTATTTGTGTGTGTGTGGGGTATTTGTGTGTGGTTTTGTATTTGTGTGTGTGTGTGTTGTATTTGTGTGTGTGTGTGGTGTATTTGTGTGTGTGTGTGTGTGTATTAGTTGTGTTGTGTGTGTGTGTATTAGTGTGTGTGGGTGTGTATTAGTGTGTTGTGTGTGGTGTTTAGTGGTGTGTG
>NC_051427.1:21364321-21366821 GCF_015228065.2 Penaeus monodon | reverse complement strand
AATACCCTAATGATGATGATAACAGGACAGTAATTATAATGATGATAATTTAGCAACTGTAATGAAAATTGAAAAACACATCCCGAAAATTGTACAGACTGGTTCAAAACTAATTGGTAAAACTATTAAGACATAAGAAAGCAATAAATGTATTTCCTTACACTGAACCTGTAAGTATATATAAATATAAATATAAATATAAATATAAATATATAAATATATATATATATATATATATATATATATATATATATATATATATATATATACACCCACAGAGACACATGAAATCTGAGTTGGTGTCAATACAATATAACAATTCCCCAAATTCTTAGGTTATTATCCTTTAAAGTATAAGTAAATTTTCTGAGTCTCCATCTTTCAACTTATATCTCCTGAAATCTACAAACACACAGTAAATCTGAGAGTTCTGACACAATAACAATTTTGCCAGATATACACACTAATAAGGGGCATTAGTAACAACAACAACAACAAAAAAAAAACAGTGCTCACTATCTCACTGATGTAGGCTTCCCATTTTCAAAGCATCCAAGAAAAAGATACTGAAATCACAAAGCTATTCATGAAGACAGATCAGTAACTATACCTGGAAGTGCTTGTGAGTGTGTGATTTTATGCATGTGTGTTGGAAGATGCCAACTAGGATTTTCATCAAGACTGGGTAGGGCTACCTGTGTAAAAGTACCTTAGCATTCTTAGTTCTACTAATCATTCCTCGTGAAGATATCTCTTGGATGAAGTTATATAGACTGTGTTTAGAGTCCTTAGACTCTGTATTGTGACAGACAACTGAATAATTAGTAGAAAAAAAAGTATACATATACATATACATATATATATATATATATATATATATATATATATATATATATATATATATATATATATATATATATATATATATATATATATATATTACATAATAAGAAAGATTGACAAATGTGACTACATAATATGTAAATCACAGTAACTGGTTGTCTACTTCTGGTTGACCTTGAACCTGATTGGCTCTAGCAAGAATATGATGATGACGTCTTAGCCCCTAGTATTACCTTTGTGACCTTTCTTTGTTTTGCCCTATTTGTGTGATTTCTAAAATAACCAAAGTGAAAAATATCAAATATTGACATATGGTAACTTAGAATATCACAAATGTGTTATAGCTTATACATCATGAAAGTATTCAACTACACAATTCCATTTTAAAAATAAGGTAACAGTTATGCTACCACCAAGGTAGTGCCTCAAATATGTGGTAACAGTTCTACCATCTCTGGTACTCTAAAACACAGCTAGCCCAACTCTGCATGTATGTGTACAGACAGATGCGTATCATATACATACATACATACATTATATATATATATATATATATATATATATATATATATATATATATATATATATATATATATATATTATATATATATACACACATACATACATTGTTTATATATATACATATATCATCTTAACATAAAGAATCATAAACACAAAAGAGGTAAAATACTAAAGATGGATATAAGACTGAGAAGGAGAAACAACATCAAGAAAATACATACCAGACTCTCTTCTCCTGTCCATTTCCTATTCCCTCTCCCTTGTACTCATTCACTCAGATTTTCTCTCTCTCTCTCTCTCTCTCTCTCTCTCTCTCTCTCTCTCTCTCTCTCTCTCTCTCTCTCTCTCATGCCTGAAGATCTCCAGATCTCCTTCTCTTTGCTGAGACCCACTCAGCCAGCCGACTGGTTGACTGAAAGAGCACTCACAACCATGAAAAGGGCAACAGCTGCTGAGAGCCTTAATGACTTCACATTAGCTCTCTTGTCATCTCTCAGAGTGAGGCACCAATGACACGAGCCTGGGTGGGTGAAGGCACTCACAGGGCAAACTATCGTGGACACTGCACAGGCATGACTCTATTGTCCTCAGGGGAGGGGAGGCAGAGGTGGTAGTGGTGGGGGTAAGCAGCGGTGGGAAGGCTTTGCGGATGCTTCTGGTGGAAGGTGGGAGGGAAGGGTGGGGCTGGGAGTAAGGGGAGGAGAGTCAGCTCGACGTGCCCATGTTGTATTCGGCATTCAGTCGAGTTAAGTCTCTGTGGGGTTGGGAAAAGAGACAAACAATTATGTCATACATCACTATATAACAAGTCATGTAATGATACCTGTAATTATCAAAATGATGAAACTACAAAAATTATAATAATAAAGCAATATAATGATAATAATAGAACAATTACAAGAAAATCCCTTGCTATGCAAAAGCAAATTA
This sequence comes from Penaeus monodon, assembly GCF_015228065.2. Lineage (NCBI taxonomy): Eukaryota > Metazoa > Arthropoda > Malacostraca > Decapoda > Penaeidae > Penaeus > Penaeus monodon. Next base: position 21,364,526 of record NC_051427.1, on the reverse strand, counting down.
TATATACACACACCTGACAATTCTTTATATAACATTTATGTCTATAAAAACATCCCCTCTGAGGATCTATGCAACAGGTATTATTTATAGCTGACACTTTAATCTTCCAGTTTTCACTTTATATTCCAAAAATGTTTTGCACATTATACATAATAGTTCAAGTTAACTCATTGCCGATGGAAAAATATTGCGCTCATTAAAAAAA
>NC_051427.1:21354321-21359321 GCF_015228065.2 Penaeus monodon | reverse complement strand
GGTAGCTTATATAGCCTATTGCTTACCTTGGTGCAAGTGTTGATGTCATCAACTTTGACTTCCTTTGGGATGTATCACCCTTTGGGACCAACTGGGCATACTCAGGATTAGTGCGGATCCACTCCTAAAAAGAGGAGAAAGAAATACGGAGAGAAAAAATTATTCTTGTGTTTGCTGACCACTATCTGAAAACCCTCAGCATTGATTATTGTAAAATTAAGTTCTTAAATCACCCAAAAAGAAGATTTTACATAATGTTTTCATCTGTCTATAAAAAAAATCTCTGTACAATGATATAATTTTTACCTTGAGTGCATTACAAGCCAGCGTCTGGTAAGATTCATTAGTATACGAAGTCGCTAAAGCCATCCAAGCCACACTGTTATTTTGGTCAAGTTCTACACATCTGACAAAAAAAGAAAGAGAAAGTAATTAATTCAATATGGGAATCCAAAAAAAGAAAATGACAAAGTAAGAGAAGGAACAACAGGGATAGGGAGGGACTGAGGGCACAGAAAGGAGGGAGAGAGAGAGAGAGAGAGAGAGAGAGAGAGAGAGAGAGAGAGAGAGAGAGAGAGAGAGAGAGAGAGAGAGAGAGAGAGAGAGAGAGAGAGAGAGAGAAATAGCAATAAGGAGAGAAAAAAGTTAACAAATAGGTATGAGGTACAATTTTTAACCATTCTATCCCCTCTACTTAGTTGATTATTGGCCCTCCAGCATCTTGCACTCTTCCCCAGTCGCAGCGCAAAACACAGTAAGCCATGTTTAAACCTGCATCTCCCTGTCTTGCCTCTCAGCTGCTTATCCTAGCCTACCTGCCCACTCCTGCCTTCCTAGATGTTCTAGTACCCTCTTTGAAGTTTTCCTTTTCAATATTTGGTATATATTTGATATTATAAATATGAGAGACAGTTTAGCTGGTTTAGAAAATTATGCCTTTTTGTCCTGTTCTTTCACTTACCTCCTAAGGGCTGATATTGCAGCAGGGTCCTGCTCATTCTCAGCATGGGCAGCCCCAAGCAGCAGCCATGTTTCAGGGTTCTGTGGATTCTGCTGAGCAGCAGCCTCAAAGAGGAGCACAGCCGAGGGAAGGTCTCCCGCCTCCAGGCACTTTTTGCCTTCTGTCAAGGGGTCCGGATGGTCCTTCAGGGGGTTGTCCTCCTCAAATTTATAGTCCTGCAAGTCACCCAGAAATTCAGAGGTGAGTTTGGGCATGCTGGCTATCCCTCTTCAGGAGAAAGGCTTAAATGAAAGGCAGGGGGATTATTTCATGATAAAAACAAGGAGCACAGCTTAAAATCAACTTTCATCTCTTTAACCCATTCGCCCCGGAATTTTTCGCTCGTCGCTCAGCGCCGCTCACGGTAATAGTTGCCAGCCGCGTGGGCCGCCGCAACGGGATTTCTTCTGGAGCGGCGCAAAGACCATCATATAATTTTTGCAGGAATCTATCCATAGATTTATTATGAAAGTTGCGTTTTATATAAGGGCAATGTGTAAAAACTGTACTTTTCTCATATTTTTTTTCTAGGCATCTATTCGCCTTTGTATTGAGGAGATATACTGAATCGCTTCCAAGTTCTCTACACTATCTGATGACATCAACACTTTGATGCTAAAAGTTAGTGTTGTTTTTGCACAAGATGTAAAAGTATGGACTTAGCCGTTTTTTTGTGTTTTTTTTTTCAAACTTTCAAATGAAGCAGAGCAGCAAGCCAAATATCATTTTGATACTCAGAAATAGTGCATTGTCCATATAAGAGATCACACCATGTTTTTTATCATTTCATTCAACAGAAAAGGAAGAAAAGCAGAAGTGAATGTAGCTTCACTTTGATGTTCAAAAATAGCTTTGTATTGATATGTGATGTCACACTGTGTAAGTTTAGTTTTTTTTTCTTTAGTACAAGACTTGTAAGAGAGAATATACCTTCATACCTTCCATGGCTGCGATCGTTCTGCTGGAATGAGCCTTTGACTGACCTTTTATTCACATGACTAACCAATCAGATCACGCCATGTGACCTGATGCACCAATCAAAGCAATTACTAGTTTCCAGCCAGTCAGGTCAAGGTACATCATAATCATGCAATCTAGTGTGAACAAATCACATGATTACAAGTCATAAATAATTACGACAATTACATATGTCATAAATTACATACGTCACATATTTATCAACCAGTCAAATAAGACGAGTAACAGAGCCAAGTATTAGGTTGAAAAAAATAATAAATTGTCAGTCTATGGTCAGTCATCAAGGCAAAAATACGTGCCAAACGTTACGGGGCCCATAGATGCCATGGCAAGATTACATGCCAAACGTGTTGGCGTCCATTGAGAGCATGGCAAGAATAGATGCCAAACGGGGCGCCCCGAATGGGTTAAGGGGGCTTGATACTGATGTTGATAACAAATTTTCTCTGTTATCAACAGTAGAGAAAATGAGACAGATATTAAGCACACAAACATAAAAACAAAAATGAAAAAAACATAATACAAACAAACAAACAAATAAACAAACACACACACACACAGAGCACAGCTTCAATCCCACCTTAAAAGGCTCAAGGGAGGATGAATTGAATTCTGAAAGCCAAGGGTGCTCCTCCAAGTCATCCTCACGAGCCATCTTCTCCCACTCTTCCTTCAGATTCTGCCAGAAATCCTCCCGCTCCTCACTGCTCATCTTCTCGCTGTCCACATTCACATGCTCAAGGGTACCTTTGGTGGGGTTGCAAAAGGGAAGAAATTATTAATTCATTAGCACTTTTTTTTTTTCTTTTTGATGAATTAGCTAATTAGCTGACCTCGCCTGATACTCCCATTTCCTTAAAATTTTGGGAAAGTTTTATTTTCTCTAACTATTAATACCATTACCCCTTGCTGAATAAGCTATCTATGTGTAAGCAAAACTAATACACTGAAATCACTAGGAAATAGAAAAGAAATGAAAGCATAAAAGGCACTAATAAGTATCACTCAAAACTAAGCAAGAGGAAAGAGAAAAAAGGGAGAGAAAAAAAGAACATAGACATGAAAAAAAGGAATGCAAAGAATCTCAGAAAGAGAGCGAGAGACTAAAGAAAAATAAAAGTAGCAAGAAAAAGAACAGAGGACACAGAGTCACACTCCCTCAGATTCCTACTGCTTTACCTAATCTCTGCGCTTGAGCAAACTCCTCAGCCCAGCGGTCATGAGGTTGCTGCCGCTGTTGTTGCTGTCCCTTGGTGAATTCTGTGCTCCAGGACTCAGCGGAGGTCCTGCCGCCGTTGGCCGAGAGGAACTCTTCCGTCCAGTCCTTGGAGACCTCGCCCTTCGACCCCTCCCCGAGCTTCCTGATGAATTTCATGAACTGCAAAATCATGAGAATGAAAAAAAGAAAAACAAAAGAAAAGAAAAAAAAAGGGGGAGATAAAAATGCAGAAAATAAGAAAAAAATAGGAAAAAGAGAAGGACCCAGAAATTACAAATCTATGTATCTATACATAAACAAATAAATCTTACCATGTATCTCTTGCCTAGAACAATGACTCCCAACATACGGAAAGCAAAACACCCCAAACTAAGGTGGGGAACGGCTGATCATGCAACCTGCCTCCTTTGTAAACCAATTTTTGAAAATATGCTTTGTATAGGTAACCCAAAATAATAACATAATACTAATAATTATGACAATAATGTGGATAATAATTCCATAACATCAGAATGGTAATACAAAAAATAAATACACTAATAGTGTCTAGATAAAAGGAAAAGAGATAACTACTTACAACTAATACTTATAATAGTAACAGTAATAGTAATAATAGTAATAATAATAATAATAATGCTGATACTAATGGTGAAATATATACAAATAATAACCAAAATAATAAATAAACCGCCTGTACTGATAAGCAGTAGAGTATTTCCTTGTGTATGGCATGAAAATTGAGAAAAGGGAAAAGAGAGAGAAAGAGAAAGAGAAAGAGAAAGAGAAAGAGAAAGAGAAAGAGAAAGAGAGAGAGAGAAAGAAAGAGAGAGAGAGAGAGAAAGAAGAGAGAGAGAGAAAAGAAGAGAGAGAGAAAGAAAGAAGAGAGAGAGAGAAAGAAGAGAGAGAGAGAGAGAAAGAAAGAGAGAGAGAGAAAGAAAGAGAGAGAGAGAGAGAGAGAGAGAGAGAGAGAGAGAGAGAGAGAGAGAGAGAGAGAGAGAGAGAGAGAGAGAGAGAGAGAGAGAGAGAGAGAGAGAGAGAGAGAGAGACAGGGAGGGAGGGAGGGAGGGAGGGAGGGAGGGAGGGAGGGAGAGTGGGAGAGGCAGAGAGAGACAGTGACACAAACAGAGACAAAAAGAGACAGACAGAAAGCCAGATGGCCACAGACACTGACAGAAAGATAGACAGATACAGACAGACAGCCAAGGAGAGCAGATGCCCTCTCTCCCCTTTTCAACCAACCAACCAACCTCAGTGTTAGAAAACTTGGGATCGTCCACCGTCCCTAGAAGTTCGTTGGCTGTCCGGGCGAGCTCAGAGTCCTCCTGAGGGTTATATTCCTCCAGCCACTTGCTTGCCTCTGAGCTAGCTGCCTCATCTCTGGAACAAGGCTCAAGTGAGCATGGTATATGAAGACACAACGGGGGAGATCTGTGATGCCATTCTCTTTGGTAAATGTTTATAGATGCCTATTAAGTATAATAATAATAATAATAATAATGCTGATCTTTGAGCTGTGCTCTGTATGAACTGCTGATAAGGTTACCCAACTGTTTAATAGGTAAGTGCATGCAAATGCAAATATTAAGTAAGTTGACCTGAAGCAGGAACAATTAATAATAAGTAAACACTTCTCATTACATAACCTTCTTCCTATCCACCTATTTATCCATCTATTTACCGATGCAAATATTCATCAACCCATCTAGCCATGCAACTATAAAACCATAGGCATCTATCTATTTATTCATCTCTCCATCCAGCAATGTGGTTATGTTTCTATCTATCCATCAATCAATCCACCTC
>NC_051427.1:21324321-21329321 GCF_015228065.2 Penaeus monodon | reverse complement strand
TTTATATCTATCTGTCTGTCCATATATCTATCTATATGTCTATATGTAATTATCTATCTATTTATATATATTTATATTTATCAATCTATCTACCTATTTGTCTATCTATGTATCTGTTGTTCATTTCATCGCACTTGAATACTAGGCAATAGTAAAAAATCATCATAGCTAGATTTCATTTTATTTATATTCACAATCGCTACAAAAACAAAAACGAAGAGAAGAGAGAAAACTCAAGGATGAAAATGTAAAAACCAGGTATCCTACGAAGTACACAAGAAGAAGAGGAGGAAAGCCTTATCCTTCGTGAAGGTCCCTTACACATATCCTAAACGTGTGATCAAATATCGACAACGGCAGACAATAGATATCACAAGGTTGAAGTCACACCGTTTTATTGAATCATGTTGGTACTGTACATGGAGGGCAAAGGAGTCTGCAATCGGGATATTTGCAGTGTTACGAAATGATTTGTGTGTTCCTCTGTATGTAAGCGTGTGGAGAGAGAGAGAGAGAGAGAGAGAGAGAGAGAGAGAGAGAGAGAGAGAGAGAGAGAGAGAGAGAGAGAGAGAGAGAGGAGAGAAACTATCAGACAGACAGAAAGATAGACATAGAGGGAAAGGGGAAAGGGATAAAGATATAACAGTATTTCTTTAGTACATTTCTTGCATTGCGAACTTATTAGTTCCTCGTTAAGAGAATGGACAATCTTATACAATCTATTACCACTTCACAGTCATACTTTGGCTCAGTCCAGTTCGGTTGGAGTTCGGGAAGAGCAGGGTTCGAAATAAAGATCGAGAAATTTCTATAAGGCAATTCTAAGGACCAAAAATATTTACTACAGCTTTGTAGTAGTTGGCAGCAGGGACTGTGCAGCCAGTAATCTTCCCTCATCAACTGCAGATTTTCATATTTGTCGTCCTTGCAGCAGTCAGGATGATTAAGGAACCCTAGAACCAATTTCCTGTGATATATTGCGACTCAGCATGATCTGTGTCTTAAACAACTTGACCTCGCCACAATAGGTGCTGAAGCAGGTGCAAATTAGTACTGCTGTATTGCTTGTTTCCAGCATCAGAAAAATAGGACTCGCTGGTAGTCGATGACTGGAGACGATGCTCTCTATGTTAATATTCATGTTTTATTAACGGATGCATATTTTTTATCAATGTTAGAGGGAGACACCCTATATCTATTATGCTGCGAGTTTGCCGGTTTTTTTTTTTTTTTGTCTCATAAATACGTTTTATACACACATTGTAACGGTGTGTATCTTTTGTTGATAGATATCAACATATTTGTTTGAACACTTTGTAGACAAATATGAATTTCGTATAAAAGGTAAATAACACAATACACATGCTTGATATATGCTAATTATTCAAGCGATAAGCAACCGAGGCTCTTTCATCCTGGCGTCCTAATTCTGGTCCTTGGAGAAGCGGTCCGGGTACAGCAACTTGTTCATCTTCCTCGGCAGATTCCTCCAGAATTCGATGTCCTGAAAAAGGTGAAAATGTGACACCATTTAATTTTAGCCATTACACTCGGAAATTACGGGCTTGTTTGCAGCATGCAAAGCCCATTCTGGTGACAAGTTATGCAATGCAGAGTATATAAATTAAGCTGTCCGCCTTGCTTTTGACATGCTTGAAATGGGAAATTGTTGGGGCCAGTTTCTTGTTAAAAGTTTCGTATCAGCGTGATCGCGGTCCCTCCACCCAAGATTATTTAGGGCCCTGTGACTGAACGCAGTACCTGATCCCTGGCGTAGGCCTTCATGGCGGGGGCGGAGGTGATGCCGAGGTAGGAGAGGCTCGAGGCCTCGGTCGGCGTCCACTTAAAGCCCAGGGACAGGTCGGGCGTCGGGTTCCTACGAGGGAGATCATTTAGTGGATTGCATTCTTTTGTGCAGCAAATAAACTGACGTTTTTGCAAGAGAGTTATGGAACTCATTGCTCCTCCAAAGAGATAGTTCACTGCAGCGGTGTGTCACATCAGCTCCCGAGACGAAAATTACCCGTTATTCGACATCCGTTAGAAAGTGTTTCCCTCTTACCCGGTGGCGGCAAAGTTGGTCCAGAGATCCACCATGATCCGAGACACGAAGAGGTCCTCGTCCTTGCTCAGACTGATGTTGAGCTTATCGAAGGAGAAAAGGTACTGCAGGTCATCCGAGTCACCCACGTCTGTGTGCGAGAGGAAGCGTTTGTGTCGCTCGCCGCCGGAGTTAAAATCCGTCACTTGAAGATAAAACAAAACAAACTGACAATGAATATATCAGTGTGCACAAAACCTCGGAATCTGCACTCAGTCAGGGCTTCTCACAGGCCAGGTTCCAGGCGGGCGAGGGTCCCCTGAACAGGTCGGAGAAGGCGTGCTCCCCGCGGTGCTGCAGCTCGTAGGCGAAGACGCGGTAGCCGAAGGCGGCGTCGCGTGCATGGTGCACGATGGTCTCCACATTGCACATGCTGTAGAAGCTGTCGCCGAGGAGCTTGGGGGACAAGGAGGGTCGGGATCAGGCCGAGGTACTGACACTGAGATGCACTTGCTTCAGAGCCCATTTATAAATCAGACTGTGGCAATTAGCGATTCCCTGCTGGTCCTACCTTGACGAGAGGATCGATCTTGGTCAGGTCGAACTCCATAGGCCCCAGGTACCTGTGGAAGGCCAGGCGGGCCAGGTACTCGGGGTCGTCGTCCCAGGCCTCGAAGCCGAGGGCGGGGGGACCCACGAGGCTGAAGTTCTGGATCATGCTGTCCACGACGCCGTCCTCCACGAACGCTGTAGGAGGAAGCGCGAGAGAGGTTCCAGATTACTTGAAAAATCGACCGCCAGTTGGCGAAATGCTGTGCAGTAAGTGCGTAACAGTAAGTCTTTATATATGGCTAAAATGGTACTTGTGGCTGCGTAGACAGAGCCAGACGCCGTCCCTCACCTCTGGCGTTGAGAGCACCTTCGTCCCGCGTGACCCCGGACAGGACGTCGACGCGGTTGTAGCGGCCCTCCCTGACCAGCGTGGCGGGGTGGTCGGGCAGGAACTCGCCGTCCACGCGGGGCGTTAGGACATACGGGGAGGGCTGCGGGCGGAGGCAAGGGTCACTTTTCTTTCTGTCCGTTTACTGATACAGAGGCGCATAAATACGCATATCCATGCACACACACATGTAAGCTGCCCAGATGGACGCTGTGCTCACCATGATGTAGGGCAGCACGGCCATCAGCTGCTCGATGGGGACCTCCCTAAGGCAGTCGACGAGCGCAGTGCTGTTGCCCCCGCGCTCGCCCGAACAGCCCACCATGCGGCCGAAGCTGAAGGCCACCTGTCGGTGGTCTTCCCGAAGCGCCCAGGGACACAGCGCCGCCCCCGACTGCATGATAGCTTGCTGGAACAGGCCTTCGGGAAAGGCGGGAAGAAATTAGTGACAGAAGTCTTTTTGCATAAGGTCTAATTTCTTTCTATACATATACACACATCCCCACCTCCACATCTCGAACAGGCCATGAAAAATGAACCTACCACTGGCCAAGAGACAGACATACCACTGGCCATGAGAGAAGGACTTACCATTGGCCATGGGAGACGGACTTACCACTGGACATGGGAGACAGCATGTGGTAGTGCACTGCCGCACCACCCGCGTTTTGGCCGAAGATGGTGACCTTGTCTGGGTCGCCGCCGAGGTCGCGGATGTTGTCCTGCACCCAGCGAAGGGCCAGCGCCTGGTCCTTCAGCCCCAGGTTGCCAGGGAGCTCGGAGTCCTCGGTCGACAGGAATCCTGCAGATCCAAGAGGGAATTGACCGCATGAAACCTTCATGGCTCTGGCGCAATGGCGGGAACGCGAGAATGGGCTGTATCATTGTGCCGACACAATACCCGCTGATCACTGACCACAAAGCCACCTTCGTACGCAACATGCCACCATAGATACGGGTCGCATTTGACGCGGCGCCGGATACGAACCCAGGACGCCGAGGCGGTGCTGCAGGACGACGAGGACCACGTCCTTCGCCAGGAGGAACTCCGGCTGGAACAGGGGCGTCACGTCGCTGATGAAGCCTCCTTGGGGAAGCCACACCATCACGGGGAGGTCGGTCCGGTTGGGCTGAAACACCATTCAGAGTTACTAGGAGTTGCAAGGTTGCCGGCGATTGCAAAAGCACTCACGAAAATTAATGGCAGTCAGACAAGCAAAAGAAGAGAAAAATGACCTAAGACGAACGCCCAAATCCCAGACTGAGAAACTGTCATTTCATACTTTATTCTGTTTATGTCTGCCCTCTTTACTTGAACAAAGCGTAGTCGGGCAAACAGCCCTCACCCCCCCTCCTTCCCCTGCAAAAATACCCGCAATGACCCTAAAATCTATCTGGAAAAATAGTAAGAGGAATAAAGCTTATAATCTCACTGGCTGTTCCCCAGCAGCGACCCCACGTCATCCAACACGGCGCCTTCGCCTCCTGTGTCCGCCCTGCTCCAAGGGCGCCGCCCCCGCGCGCTCCTCTTCCCGAGGCGACTCACCTGCGGCGTGTACACGGAGAGGTAGAGGCAGTCCTCGTGCGTCCAGTCCGAGGGCGCGTCTGGCTGCGGGCACAAGGGCGGAGCCACAGTGCCGTTCCTCACGCCCTCCCACGCCCCGGCGGCCACGGGATCCTGCGGAAGGGGTCGGTGGCACTCAGAAAGGAGTCGTAATTGGCACTCATTAAATAGCTATTTGCTGGCATTCGCTACGGAGTTGAAAGAAACTGGGACTCGGGTCGGAGGAAATGTTAATTTATCACAGACGATAGGAGGCACTTGAGTCAACAACAAAAATAATTGTTATTGGATATGAAAAAAGAATGCAAATGGAAACCTTGAAAGTAGTTTAAGAGAGATTAATGATAGCATTTGGAAATCAAACCGCTCTTGCTATCCCTTTGGTCAAGGGGGACTTTGTGAGGCTTTGTGCCTCTCCTCCTTGACCCTCCGTCGCACCCTGACCCCCGGCCACT
>NC_051427.1:21279321-21319321 GCF_015228065.2 Penaeus monodon | reverse complement strand
GGCTTGGCCACCCAGTGGCTAGGCAGGCAATCGAGGTGAAGTTCCTTGCCCAAGGGAAACAACGCGGCGGTCGGTGACTCGAACCCTCGAACTCAGATTGCCGTCGTGACAGTCTTGAGTCCGACGCTCTAAACATTCGATCACCGCAGCCTTAACAATCATGTGCTTCCATGATTTTTCTTGGCAATTTAGAGCGGTGCTTTGCCATTGCCTTCCGCCCGGTGTTTTTACCGAGTCACCATCTCTATTTACCCGGCACTGACTTGGGCTGAATTGGTCCCTCAGTGGCTAGGCAGGCAATCGAGGTGAAGTTCCTTGCCTAAGGGAAACAACGTGGCGGTCGGTGACTCGAACCCTCGAACTCAGATTGCCGTCGTGACAGTCTTGAGTCCGACGCTCTAACCATTCGGCCACCGCGGCCCCATATATATATATATTATATGTATATATATATATATATATATATATATATATATATATATATATATATATATACACACACACACACACACACACACACACACACACACACACACACACACACACACACACACACACACACATACACACACACATACACACACACACACACACACATGCACATACACATACACACATGCACATACACACACACACGCGCGCGCATATATATGTGTGTGTGTGTGTGTGTGTTTGTGTATACATATGTATATATGTAGTGGGGTTATACCTACTACTGATCTGGCTGTAGCAATGGCGCGCGCCTGAGGGGAGTTGCGGTGGCTGTCTCTGACCGCGTCCACTCCTCAGTCATGAAGGCTACCCCTGTTGACGAGCGCATTCTGCTTGTGAGAATGAAGCACACTCTGGGCTTCATCTCTCTAGTAGCAGTCTACGCTCCTACTGAGGGAAGTGGCCTCGAAGAGAAAGAGATGTTATACACCAAACCTGACTCTGTAGTGGATCAGTGTCCCCAGGGGGACACTTTCATGGTGTTGGGGGACTTCAATGCGGTCACTGGCACTGACAGGGAAGGATACGAGATATGCATCGGTCCCCATGGCTCTGGTACTAGGAGTATCAATAGCTCATACCTCTTAGACTTCGCAAGATCTAGGAGGCTGAGGATTGAGGGTATATGGTATCAGAGACGAGATTTACACCGCTGGACTTGGTATACTGACGTTGTAGCTAAAGAAATCGACCATATTCTTGTGGATACTCGCTGGAGGATCCTTCAAACTGTAGAGTTTTTAGGAGTGCTGAGTTCTTTGCTACCGACCACAGACTTGTTGCAACACTAAGGCTCCGCATCAGATCTAGACGCATCCCGAGATCTCACCAGCAGGTGTTCATCTCGAGAGGCTCAAGAGTGAGGAGGTGGCCCAGGAGTATGCACTGGCAGTCTCAAATCGGTTTGAAGTGCTTGGCATTCTACAGGACCCTCCTGAACTGTGGGATACCTTTAAGCGGGAAACCTTGTCAGCTGCTGAGGAGTACCTTGGGGTCCGACCTCGGCGAAAGGAGGCATGTTGTCTCGGACGAGACGCTGGACACTATAGGGATGAGTCGTGCTGCCAGACTGGATAGAAACCATTTCTTGCACAGGGAGCTGTCTTGCTCTGTCAGGGCCTCTTTGAGAATGAACCAAGAAAGGTACGTTAGGGACATCGTGGAGGAGTTGGAAGGTCATTTTGGTCTGCTTTCTGAGCCCTGAGGTACTCCGGTCGAAGTCCATCTTTCAATTGGGCTCGGTGAGGGCAGAGGATTGTCGCGTTGTGTTGGAACCAGGTAAGTATAGAGTTGAGTACTTTGAACAACTGTATAGGGTAGATCTTCTGATTTCACAATCCTTTGGCTTGGCACACAGCCACTAATGGCTGGATCCACCAATCAGTGAAGCACCGCCTTCCACCGAAGAGGTGAGAAGGGTGGTCTCTAGGCTGAAGAGTGGAAAGACTGCTCGTGTCTGTGGGATTGCTGCGGAGTTGTTGAAGGCAGATGGAGAAATCATGATCTGTGGCTTGCATGCAGTCCTGTCTGCCATTTGGGAGACTGGTACCATTCCTCCTGACTAGAAAAGGGGCTTGGTCACCCTAATCTGGAAAGGGAAAGGGTTCCAAAGAGGCTGTGGCAACTACAGCGTACCAAGCAAGGCTCATCTGCTCTTGGTGCAAGTGCGCGAACATCTTTTACGAGCACTGAGACTTGAGCAGTCTGGTTTTACACCCAAGAAGTCAACTGTAGACCGTGTCTTAGCACTTTGTGTCCTTGTGGAGCGCCGACTTGAGTTTCAACAAGGTATGCTTGTAGCTTATGTTGATCCCAAGAAGGCATTCGACTCAGTGCACTGGGTGTCTCTGGAGCCTGCTGGGTCCCTGTGGGATCCCCCCTGGGATTATAGGTTTGTTCTCTGGCCTGTATACATACCGAGAGTACTGTCAAGTGTGGGGGGTGGCGTCTCTGGCTTTTTCCCGGTGTCTGCCAGGGTGAGGCAGGGATGTGTCCTGGCCCTAACCCTTTTCAATACTTGTATGTTCTGGATACTTGGCCGTGCCGTGGGCCGTAGTTCCTGTGGGGCATCAAGTGGTAATTTCAAGGTCACAGACCTTGACTTTGCCGATGATGAAGTGATCCTAGCGGAGACATTGGAGGTCCTGGAAATAGCTCTCGGGACGCAGCATGAGGAGGCGAAGCCATTGGGACTCTCGGTCAACTGGACCAAGACCAAGGTTCATGAATTTGGGGACTTGTTGGATGTCGATGTTCAGTCATGTGCATGTCTGTAGTGAAAACATTGAGATCTTGGATAGCTTCACTTCTCTTGGTAGTGTAGTGCAGAGCGACGGAGGTTCTGACCAGGAAATCACTCAACGACTCGGTCTGGCCTACGGCGTTATGGACTCACTCAACAGGAGTATTTTGGCGCTGTTAGTATTTGACTAGGAGGACTAAAATCAGGCTCTTCTGAGTGCTGATGATCCCGGGTGTGAGATCTGGACACTGAGCAGTGCTCTGAAGGCCCGACTTGACTCCTTTAGAACTAAGTGTCTTCGCAGAATCATGGGGTATACGTGGAGGGAACATGTGTCCAATCAGAGGATACTCCGCGAGACTGATTCAAGACCTATTACGAGTCTGATACGAGAGCGCCAACTTCAGCTCTATGGGCGTGTGCCTCGTTTTCCTGAGAATGATCCGACTTATAGGGTCATCTCCGAGAGGGTTGACCCAGGTTGGAGAAGACCAAAGGAATGGCCACGGAACTACAGGGGTATTATCGCTGAAGCAAGTCATCCAGATCTGCGAAGATGTGCTGGGTGTGGGAAGGAATGCTGCAAGGAGGCTTGCTCGGAGGGACCCCAGGAGGTGGAGCCAAAGGCTGGGCGCGGGAAAGCGCAGCCATGCATATTCCCCCATATGATGATGATGATGATTATCTATCTATCTATCTATCTATCTATCTATATATGGTTTTTCACACATACACACCAATCACTCCTTCGTCAGCAGAGAAGGGAGGCCCACACGCAACCTTCTGCAAACAATGTTAGCTCACACCGGCAGCCCGCAGCCTCTTTACACCAGCGATCCCTTTCTCCAGCCTAGGACACATCCACGGGCCCCTAACATTGGCTGTTCCACTTACAATCTTTCTGATTACATTTTCTAGGCTAAGAGAAAGAATAGAAGATCAGCATTGTTTTATATCATCATCATTTAACGGTAGGTTCATGTCTGAGCCGCCGTGGTCACAGCATGATACTCAATTGCAGTTTTCACGTTGTGATGCTCTTGGAGTGAGTACGTGGTAGGGTCCCCAGTTCCTTTCCACGGATTGTTTTATATACTTAACTGAAATACAATAGCAGACTATGAGAGAAAAAAAATCCTTCAGCAGCCTGTATTTACCTAATTGAAATGCAGTATTAGGCTATGAGAGAGAAAAATACATATGTTTAGTAATCTTTATATCACAAACTAATGTAAAATATCAGGCTATGGGAGAGAAAGAAACAAACATCCTTCAGCAATCTTGATTTATCCAAGTGATACAAACAAGCCCTAAAGGCAAGTTATCCTGACAGTATATTCTTACGAACCCTAGCGAACGCCTTACAAGCAGGCCTACAATCTCATTTTCACTCAAGGCTTAGCAACGCCCTGCCAGCCCCGAGTCTCAACACAGGTAGTATTACAGACGACGTTAACCCTGTTATCGTTGTATCTTATAATTATTAAGTGCAATGCCTTTTCATCATTATGGTAATAGTGATGAGAAAGTTGTTGACGTTTATGATGATAATATATACTGGACTAACAAGTACAAGTGCTTGGTCACCAAGGAATCAGTATTAGTCCTACCTATCTCACCTGTTTACCCCTTTCCTTGACTGTTGACTTGAAAGGATCTTTTGCATTATTTCATTGTTCTAAATGTTACCAAGATTTTGATAACAATTTAATAATCATAACATCAATAACGATAATAACAGTCTCGATATCATATCAATTGTATTAAAAAAAAAAAAAAAAAAAAAAAACATATATTCCCGCCAATTCAAGGAATGGGGAAATCAGGACCGGTCACTATTACCTACTAAAAGACTCCTTGCCAGCTGAGCACATGTGGAGCTATCAATATGTAACAAAATGCACAAAAAACAACAGGGAACAGAACGTAAACCCGTGGCGGTTGGGTTAAAAATGCTCCAAGAATGAAGAGCTATTTTTTTTTTTTTTTTTTCATCACTTCGCTCTCCTACCTTGCCCCCCCCCCCCCAAGGAAGATTAAAGTCATTATTGGTACTCATTATTGTTATCATAAATGGATGTTAACACTAATAATTTTGTTATCATCGGTACTCCATTATTGTTATAGATTATAGATCAATATCATTATTTTGCTAAAGTTGTTGCTATTATGGTATTATTTCACAGCCACTTTTGTTACTTTTATTATCGTCGCTGGCATTGTGATGCAATAAGCATTATCGTCATGATATTGCTGTAATCATGAATATTATTTTTATAATTTGATATTGTAGCAACTAGAGTATTAGTCTTGTCAGTCTGGAGTTTAATGATAATGCTTCTAATGCCTCAACAGTTGCTACTCTCATCGTTCTTAGTGAGTAGTAACGTGAAAAGATTTAAAAAAAAATATATATATATATGTATATATATATATATATATATATATATATATATATATATATATATATATAAATTTATTAAGATAAATTTATACATATATGTATGTATGTATGTATATGTGTACACACACACAAACACACACACACACACACACACACACACACACACACACACACATATATATATATATATATATATATATATATATATATATATATATATATATATATATCAATAATAAATATTTTAAATCCTATATCATTTTACTCTACGAAACTAGCTGAATTACACATTTTCCTTCTTTAGAGATAGCGAGCCGTCCCCGCCCCCGCCCCCCGCCCCCCGATAAGGGCATCACGGGTTCCCTTATCGACGAAACAGCTGGCTTCTCCCGCCATTTTTCCCGCCCACGTGACGCTCGGGGGACCTTGTCTGCTCGCGCCTCGGGGCTGGCTGGCGGTGGGTGCCGTGCTCTCTGCTGTGTTCCTTTTTCTCTCTCTTTTTTTCCTTTTTTTATAGTGATCATTGTTGACTTCTATTTTCTATTATATGTAGAAAAATATGGTTCCCTGTATAAGTTAACGACACTTTTAGGTGTAGGTTTTCCTAGCCGAGAGTGTATACCCCTCCGGCCGTCTGGCTTGCAAAAATACTTTTTTCCATGTAATAGCCAATAGAATATAAGTATTCTTTGTAATATCGTATCTTATACATGTATTAGTTGCATATTTATTCTATATTCTATTATTATCATCATCTTTAATATCATTATTATTAATATCATCATTTTATTAGTACTATTGTTATTTTATATTCTGTTATTATCATCATGAATATTTTTGTTATCAGTATTATCATTGTTATTGTTAGCACATTTCTTTTTGTTATTATCACTGTTGTTGTTATTATCATTATCATTATTACTATTATTATAATTATTATTGCTACCCCGTAGCCAGTTTGGAAATACCAGAGTAACGCCTGGCGGGGAATAGCTAGTTCTGGGGTGTGGGACCCTTAGAGCGGAAACTCCTTGAGAGTGAACGGTCACCCACAAGAGTAGAAGGAACTCAACAGCCTTGGAAGGCAGTCCTTCTAGAGATGGTGTCTCAATAAAACACCGGGCGGAAGGCAACGGCAAACCACCGCTCTGAATTGCCAAGAAAATCATGGACATGTACACTTTTTCGAACGAAGCAAACAGCGTGAAGGGAATCCCTGTCAATGACTCGGAATCCTCGCTCGGTACGGCAGTTCATGGGCAGCAGGTGGAGTCGGACCATTATCAGGCTACTGTCTGCAGCATAACGAAACAATCACTGAAAGTCGGAACATGGAAGGTAAGAACACTGTTCCAAAGTGGGAAGCTGGATAATGTGAAGCTGGAAATGACACGATTGAAGGTAAATATCCTAGGAATATGTGAAACGAGGTGGACGGGCAGCGGTGAGTTCAACAGCGATAGTTTCAAGGTGCTATATTCAGGTGGAGTAAAACACGAACGAGGAGTTGCTATGATACTGGACAGAAAACGCGAAGAGCTTGCTAGGATGGTGGGCTTTGTCAGATAGTCATGATAATAAAGTTGAAAGGTAAACAAATAGATCTCAGCATCATACAGGTATATGCACCAACGACTTAACATCAGAAGTTAGAGGTGCTTTACAAAAATGAAGAGGAATAAGGCTGCAGGACCCGATGAAGTCGTCACCGAGATGATTGTTGTACTGGAAGACTTTGGGTATAGAGAAGCTTACCGAAGTTTTGAACGAGGTATATGACAGCGGACAAATCCCAGAAGATCTCAGCAAATCTATTTTCATAGCCCTCCCCAAGAAAGCTGGCGCAATTGAATGTGAATTACACAGAACGATTAGCCTAATGAGCCATGTGATAAAAATTCTACTCCGTATTCTGATGATGAGAGCAAGAAGTAAGATGAAACCTGAGATAGGAAAAGAACAGTTTGGGTTCGTAAAAGATGCTGGCACAAAGAATGCGATCTTCGTACTGAGAATACTATCAGAAAGAACTATCGAGATGCAGAGGGATTTATACGTGTGCTATATTGATTATACAAAGGCTTTTGATAAAGTGCAACATGAGGAGCTTTTCAATATGCTAGGAAGTTTAGATCTGGATGGAAAGGATTTAAGAGTTCTGCGCAATCTCTACTAGGAACAATCGGCATGCATGCGAGTGGGAGATGACAAAAGTTCATACACCAACATTAGAAGAGGCATTCGACAGGGATGTGTGCTTAGCCCAGATCTCTTTAACCTTTACAGTGAAATTATCCTTCGTGAAATATCAACATTACAAGGGTTTCTTATCGGAGGCCACAACTTAAACAACTTGAGATATGCCGACGATACGGTATTAATTGCAGAGTCAGAAGAGAAGCTGCAAGAGATACTAGACAAAGTGGTTGAAGCCAGCGAAAAGAAGGGGCTTACCATAAACTGTAGAAAGACAGAATGTATGGTAATCAGCAATCAAAAAGTTGCTAAAGAGTGTAAGATACGGATTGGTGACATCTTGATAAAACAAGTACAGAAATTCAACTATCTTGGCAGCATGATAACGGAAGATGGCAAATATGATCAAGAAATCAGAAGACGAATTGGAATGGCAAAAGCTGCATTTGAAAAACTGGGCAAAATAATGAAGAACAACAAAATTTCTATGTCAACAAAGATCAGAAACCACAACTGTTATGTGTTTTCCATCCTCACGTATGGTAGCGAGTGCTGGACTATTTCACAGGGTATGGAGAAACGAATTGAATCGGCAGAAATATGGTTTCTCAGGAGAATGATGAGAATATCTTGGACAGATAAAATGTCAAACCAGGAAGTGCTGGAGAGAGCAGGAACAAAGCGTTTTCTTCTGAAGAACATCCGAGAGACAGTTGGAATTTTTGGGACACGTAATGCGAAAAGAAGAGCTAGAACATCTTAGCATGACAGGCAAGATCGATGGAAAACGAAGCAGGGGCAGACAAAGACTAACCTACACAGCAAGCATAAGTAGATGGACGAGTATAACGGAACGAGAACTTTTGAAGACCACAAAAGACAGAAAGAGGTGGAAATCCATGATCACCAACGTCCTTGTGGGGCAGGGCACTTGAGAAGAAGAAGAAGAATTATTATTATTGCAGTGTACGGGTGTGCACTCGCCGACTCTAAGGCCGATTTCGCCGGGATTGACTTCATTCTCGGGCGCCACGTGGTTGAGGCTGCCTCTCGACCATGTCTGCCGCTTCTACCACCATGGTTGTGGTCTTGGTGCCTAACCAGTCGTGAGCATATATATATATAGAAGACCCTCTTGGACACTACTGCTTGTCAGCCTCACAAGTGCAACGGCTTCTAGCATGCGCTAATAGACAAAGGTTATCAGTATATAAGCACACCTCTTAATACCCTAGTATTAACTTACTGATGAATAATGAGGAAAGATAATTTTAACAAATTTGTTGTAGTGTATCATACTCTCTTTATGAAATTATGATGAAATGCTTTCGACATGTTAAAAAAAAAGGTTAAAAGTACTAAGGGAGATGTATATGTGTGCAATATATATATATATATATATATATATATATATATATATATATATATATATATAAATATATATATATATGTAAGTGTGTATATATATCTGTGTGAGCGTGCGTGCGCGCGCGCGCGCGCGCGCGCGCGTGTGTGTGTGTGTGTGTGTGTGTGTGTGTGTGTGTGTGTGTGTGTGTGTTTGTATTCATGTATATATGTTTGTACATATATATGTATGTATTTATTTATATATACTTATGTGTTATAAATTACATATATATATATATATATATATATATATATATATATATATATATATATAAACAGATAGATATAGCTATGGATTTATATATATATATATATATATATATATATATATATTTATTTATTTATTTATTGATAAAGGTGGTGAAGATTAATAAAGGCATTTACTGTTGAAAGTGACACTTTGCACCTGACTCTAATTAGAAAAAAAACACATTTATTGGCATTAAAGTCTCATGACTTTCCTTTATTTGCCTTATTGAATTGAAGATCATATGAGAAATAATGTTTAATCGCTTTTTATATGATTTTTTTCCCATAAAGAAACTTATTGGTAAACCCCATTAGTGCTGCCTCAGTTCAGCGGTTAACGATCTGTGATTGGTCGATTTTTTTTTTCAAGCTAACGCTGATTGGTCGTTCGAGCCGTTCTTAATAATAATAATAATAATAATAATAATAATAATAATAATAAAATAAAGTCCTACGATACCGAGCGATAGTAAATACGGTCGTAACGGTAACCCCTACAATCTCGTTTGGCGTTCGTAAATCGGTCGTTACGTCGCTAGTTGAGAAAGCGTTGATACTTTCCGTAACTGTTACGAGAGACAAGCGTTTACGAGAGTTAGTCCTTCCGCAGACAAAGCGGGCGCACTCATTGTGCACCTGCGTGAGGATGCCGCCTCCGTCCTTTTGCCTCACCCTTCATGACGATCCTGGGCTATCTGCTCCAAAAGCAGGCGTGCTGGGCACAACACATCTGCCTGAAGGCTGACCTTCTCCTGCCTGCGCCAGCCCTCTCGGTTGGAGGATCCCATCGCAATTTTTTTTTTATTCTTCTTCATCTTCAAAGTAGATTATCCTAAGTTTTATAATGTCTAGAATATCCAGTTTCCCCAAAAACTGTGTATTATCGGGTTTTCTTCACGCCCTATCCTTTATTTTCCATTTTCTATTATTCTTTTTCATCGGCAACGTCTTCAAAGTGTGATAACCCCTGGAGAAGGTGGTGGTCGTCACGTAGCTTTTTTTCTTTATTCATGGTTGTTTGGGTACTTTCGCTTGTCTAACTATCGGGTTGGTCTTTGGGCACTCACTTGTATTTTTCTTCTTTTCGTGCTGTGCCTTGGGAATGGCCTGGGGGTCTCTTTTGGGGTGTAAGTATCCATGGTTTTGGGAAAGGCAAGCACTTCGGTTTTAATATTGGGCCTTATTTCAGTTCTGCCGTCTGTCCTGACTTCGGTCCTTCTCAGTGGGAATGTTTTTGTGCTCTCTCGCGGATTCGGGCTAGTTAATTTTCTTATGGCTGTGTGCATGAGACAACTGGTTTCATTTGGACATGGTCGTGTGACACACTGCCGGACTATCTGCAAGGTGCACTCGCTTTGGCATAATTTCAAAACCTTACTTGGTGGATTTATCAAAGTGCTTGAGAGTTCAGAAGGATCATAACACTGCTTGAGGATCCGTGCCTCCACTGTTACCACAAATTTTCCAAAGAAAAATGCTTAAGGGTCCATCAGTTTTCCTAAGGATCAAGTCGCATAAAAAAACGCTTGAGGATCAGCACCACCTAGGAGAAAGACTTTAGAGCCACCAACAAATATTAGATTTGTTTTCTTTATCGAAGTATTGTCTTCCTGCCGGACGTTGTGGGTGTTCAGGCAGTCTTCGTGATCCATGACTCTTTCTTGTTTCTTTCATTTCTATAGTGTTTAATTGTCTACACTTTTTTTTTCTCTCTCAATTGCTCAAGTTAATCTCCATTTAGGTTGGAGACTAACTCCATTAACTCCATGTTTCTGTCCAGATACCTTAGTTAAATCGCATAAGGAGTTGGAACGCCAACTTTTATTTCACTTTCCACATCTAAACACTCACGCATCCAACATTCAGGCCTAATCTCCCCTTTACTTATGGAACATTCACACCTACATACACACCATACGGTTCCCGAACCTATCATGGGGGTGGTGACAGCTAGAAAGTGAAAGATGATGCCACCACAAAAACTGTAACATAATTACTAGGAAGCTTATTCCTTGATCGTTTAAACGGTGATTACCTTATTATGTTGGGTGCAATTGTATTGTAGGAATAGGAATAAGTAATATATATTACAACTATACTGCCTTGCTAAAACTTTGGAGATTATTCAGACAAACGTTCATTTAATCAAGGAATGCAAACACCCACTCACTCCAATATGCTGAAGACACAGAGCTCACTTCAGTGTTTATGCCCTTATGGACAAAATGAGAGAGAATAATTATGAAATACCATCTACAAATATTATGATAGCAACAAGGTACAAATAACAATAATGGATGAAATCAACAAGAAGCTCAGCTTTTTATGAAGTGTAATTGTACGGCTGGCAAGGCAGTGTCACTATCAACAATTACTGCTATTTTACTCAATTTCAGTTACAGTATTTGCTTCTTCCCAACTTTAGTTTTTATCAGTCTCTCGTATATTACTGATTACATTATTGGGTAACTGGTACAGTGTATGATGTATGAAAACTAATAAAATCGGTGAATTGGTTCTTCTGTTTAGTGTCTTCTTGACTTTTCCAATCGATTAATTCGATTCAATTCAACATTCATAGAATCTACGACTATATTAAATGCGCAGTTCGTCCAGGATGTTATTGTAAAGACGTCTTTTTTGGACGATGTTTCTCGACGGAGGAATATAGTGCATAGTGTGACCAATCTCGCTCTGTGATTGGACTGACAGACACACAGCATGGCTACCTAGGGATCCCCACACAGAGAAGACTAACGTGACCGTTGCTTAACCCAACCGTCACCGCCAAGATTAAGCTAACCTTCACTGCAGGCCAAACCCAACCTTCATGGCCAAACCTAATCTCTCCCAACCTACACTACCAGGCCTAACCTAGCCTTCACTGCTAGGCCTAACCCACCCTTCACTGCTAGTCTTAATCCAACCTTCACTGCCAGACCTATTCACTGTAAAGTCTTACCCAACCTTCACTGCCAGGCCTATTCTAACTTTCACTGCAAGGCCTTCCCTAACTCAACCTTCAGTGCCAGGCCTAACCTAATCTAACCTTCACTTCCAAACCCAATCAAACCTAACCTTCACTGCCAAGCCTAACCTAACTTAACCTTCACTGCCAGGCATAACCTAATCTAACATTCATTTCCAAGCCTAATCAGACCTAGCCTTCACTGCTAGGCCAAACCTGTACCGCTACCCTAACCTAACTTAAACTTAACTGCTAGGTCTAACCTAACCAAACCAAACCTTCACTGCCAGGCCTAACCTAACCTTCACTGCCAGGCCTAACCTAACCTTCACTGCAAGGCTAATCAAACCTTCACTGCAAGGCCTAATCAAACCTTCACTACAAGGCCTAGTCAAACCTTCACTGCAAAGCCTAATCAAACCTTCACTGCAAGGCCTAATCGAACCTTCACTGCCAGGCCTAATCAAACCTTCACTGCCAGGCCTAATCAAACCTTCACTGCAAGGCCTAATCAAACCCTCACTGCAAGGCCTAATCAAACCCTCACTGCAAGGCCTAATCAAACCTTCACTGCAAGGCCTAATCAAACCCTCACTGCAAGGCCTAATCAAACCTTCACTGCAAGGCCTAATCAAACCTTCACTTCAAGGCCTAATCAAACCTTCACTGGTCTAATCAAACCTTCACTACCAGGCCTAATCAAACCTGCACTGCAAGGCCTAATCAAACCTTCACTGCAAGGCCTAATAAAACCTTCACTGACAGGCCTAATCAAACCTTCACTGCAAGGCCTAATCCAGCCTTCACTGCAAGGCCTAATCAAACCTTCACTGTCAGGCCTAATCAAACCTTCACTGCAAGGCCTAATCAGACCTTCACTGCCAGACCTAATCAAACCTTCACTGCAAGGTCTAATCAAACCCTCACTGCAAGGCCTAATCAAACCTTCACTGCAAGGCCTAATCAAACCTTCACTGCAAGGCCTAATCAAACCTTCACTGCAAGGCCTAATCAAACCTTCACTGCAAAGCCTAAACAAACCTTCACTGCATGGCCCAGTGAAACCTTCACTGCAAGGCCTAATCAAACCTAACTTAACCTTCACTGCCAGGCCTAATCAAACCTTCACTGCAAGGCCTAATCAAACCTTCACTGCCAGGTCTAATCAAACCTAACCTAACCTTCACTGCCAGGCCTAATCGAACCTTCACTGCAAGGCCTAATCAAACCTAACCTAACCTTCACTACCAGGCCTAATCAAACCTTCACTGCAAGGCCTAATCAAACCTTCACTGCAAGGCCTTATCAGACCTTCACAGCAAGGCCTAAACAAACCTTCACTGCAAGGCCTGATCAAACCCTCACTGCCAAGCCTAATCAAACCTTCAATACAAGGCCTAATCAAACCTAACCCAGACATCACTGCCAAGCGAAATAAAAAAGTAATAGAATAATTTCTAGTGGCAACACATGCGGAAAAAATTATGATGATGATGATGATGATGATGATGATGATGATGATGATGATGATGATGATGATGATGATGATGATGATGATGATGATGATGATAATAATAATAATGATAATAATAATGATAATAATAGTAATAATAATAATAATAATAATAACGACAACAACAATAACAGTAAAAGCGGAAAAGTAAAGACAAGCGCATTTAAGGACTAAGGGTTGGCGGTGATAGAGGACACATTTTCGCTGTTTATGTTTCCCGCAGTTTTTATAGCTAAGGAAGAGATCGATATACTCGCAAATTGAAGTTCAAGAAAACAGTGTTGTATAGACTATATAATAGTTTATTTCTATGTGTCCACACTTTTACGATGTATTTTGGACATGAGCAAAAAAGAAAGGGTGTATTAGTGTAACTCTCTCCTCAGTCTCCCTTCTCTCTGATTCCATGCTTAATCCTCCTGGGGAATGAGCGGCAAGTCGAATTCAATTTTCAGTCACATTGTTTATGTATAGGGAACATTTCGAAGCATTTTCTTTTACAGAATGCCCATCTCAGATTTTTTTTTTCTTTTTTTATACATATGGAAAAGTCAAAATCTGGTGTTTACCATTTCATTATTCTTCTGATTTATCAGGTATATGAAAAATGAGCGGTCATGTCTTCCAATGTTATTTTCCATGTTTATTTCTTTATAATGGTATATATTTGTTCTTTATATTAGAGTGTGTTGATTAAAAGGAAAATGATAAGGGATTATAATTTCAATCATTTGCCTTCCCTCCCCCTGCCGCTAAAACAAACGCCGTGGCGTGGATGCCACTATTTCCGTCGATATTTTTGCCCTGCGGGGACTTTCCTTGGGCATGTCCCTGCCCATAGCTACCCATGATCTATGGGTTTAAATCGGTTGATTTAGGCGGGAAGCATTTGCCAATCCGACATCTGAAGAATTCATATCCCTATTTGAAGTATTACAGAGCTGAATACAGATACGAAGTTCAATTGCGCGGTGTCGACGACGAGGTGGAGCAAAAGGAGCAGGTCGACGGACGGTTCCGCCTGGTGACGCCGTATGGGTGAGGCATTTAACGGGCAGTGTGATCAGCCATATGGTGTCGGCGTGGGTGACACAAGTGATGTCAGACCAGGCCGTGGAGGCGGACGGGATACCGCGACATATGAGGGACCTGCGGCGCCGCATAACATCAGCCAAGGGCGCCGCAAGGGCGAACAAGAAATCACACGTCACCCCATCGCATGGTTTCCCGAAGACAGGAGGAATTGATGCACGAATGTAGCGGAGGCTGACGGAAGCGAGGGCAAAGACGCTACTGTTCGTTTTTGTTCGTATTGCTTTGTGTGGAATGATTTCTAATAAATACGAGAGACAAGCATCCTCTTTTCCTTCTCTCTCGTTGGATCTCATGTGGTCCTTCTGACATATTCTTGACTAACTTTTATATATATCTTGAATTTCACTCATTTTGAGTGTGATGTTTTCAGTAATCTGATTGACGTTTGTACGTTTACTTTCTAGACTCTCTCTCTCTCTCTACAGTATGGAGGGTCATTAACAGACGGGACCGGTGACCTCACCTCGCACACACCATACCTCCGGCAACTGTTGTACATATCCCCCTAGCTGTCTCACTATTCCTTCCATACCACGTGTTCGGGGACGCTCACTACTTATACCGAGGATGACCTAGCTTAGTCAGTTCGTGCCCAGCGCCCGACGTGGTAAGGTCGGACCAGCCTTCGCCCTCAGGCGGGTTGGCCTGACACGTGAACCGACAGTCCGTGCTCAGCGGTCACGTGCAGGGTCATGCAACCCTGTGCAGTGCTTTTACCCTAAGCCAAGTCGTAGTGTGTGTTCACCCCTTTACATGTGTTGTGAGTCGTAAGTACGTTGACTACACCTGCTAAGCCACTGTATCAGAGTTCTCCTAGTCTCTTACAGACTAGTAGCAGCGGAGTCATTGTGTCCTTTGGGCTCGCAAAACGAACACACCACTTCTGAAGAAAAACCGCCCGACCACTCCCGAAGGCATGACGACTATAAAACCATGTGAGTACACATTTTGGGGCCCTTCTTATTTCTTTTCCCTTCCTTCTCCCATAAATGTGTTAAGCCGTCGGTTTTGTTGGGTAAAAATGCCTAGTGACAGCAAATGGCATGTTCTCACACTATTCTTGTGACCTCAGATTGCATTACCGTGTGATCGATCACGGTATGTGGTCAACAAACATGAATATTGTTCGTTAGTTAAGTAGTTAATTAATTTCTCTCGTGTTTAGAGATTTATGTTTTTTTCAACTGCAACAAATTTAACTTGTTCATGATTTTATCTTACCATGAATATCATTTCATTTTATCTCATTCCTCCCCTCACCACGACCGCACTTTCTCTTTCGCTTGCGGTCGGTTGGGACTTGGAAAGGGTCATGAGAGGACTGCTCGTTTTTCCCGTAATTTGGTTGTTGTTGTTTTGTTCACACCTTGGGGATTAACTGTAGCACCGTTACATTGCTCATTGGTGACACGTTCTATCGGCGCTAGAACGGAGCTTGTAACAGGATTTTACATAAATTTATTATTTTGAATATAGTGTAGGATCTCCCCCCATATCATAGTACACAAGATTGCCCGGTATAACCAGGGTTGCGTAAATCGCCTAATAGATCTCCGCTCCGACGTTCGATAGTAGAAACAGGTAAAATCGAAGTTATTCGTTCGATCGGCAACTTTCGAGTCGGTGTGACCCACAGTTACGTCCACTAATTAATGTAGGACTAGGATTTAGGCTAGAATCATTATTCGCTTATTAATCACACCTTTCTCACCCTCTTGAAGTCGTTTGCATCTTTTGGGTAATTCCCAAGCGATCATGTGCCCATCACAGATATGCAGAAAAGAACAGGTTTTTTTTATAGATTTTCCTGGCTCGGTTCGCTTCAATGTACGGCATTTTGGGTATAGGATCCCCCCGTCGATGAAGTCTAACATGCATAGCTAGACATGGCTACCTCAGCAGTTCAGAATTTCTGACCCCGAGATTTGCTTGCTAAACGGCTTGCAAATGTTTTTTTCACGTCACCATTCATTAATGCATACATTATGTCGCATATCATTACATGTTGAATTCATTGTGGCAGTTGAAATAATTTTATATAGCTAGCATTGCTAATTTATCTCAGTTTTGTAATATTGAACGTTAATCTTCGTGTTTGTGATTCATTCTCTGTGTGAGGTCACTCTCACTTTCACTCTCATTCACGCTCGCTGTCGCTCACACACACGCACACACTCACTTACTCACTTATCCATGTAGAACAAAAGACACAAACCTTTTCATTAATAGGGTTTGTTGCTGTCGTAGTTGCAGGCATAAAGATCTATGATGTATTTCCCTTTGCCCGTGATTTTATCAGTCGTGACGAGTGACGCGTACATGATGTACAATTTCTTATTTTACATTATTTCTTCTCTGTGTGACGACAATTGGTTCAAGTAAATCCTTGTCGTTTCCCTTATCAACTCTCATATCTATCTGAAAAAGGCTGGCTTTGTGTCAGTTCTGAAGGGCTTCCGTTAGCCATGGGCACAGTATTCCCTTGGTTAATTGTGTAGCCCTTACCCCTCATGGGGACCCCGAAGGGTAGATCGTTTCTCCTCCCTATTAATTTCAGGTTCACCATGGCCAATAATGAAGATTTTTTACCCTTATTAGGGGGTATAGAGGCCTGTCCCTTCGTCAACTAGCCTATCTAAATATGATTTCATTGTCTCCCAACCGCTGCCTCTCTTTTGACCACGGCTCCAACTGGTAACCTAATACCCCCTCCTCGAAGTTTGCGGTCAACTCTATCCATTCCGAATAATCCGCCCAGGTCATTAACGCAACCTTCAGAGTACACCCTTTCCTCTCCCAACATATTCCACTCCATCTCCTACTGCACACTCTTCTTCATTGTATACCCCCATACCCAGTTATTACTACTCTTCATTCTTATTGTCCTCCCAACAGTACTACTTCTCTTCATACCACCCCGCCCTCGTCCTTCTACTGCTTCCACCTCTGCAAACCTGTTTTAGCCCAGTCAAGTGGGATCGATTCTTTGTGATACCCCTACAATCCTGTATTCTGACAGTACCCTTCTCTTCCAACAATGTCTCCAAAAACAGGTAGGCAAATTTCCTTTCGCAGTCGTTCTGATCATTCACGCCATCTGAGTCCCAAGCTCGTGCACTATCTATCCTGACTGACCTCACTGGCAAGCCTATTCCTCCCCAACTTCCACTCCTCCCTTAGTACCTGTACTAGAACTGTTTCCGTCTCTCTGACTGATTGTCCTGACTGGCCAGACGACTTGCTCGCATACCTCATCAACTTTGATACAGTGGCAGTCCAGTGCTACACTATTCCTCTCAGAGGCCAATGTAAATCCTACACCAATATTGCCAAAATTAGTTTCCGTAGACATGACCTCCCCCATGAAGTTTATATTGGTGGAGTGTCCTGCCCTGTCTGACCATACCGACCAGTTCCCTGTCAATGCCAGAAATGTTGGCATTTTGGCCACCCAACCAAATCCTGTCGCTCCACAGCCCGCTGCCTCGATGTGCCCAATCTGGTCATGACCGTTCAAATTGCTCTGCTCAGTCACACGCGTGTTCCAGTTGTGGTGTCTCCCATAATGTATTTTTTAGCTGCCTTGCCTACAAGCTCGAATCTGAGGTAGCAGTTCTCAGATTCAAACTATGCTTCACTCTACATGAAGTCAGCACGTCGACGAGGTTTTTCTCTTTCTACCTATTCCAGAGCTGTACTTCACTCAACACCCCTTCCATCTTCTCAAGGAGTTTCTGCACCCCCCCCCCCCCCGTATCTCCTCCCTCTACTCCGAACCATCCTATCTGTACTGCCTCTCTCCTCCAGTCAAATTCCTTTCCCAGTCTAAATCCAGATACTTCATTCTCTACCATTTCCCCGGTGCCTACCCCTCCCCCTTCTCACTCTACCTGTCGCACTAGACAATCTAAACGTTCCACCCTATCTTCTACCACATCCTCTTCCTCAGCTTCTCGGACATCTTTTCCCACTTCTCCTCCTCACAAGAAAACCTTTGTTTCTCAGGTCTCCCCTCCAGAAACTCTTGAAGATATACAAACCTTCCTAAACATGACCCAAGAGAATGCTCCACTCCCTCAACAACCCTTCAATCCCTCTATTCCTGTTCGCTCTACATTCAAAGTATTTGCCGATATCCATTCTCCTCAAGTTCCCCTACCCCTCTTCCTCCCACTCACCCAAAAACACCCCATCCTTTCCCCCTCCATGTGCATCACCAATCCCTCTTCCTTCCCCATTATTCTTACCACTCATACCTGGATGCTCATGTGACTCCCTTATGTTACAACAGTGTCCTCCTGATCCTTCCACTTACAACATTCTTCCAAATACTTCACCACCTTCCCCTGTTCCCTTGCCTCATTCTCTTAATTATTCTACTTCTACAACTACTTTGTACCTTGTTCTGTCCACTTGTCCAAATCGTTAGCACATTTTTACCCTTTTCGCCATAATAGTTTTCCATAATTCTTTCTACTCCCTTAACTCCTTCCCCTTCAATCAATCTTTACCTTATCCTATACCCCATCAGCTCCCCCTCTCTACCCTTTTCACTACCACACTCTTGTACTATTCAGCCTGTAACCTTACCTTATTCATTAACTCATTCCTAACCCTTATCGCTACTATACTTTACCATAGTGCTGCCATATGACATTTGATGTCAGAGGAAGATGTGTGAGATTTTGCAAATATGTCCGTAGGGTAAGATAGGAATTAGCAAAGGAGAAAGGGGTATAAAGGCAATTAGATCACAGAATCAGTGTTAATGTCATAGGCTTGCTGCCACAAAGGGTCACATCCAGGGAGAAACGAGAGGAATACTGGGTTAGGAGGGGGGGGGGGTAGATGTGGCTAAAGCAGTGGGAAATGGGAGGTGTTGGGAGGGAGTGGGAGGAAGGGGTGTGAGGGGAACACGAGTTGGAGGAGCACGGATATCGGCAGTGACTTTGGGTGTAGAGGGAATGGGAAGGATGAATGAGGTGTAGGCATGTTACTTGGGGTCATAATTAGATAGTTTTTAATGTCTTCGAGCGTTTTTGCAGTGGCTGGGAAGGTCTGACAAACAAAGGTTTTCTTATTGGGGGGGGGGGGAGAGGACAGATGTTTGAGGGGCGGAGAGAGAGAATGAGATAGAAGCTGCGATGGAGCGTTTAGCTTGTCTTGTGCAACGACTTGGGTGAGGAGAAGGGGGTTGGGTTGTGGAAGTAGTGATGCAGTGTCTGGAATAGTGGAGGAGACTGGCTGTCTGGTGAAAGAATTTGACTAGGAGAAGGAGGGGGTAAAGTGGGATAAGGAAGAGATGATGGGGGAGATGTAGAACATCTTGGGAGGAAAGGTGAGGGGTAGAGTGATTACTGGAGTAGGGAGTGAGAGAGAAACCTAGTCTGTCTGGCTTTGGGTATGGTGAGACCAAGTCTGAATCTGAGAGTTTCCGTTTCAGACTCAGACTTCAAAATATGGGAGCTGCCACAATAAGCATATGTACGTGAATGTGCAGAGCAGTTTGACCGATTATAACCAGGATGGGCACTTAGAGGGCATTGGGCTGTGGAGCAGCAGTGTTTGGCAGGATGTCCTAAATGCCAACAATTCTGACATTGACGGGGGGCAGGGGGGGGAAGTTGATATGGTTGGACAGGGAGGGATTCTCTGCCAATGCAAACATTAAAAGGGAGGTCATATCTATGGCAAACCTTGGCAATATTGGTGGGGGGGGCTTATGACGGCCTCTTGGGGGAATAGAGTAGCACTGCACAGATACTGCATCATAGTCCAGGAAGGCGAGTAAGTTCTCTCCACAATCTGACCAACTTTTGTCGCAGGACAGTTGTTGGGGAGGTGGAGACAGTTCTGGTACAAGTATTGAGGGAAGGATGAGTTCGGGCAATAATGGGTTTGCTAGTGAAGTCTGTCACGGTTGATAATGCTGTAGCTTGGGTTTTGGATGTAAATGTGAGGAGACAGGAATGGCTGCAGAAAGAAATTTTGTAAACTTGTTTTTTGAGACATTGCTGGAAGAGGAGAGTGTTGTCACAGTAAGGAGCTATGGAAGGATCCTGAAAAAATTGGTCCCATTTAGCTGGAGTATTTAGAGTATTTAAGACATTGTAGAGATGGGAGTAATAGAAGGATGGAAGAAGTGTTGAGAAAGGCAGTATTTTGGAGAGGTAGTATTGTGGAGTGGGGGACAATAAGGTTGTTGAGTAGTAATAAGGGAGGAAGGGGTAGTTGATGAAGAAAGTTGTGGGGGTGGAGATGAAGTAGAGGATGTTGGGAGAGGAGGAATGTCTCCTGGAGGTTAAGTGTTGACCATGGTGGGTGATGTGATAGTAGGCTCTGAGGAGATAGTAGTAGGAGGAGAGCCTGGAGTCAGGGAACTGGGAGAATTTTAATCAGTTGGGCTATTTGATGAAGTCTTATTGTCCCTCATAATGGTATAAAGTCTTCATTACTAACTATATTAAGCCTAGAGTATGTTGAGGAGAGAAAGTCCATCCCTTAGGGTCCCCCTAAGGGGTAAGGGCTAGACAAACAGGAATACCATGCCCATGGCTCCCCCAGACCGGTCATGACTGGCACAAAGTCAGCCTTTCATCCTTTCAACATGGTTCTCACACCTAAGGAAATGAATAGTAGAAGGGGTTGGAGAAGACACGAAAAGGGGGAGGGAAAAAACCTTGCCAAAATAGCAAACTCCAGGGTGAGGCCCAAGGCTGGGGATTACCCCTGCCTTGGGCCTCACCCTTGAGTAATCCCCAGCATTGGGTCCCAGTTTTCATCTCTTAAATCCCCCACAGCAACAATGGGCATGGGATTGGGGGTACTCTCTTTCTGTATTTGTTTTTCTTTCTCAATCTGTTTCTCTTTCTCTTTTCGTTTCTGCCTCTGTATGTCTCTTCTTGTCTCTCTCTTTCTCATTTTATCTCTCTTTTCTCATTCTCTCTCTCTCCCTCATGCATGCATACCCCCACCCCCACACTCACACACACTCACTCACTCACTCACTGATATCACAAATGCATACTGGCTAGTTTCAGCACTGTTCTTGAAATCTCAAGGTAAAGCCTAACTTAGCTTTCAATTGGCTTCCTTTTCAGAAGATTGGAGGTATTAACCCATGCTGCTGTTATATAATACATGCATGTTCTTAATTCACTAGTACTTTAACAAACCTTCTGCTTTACTTGAGGCTTGCAATATTAATTTCAAGGTTAGGAAATACTCACTGGATTGATGAATTTATTTTGTAGTATACACTGACTGCAAAAGTAAATACTATAGCATTATATCCTATGAAATGTTTCACATGCTATAAATCATTCTCTTATAGAATCATGAAGAAATATACACAAAAGGAAGCTGGGTGAATAAAAGCCAACCAGTATGGATAAAACTGATATTACAAATTACAGAGCTTGCCTAACTTTGCCATATACATGAAAGATGAAATTAAACTTTGCTAGACATTACAAAGAATCATTAGTGGTTCTTGGAATCTCTCAAAGTCTCACATAGTGCCAGAGGAGTATGTAGAGGGCAAGGTAAGGACATGGGATCTGCATATCTACAGTAACATCAACAGGAGCAGTAATTCCAGTGTAACTTTTCCTCAACTGGATTTTTGTGTGCAACTAATCTGCTGGATCTGGCTGAATGAATAAGAACTGCCTTGCATGGCTGATGCAAGTATGCTCAATGCTGTAATTAGCTGTTGGCATGGCAGACATCCTTAACTAATCAATTGGACTGATTACAGTAACCAAGAGGGAAATTTATATAAAAAACTTAGTTATTATATTACATTTACTGATTGTTGCACTCAGTAAAAAGTTCTGATATGCTAATCTCTTGCCGAGAATTATGGAGCCAACACTTCAAAGAAATATGAAGCTCAACCATCCACTGCCATTTTGTAAGTTTTATAAAAACAACTATACAAGAGTTAACTGCAGGAGCAGCCAGGTTTCAGGTTTGTCCCCTAATTCTTCAAAAAATACTTAAGCTTGGAAATTACTGGCAAACTCTAGTCTCCCTGGAACAGGACGGCTAAATGTCGGCCCTTGTTGAGGTGGTTGAAGACAGGGCTCTTGGCTCTGAGCCAATATATCACACTGCCTCGAAAGACTAAAGAAGCTTATGTGCACATTCTTAAACTGTTGTCTGCAATCAGGAGCAATGAACATTGTTGGGTGATGTTGGTTTAGAGACGAAGCTGGATGACAATGAGTGAACAGAAAATTATGCACTACAGGATGTGTTCTTATAAGGTACAAAATGCAACTACAAGTAGTTGCCAATGAATACATATTATGGCTGTCATTTCTCCAAAGAAAAATCACTAAATGGAAACTTTTAGGAACTCTTTTTATTTCTTTTGTGGAGAAATAATGTGTACTGAAGAAAGGTAATATAGTTTATTACATCCTATATTCAGAGACATTTTTTTCTTTTACTCAATATCAGTCGTTGGACAGAGATGGTCTTTCATCAACTCATACTGAATACACTTTAAATTTAGTGATGAAAAAAAAGGTATGTTCCACACATAACATACACCCCATAAAGTACAAACTAATATGTACACATGACAGGAACTTGTAGTGACCATTTACTCTGTATATAAAGAAATATAACTGGAAGCACAGAAAACAGATATCATTTCTTCCATTTAAATAACCAATATTTACTCTATTGGAATTTCTTCTCTTTATTTACTTGCATGTGAATGACATACATTCACAAATGACAATAAAGAAAAAGAAAATAATACAGATGTAAAGATGATGTACTTGTGGAAGACAATGAAAAGCATTTGGAAGGGAGCTGAGAGTTTAGCAGTTTCCTGAATGAGACGTAACATCTTGTATTAGAACTAAATATATGAAGTCTTGAGGGATTTACTGATCATTTGAACTACTATTCTGATGCCACGTTTCTCCTCTATGACCAAATTACGCTCTTGTTCGAATCTGTGTTCAGGTTTTGTCCATTCCTTATATCACAGTAATAATAAAAAATGGCTCCCCACCCCCCCCACCTGAGACAGAACCAGAAGTATATCTCAGAAAAAGAACTGCAGTTAATCACATTTTATATACTTTATCTTACAAAAATATTCTAATAATGATATACGTAATAATATACACAATCTACTATATTTAGTTGTGTAAAATGAAGTTGTACATCATTGAAAAAAAAAGAATATACTAGCACATGTGGAATTACCCTGGCTGGATTTCGTAATTAACAATACTGTATTAACATTAAATGTATTAGAAAGAATTGAGTGTGTACAAAGTAAAGATAAAAGTCCCCCTATGTGATTGAAGACCAAGGACATAAGGAAGGTCTAACAAACAATTGCGTCTTATGTTTGTATACAAATCATTACCATAACACTGCTTAATATACATTAGACATCTGGCACAGTTGAGATTTCTTTCCAGAATTATTAACATTATTTGACACATTTTGTTCATACAAAGCATTTACAAAATAGGCACAACACAAGGAGTATTACAGAAGGGAATAAAGTGATGCATGTACACTACCTCCCAAATGTATCTTCATAATGATGTATAAACTGAAAAAGTAGACTATGTTACCTGACACACTTCATAGGGTGGCAGCCAGCAGTAGACAAATAACATCTTCTGCTCTTTCAGATTACGCAGCGCGTTAAAGTAAAGATACTTTTTAGAGTTTATGAACATTGATGTTTGTATATCAAGGAATTGGTACCTCAAGTGTTTATTTACACACACACAAAAAAAAGACCATATATGCAATATTTATGCAAATATTATGTTCATTCGACATACTTTTATATAAAAAAAAAATAATAACAATGATAAAAAAATAATAATAACAAATAGCGATAATCATAAGCTACTAATTCTGTGACCGAGTTTTAGCTCTTTCCCATGATTTATTGGAAATTCATTCCTTTATCCTTTGACATTTATCTATTTCTCCAAACTGGCTAGATGAATTCACAATTTCTTCCTATTCGGTGAAAATATTTTATATTGACACATTGATAGTGAATTTGACAAATGAATAAGAGAACAATGATAAAAAAAAGGAAGAAAAGGGAAGAGAGGAGTAAAAGATAGAAGAGAGTAGGAGAATAGAGAAGAAAGTAGAGAGAGAGAGAAGAAGTAGATAGAAAGAGGAAAGAGAGTAGAGAAGAGAGAGAAGAGGAGAGAGAGAGAGAGAGAGAGAAGAAGGAGAGAAGAGAGAGAGAGAGAGAGAAGAGAGAGAGAGAGAGAGAGAGAGAGAGAGAGAGAGAGAGAGAGAGAGAGAGAGAGGAGAGAGAGAAGAGAGAGAGAGAGAGAAGAAAGAGAGAGAAGAGAGAAAGAGAGAGAGAAAAGAGAGAAGAGAGAAGAGAGTGAGAGGAGAAAGAAGAGAGAGAAAAGAGAGAGAAAGAGAGAGAAGAGAGAGAGAGAGAGAGAGAGAGAGAGAGAGAGAGAGAGAGAGAGAGAACGCCATATTTCCCTTAAGCCTCATGGGCCAAAAGTTCAGCATACTATCCTACATTGTAACAGCAGCATAACAAGCCCAGACACAGCCATATTTGAAAACCAGAAAAGCCAAGAAATACCTGCACATTATATCAAAGGAATACTGAAGAAACAAAGCAATAATGAGTTTATCTTTATCATTACAGTCAAGTAATAATTTCAACAAGAGTATAAATGTGCATAATCAATATCCCTTTCTGTGTATTTTTCTATACACATATGGCTATGTATTGGTGTAAATAACATACATTTTAAAAAGTAATTGAGATTTATTTTTCATATATCTGCAAAAAGGGCCTTTCTCAGAATACTGAATGCACTGGTTTTGATGACTGAACAATGAGATTCTCCATACTGTTTTTAAAATGGCAATAATTAAATTAGATATTTCACCCATTCTATAACAGTAACCACTTTTTCCCAACACTTTCTATAGTTAATATTGTTGATCTTCAAACTAACCACATATAATCCCAAACTATCATTAACAGACAATAGTCTTAAAACTATTTATATCCTTGTATATATAAAAAAAAATCCTCAACACTCAACAGTTTCTGTTCAGTCTCAGAAGCAAGCATCTGCAAGACAAATGACCTACCAAAAGTGTCCAGCGAAGCCCTTAAGGGCACATCTCAGCAGTGCAAGCCATGTCTGTGCACTAAAGGAACTTCAAATTCACTAGAATGACACATACATGCCAATGATAAGAGTTCCTGTTGCTCATTAAGTAGTATGCTGGACATCAGGTACACTGAACCAAACTACAATAAAAAAAAAATTCTTTTATTTTCTAGGTAATTTGTAAATTTATACAGAATAGCAAATCTTATATTTTGACATTAATAACTACAACTGAAGAGTGCAGAAATGACACCTATATTTATCTAAATGAAGGAGGCACAATTTTTTTACATAAACACACACACACATATCCATACATAATATATACATATATGTGGTATATCTATGTAAATGAAACTCTGTCTACTGACCCTTATTATGCTGTATAACTGATTGTCAGAGCACACTGCGGCTATGACTACCTTCATAAAAAATGAAAGCCTACCTGCGACGCGGAATACCTCTCCGCCCCAAAAGATTCAGACTGAGCTGGAAGCAGGACTGAAGATAGTACCTGAACATGATTTAAGCTCTTTACAAAGGATACAAAAGTAATCAGTGTAACAGGTCTATTCATATCATAATATTGTAAGAATGTTTAGCCAGTGCAGCTCCCTTTCCTTTCCATGGGTTACTCTTTGAATACTTAGACTGAAAATCATTTTTGCATAATAATAATAATCTACTGTAGTTTTATCATCTGAACCTTTCTTTCAAATAAAATATGAACATAAATATGTAGACATGAATACTACAAAACCACAATCAATAACTTTGGGAAAAAAATGTTTTAAATTGGCACCTTCGATTAGCTAGATCTTTATCATTTGAGCAAACTCTTAATCTTACTTAAAGTGCAGAAGTTTGTACTAAGAAAATGAAATACGTTATTACACTTGATTCATGTATCTTTTATCATTAAGTGCAAAGATTATACAAATTTAATGTACAATACATGGAGTTGTATTTCATACAAATTTCAGATATAACTGAAAACATACCATGACAATTCTGCTAAGATTTCAAAAGTTAAAACTGTAACTTCATATTTGCTTTAAACTGACTTCTTTCAATTGTTTCAAGTTCAGACAGGAAAAGAAAGTAAAAGCTCTCAAATGAACAAGAACAATAGTGAAAATGTCGTTGAAGGTTATAATCTCTATACAAAAATAAACTGTAAATAACTGTACATAAACTGGCAATACCTGTCCCTTCAATAACCTCAAAATTTATTGAAATCTTCATAATTTAATATAATTCAGTATATCCTTCATTGACTAACTGGGTCTGAAATGCCTCAACTCCCATGTAATCTAAATTGCTTGCTCAAAGGTAATTCCAAACTCCAAGGCCAATAATGAGCTCAACTTGCTATTCGCTCCCTGGAGTCTGCTGAAAACATTTTACAAGAATTTTGAGATCGTTAACATGCACTTATCGATAGGAGATTTGTGGAAATGCTGCTGTTTTGTGCGTGAATGTGTATTATATGTGTGCATGTGTATTATGTGTGTGCATGTGAATGTGTCTGTATCTATATGTGCATCAATACCCTTAGGTTTATCAAAATAACAGCTCATTTCAACCTTAAGCAATATCATGTTCCATTTCTTGGACACTGAACTAAAGAACTGCATGTGTACAATGATCATAACAGGCTCCTCTAAGTATTTTTGGGAAGGTACGCTCCTATATTTACAATGTTCATGTCAGTACTTTTGCTGGCTTAAGAAGAGACGTATAACCACAAGAAATTAACAAAGGTATACCTACATACTGGTATTTCAAGATCATAGTGAATAATAACTGGTCAAAACTGCATTAAAAATAAGGATTAGAATGATGTTATGCCAATAAAAACAGTAATAATTATCATAAAAAAAAGTAAAAACAATAACAATGCTTCTGCTGTTGACGATGATAATAATAATAATGATGAAAAAAGAAATAATAATAACAATAAGTAATAACTATTATGATTATCCTTATTATTATTACAACCTTACAATTCTCATTCTTATAAAACCAGTAAAGATCATAGCTATAATAATGATAATAATAATAATGATATACATCATTACACATGAAAATGATGATTATCCTTGATCTTATAAAAAAAAAAAAAATAAAATAAAAAATAAAAAGTAAACAAATAAACACACTTGGTTAGTGACAGAAAACGTTAAAAGTATGTTGTTGGTCACACCACAACTGAAGATCACATGTGTGCACAATGAGATGCTCAAAGACACCGAGGATACACAGAGGTATGATATGCTAACATATGAAAGCGAACCTTCTGCTGCACGCGGAGGAAACACTTGGCTTTGAAGAGACTGCAAATCCTCCTTGTCTAAGGTTTAAAGCTTGGATGGTGAGCAGGGAAATATTCTGGGTTTAGTTGGAAGAAGGCAGCATTGAAAAAACAATAATCAAAATGTATATATGTACATACACACAAAGATGCATATAAATACATATACATTATTAGGGAGAGAGAGAGAGAGAGAGAGAGAGAGAGAGAGAGAGAGAGAGAGAGAGAGAGAGAGAGAGAGAGAGCTACCAAGAATTACTGGGTAATATCTATTTTCAATCACTGCTTTGGTGACTTAACTCATGAACACTGGGATGAAATACAAAGCTTGGATAATTCTATACAGAATTAATATAAACCATTACAAAAATATATAACAAAGGCCAATGCTCCTTTTTAATAATAGCATCCATTTTGTCCCATTGTAAAAAAAAAAAAAAAAAAAAAAAAAAAAAAAAAAAAAAAAAAAAAAAAAAAAAATAATAATAATAATAATAATAATAATAATAATAATAATAATAATAATAATAATAATAATAATAATAATATTCTACATACAGCAAGGGATAAAACCAACTCATTTGAAGTAATGTCTGGAATGCGACACCAGAAAAGACGCTTTTATAATCTTACACTCTATGGGATTGTCACAGGTCTTTCAAGGGATACGACTGCATTGTGAGCCCTCGGGCCTTCCTCTCCTCCTTGGCATTATACTCCTGCACCAAATAGCATCAAAATTCAATATTCATGAAACCTCTGTCTAAATAAAATGGACAGATGTACAGATAGGCATTTTTGTTGGCATTTCATTTGGACCATTTAGTAAATGTGAATGTTTTGAGTGTACATGAGAGAGAGAGAGAGAGAGAGAGAGAGAGAGAGAGAGAGAGAGAGAGAGAGAGAGAGAGAGAGAGAGAGAGAGAGAGAGAGAGAGAGAGAGAGAGAGAGAGAGAGAGAGAATGAGAATGAGAGTGAGAGTGAGAGTGAGAATGAGAGTGTCAGTGAGTGAGTGAGTGAGTGAGTGAGTGAGTGAGTGTGTGTGTTATCATCTTTAATAATAAGTTTGGGTTTTGGAAAACTTTAATCTTCATCTTATCTTACATTTAATAATCATCAATCTTTCCATGTAATCATAATGATAATTATACTTTACCAGATTCATTTATTCTACATTTATCCTTGATATAATAGAATTCAACTCTTCATAAGTATTTAACATTACACATAAATATGTCAGGTAAATATGACTGACCCAAGCACACCTCGGAGAGAAATCATGTGCTCAAAGACGCCTTCTGAATTCATACACATTGTCAAAAATACCTAAAAAATACTGTATTCCCATAATCTACAAGCTCCTCTCACTTTCTGCCTTTGACCAGTCTGCTGACTAGGCCATCCTTGGCCCCTGTACTCTGGCCATTGGCTGGGGCCTCCTCCTCATCTGCCGTTGGGTGTGTGCTGTTGCGTGTAGCCTCCAGGGGCATTGTGGACCGCTGATCCTCCAACCGGCCCGACTGGAACCGCATGATGAGGGAGAAGAAGTCATCGTCAGGCACAGTGGGGGCTGAGTGGGTGAGATGACCTTCATTTGGAAGGGAGCTGCGCTGGTCCTCGATGCGCGAGCCCTGGGGGAGAGAGGAGACAATGCTCTTATTCCATGGGATGAAAGCTTTTACTGGCATTGAGGTCTGTGCTTTTACTGTCGCTGTCTGTCATCTTCTCAAACAGCATCTTCATGGATGGGATTCTAAGTTAATGAACACTCCGATACTGAAAATTTCTTTTCTTTTTCTTGAAGATAAATAAACAAACTGACAAATATATGTATAATGTCTCACACTCTTTCCAGCATATATAAGTAAATACGATTTCCAATCACTGCAAGAGCAAACTGAAGCCTTATTCAATGTACTGGATCACAGACATTAGGTATCAGGTCTAGCTTTCAGTGCCACTGAAATTTCCAATCATCAGCAATGTCACTCCCACAACAATACATTTCAAAAAAGATTAGCAAATTCATGGCAAATCGAGGTTAAGGACAACTTAATATACCTTCTTCCCTCATTAAAAGATGTTATTTCTAACAACTCTCTGGGTTCAAGACATGTCAGGAAACCTAAGGAATGGAATGTCACTGCCCCTTATCCATATTCCCTGTGCAAATGCTGTGGAAAATAAACAACAGACTGCAAATGCAGACCTGAAGTGTGTTATAGGTATGGAGGTGCCTGGAGCTATACCTATCTATTCCCTCTATGATGTACAAACAAGTAACAGCAAAATGACAACTGAATTCCTCACAAAGCACTGTGTTCTGAACTTCATTGGCAATGGAATTATGTTCTTATGATGTCACCTTTTTCATACAAAAATCACTAGCTGTAGTATCTTAAAAGATGTGGAAGGCAATGTTGTTACTGATGTTGTATAGGTTAGATGTACAAAGAACTCTCCTCTAACATAAATCTGTCTTCACTCATGTCATCTACCTATGCATCTAATGTTGACTGGAAACACTAACTTTTCTTTTAACTTTTCACAGACAGCTTCTACAATATTATGTGTGTATCAACTAACCATTAATTTTTCAACAGCTTTCCCATCCAAAATAATGTCAATAAATAACAAATAGACACATTCTTGGCCTCCCGTCATCAATGCTCACTATTCTTATAAGGCAAAATACAGAATTAAAAAAGTCTTTTTCATGGACCCTGCACAGTTACATGTACCCTGTATGCAAGCGCTTAACTTTGCATGATGGAAGCAAATGACATTTCATCTTTTCCAAACTAAAAACCAAAAACCACACACAAAAGCATGAGAAAAGTCATCTTATTTTAGAGGCGAGTTGAAGTCGCGGCCTTTTTGGACTTAAGGTACTGGGGTCATACTGATGGGGTTTTCTGCTGAAAGGGAAGGGAGGGATCAGTCAATGAGAAGACCTCTTAAGACGTGAGATAATACGCTTTGCAGAGCAGCTGTTGGTCAAGGTTAGAGACACTGTCAATAATTATAAAGGGAGGGTATCAAACGAGGTTCTTGGGCCTCTTTGGTTGACTACTGCAGCAGGAGAGGGGTACAGTTCTGGCTCTTCCTTTACGTCTCTTACCAGTGCAGTCCTGCCGTTCTGATCCCTTTCACTTTCGCTGGAGTTTTAAGCATGAAATGTAAAACAGGTTCACTGGGGAATGAAGATGATTGATGATGATGCATAAATAAATAAAAATCAATAAAACAAAATAAGCAGGCAAGTCTACTCTTCCCTGTACAATTTTTTAAAAACTTCTTTAGCAGATTTGTAAATCTGAGTAACATTAAAACATAGGTAGTATTTCCATAAAAGATTCAAGATACACTATACACTCTCACTCTCTCACTCATTCACACACCCACTCACATACTCCCAACAGACTGAAATTTTTGAGCCATGTGCTTTCTTTATTGCTCTCACTAATAAAATATCTGAAGAAGAGTGGTGTGTGCATAAACCAAAAACAAAGCACCATTCCAATGCTCAAAGACTCCCTCTCCCTCACCTGACATCTCATCAGCATGTCAAAGAAGTTGTCGTCAGGCAATGGGGTGGAATCACTGGCTGCAACGGACAGGCGCTGCAGAATGGCATGCTGGTTGTTCAAGCCAGGGAGCTGAGGTAACGAAGCTCTCTGCTCATCCATCCGCCGGCTCTGCATTCCCGCAATGCTCTCCATCAACTCCTCCAACACACCACAGTTATCTAGAAGATTAATGAGCATGAGGAACCAACACAAAACAACTCTTCTTTGTGATAGGCAGGCTAGGAGCAAACTCAACATCATGTACTAGGACCAGAGCTGAGAAAGTTTCAAGCAGCTGTAATTAATACACGTTTGTAAGCTACTTATTCATTTTTTTTTACAGTACTACAAGAACTACATTAAATAGGAACAGCACAGATCTCTACTTTACATTTTTTCTCTCTCTCTTTGCTTACCACGATTCGGAGGCGGAAGCTCCACTCCTTGCAGGTGAAGTGATGTAAGTAAGAACATCATTACTTTTAAAACTTACAAAAAATTCTAGATTCTACATCGTAAGTTACTGTGAACTTCTAGAGATCAGCTTAAAACAGTTAGAATGAAATTGTGAGGAAGAGATTTTAACATCTAAGAAGAAAAACTTATATATAAACAGCAGTAAACTGAACTGGAAATAACTTTGCTACAAACTTCACTCCAACTTAACAGTAAGTTACCCTAATCATGGAGAAGAAATGAATTTGGGAAGAAAAAGTGAGACCAAAACCCATTACTCTATCTAAAGAATGTCTTCAGAAGGATATAAACTATTAGAAAATACTGCTCACATGCCAAAGAACTGGACACCGCATGCTGAAGATTTATTAACACAGCGTGTGACACCCACAAGTCAAGACATGAAAGTCAAAAGCCAGGGGTAAAAAACATTTTCTGTGCCAGTGACAACATATGACACAATGACCTCTCAAAGTATCAAAGAAATTAGAGGCTAATACATTAATATTAGAGGCACCTTTCTTGTCCTAATAAACTGATTGGATATTTTTCAACTGTTCAAGAAAAATATATGTATATGTATTTATAAACATCGTAAGGCCGCCCTCAAGGGTAATACATTTCGAGAATT
Source organism: Penaeus monodon (assembly GCF_015228065.2). Classification (NCBI taxonomy): domain Eukaryota; kingdom Metazoa; phylum Arthropoda; class Malacostraca; order Decapoda; family Penaeidae; genus Penaeus; species Penaeus monodon. The sequence continues at coordinate 21,286,635 of NC_051427.1, read as the reverse complement.
ACCTGCAACTGCCACAAGCCCTAATATTCCTGAATGCAACCCTCTTTCTTACAAGAAACTGGATAATAAAATATATCAAGGCCTCAAAACAAGAAAAGTTCTCTTCTGAAACTATCCTTTACTGTAACAAGTCACATTATCTGCATCTATCAATAACTGATTCAACAATTAAATCACAGTGACCCTTCTTGGCTTAATGTCTGAAAGCTCTCATGGTAAAATTTGTATCAACTCCTTCAACACGAAGTTGATACAAAAAATATTTGTTAAGTATGGAAACAACTTAACCCCATAAAATCACTAGCCAAATGGACTAGCCAAACTTTCCTTCTCCCCTCCTAAAGCTAAATAAATTCAACCTATAGATGCCAGACATGTCTGGGCATATGTGTTTGACAAAAGGCATTACTATATCTATTTAAACTAATCTCTTCATTCATTATTCAGAATAAGAGCTTAATGCAAATAAACCCTCAGCCATTTCCATCAAGTGTAACCTGTCCATGTGTATCCAGACACGTTGTGTGTCTCCTACCTCCTCCGACTGCTACAGCCACCATGTACTTCCCTCTCCTCTCACTACATTACACTTTCCTCCCTGCATCACAATCTCTACAATACTTTGTGTGTTTATATAATGTGTGCTGATTTTATATATATAATAATAATTTTATTATTATCTTTTTTATTTATATCAAAATTCTAAAAATAAGCTAGGCTGTGGAAAGATGAAAGGGTCCCAGTACTGAGATGAATGTTTTACTAACATGGTGTCAAAAACAGATCCAATAAGAGACAAAGTCAAACACAGATCCAATAACTGACAGTGCTAAACACAGAAGACAGACAAAGCAGAGAAGAAAGCAACAGCAAAGACAACAAAGGTAAGCCAACACATATATCTTTCCCACAAGGTGAAATGCAGAGGAAGGACTCACTTGCACCACTATCAGAGGGAGTTGTTGTGCCGTTGGTGGAGCCCGTGGACGACACCGACCCACCCTCCCTCCGGGGCACAACCGGCTGATGCACTTGCTCTGGCTGGTTTTCCTTGTTGCTGTCGATGGAAAGCGTGCACCTCTGGTCGTCCATGCGCTTGCTCTGGAACCTGGAGAGGAGCTCAAAGAAACTGTCTTCATCCATGCTCGACTCCTCATTCACTGATGTCTGTTAATATAAAGCTCCATTAGTTAAAAACGCCCTGAAATACATTTACTGCACTTAATTGCTACAGTAACTATTACCTCACTTAAAATATAAAACTTCACTCACTCATTCTTTTCTCCCTTTCTCTGCTTTCCCTTTTCCCTTCCTTCCTTGCACTCTCTCATTCAAACAAGTAAATAGCACAATTTCATACCTTTTCAGCTTGTCCGAGTCTACATTTACATCAACCTCAAGGTACACATATTTATTAAAAACATTGAAGTCATTTTGTATTTTCTTTAACTACAGTAATACTCATGATTTTCATGCATTTCTTTCTAATACTGGAAAAACAAATGTAAAAGCAATTCCTTATGCATTAGCAATTCATCTATTGAGCAATCACACTACAAGCACAGCCAAGGCACCATTTCGCTTCTTTATAATCATGCCAACATGACAACCCAAGCTGACCACTCAACCTCAGGAACTATTGGGTTCCAATGTGTGGGCTTCTAACAAGCTTCTACTCCTAAACCAAAACTCCGGGAATAAGTTCAGGAAGGAGGGCAGGGCCAAAATCCAAGCCAAAAAGAGTGGCAGTGGCATTTGAGAATGCAACAGGAACGTTTCATGAAATCAAATGAAAGTTTGTAAGTGCTAATTATTGAGGTTATCGATCGATGATGGTGACCATAATAATGATGATAAAAATAATAATAATGATAGTAATAATAATAGTAATAATAATAATAATAATAATAATAATAATAATAATAACAAAAACCACAATAATAATAATAGCAGTAACAACAATGTCAAAGATATAACAAATAACATTTTCAGAACCTGAATTAAATTAAGAAATCACTGTCAAAATAAAACCAATGTTCCAGATGCCTGTCCCTCCTCATGCACACAAGCAGGAAACGAGCAAATGGTGGAGGATCAGCAACAAATCCCAAGTTTGATATAAACCAAAACCTACTTCAAAAAAATAATACAATACATAAAATATAGTAATGAGTTAATTATTAATATTTTCCATTTAGTTTCTGTGAACAAATGACATTCATTAAATTGTTTCACTCATAAAAAAGTTATTAATTTATCTCTTTCATGCTGGTAATCACACAATGAAACTTCACACACAGCATCTCACATTTGGGATTTTATCCCTAATGGAGAGCTAAATTCAGACATTTCTGTGCACACAGGATGGGAGAAAAGCTATTTTTTTGTCTACTTCAATACACAACCATTTCATTTCAGGTCTTTCTACTTTGGATATTTATAATATAGAAAAATATGGAAATTTCTGTTGGACAACTTTTGACATTTTTATCCTATGTGCACACATACCTGAAAACATCAGTGGCTGTATTCCATCCCGAAAGGGTTAAGCAAAAACAATTCGTCACACATGATAAGCTAGGATGACGCTCTGTATATCTAAGGGAGAGGGTGAGAGAAAGGACACCACACAAGACTCTCACATACAACTAGGAATATTTCACAGGGACATAACTCTATTGACAGGGTGAGTGAGTGAGTGCTGGGACAAACACCTGTGTCATTCTTTGGACTAAGGAGTTACCTACTACGGATGGACACGCACATTTTTATCAGCATGGGGACTAGCTGTGTAGGAAGGACCATTAACAGGGTGAGAGTCATCTGAGGACAGGGAGCCAATACCGGCGTCTTCGCTCTGGTATTTCCGAAGGACGCCTTTGGCATCCGGCGTCATCTGAAATGCCCCCAAGGACTCCTCTTAAGAGCTAGGACTGGAGGGCAGTGCTCGCCAGAACTAGTTTACACTGACACAAGTCGCTGGGCCGAGAAGTTGCCCTGGAACAAGTCTGGGCCAAGCGTGGCAGAGCAGTAGCTTTTCAACCCCACTTTTAGGCATTTCCGAAGCTCAATCAGAATCAGAGACAGCTGTGCTTAAAATCAATAGAAAGGGCACGAAGAGACAGGAGCAGAAAAAAATGGACAGCAAGATGAGTAGTAGAGGGAAAAAGGTGAAGGTGAGGGTGATGGTATGAGAAAGAGTAAAGGAGAGGCTGACGGTAAGAGTAAGAGTAAAGGTAAGGGCGAGGGTGAGATTGGGGAGTCAGGGAGAGGGAGCTGTAGAGGGAGAGAGGAGGTGAAAAAGAGAAAAACAGAAAGAGAAACCAAATGAGAGAGAGAGAGAGAGAGAGAGAGAAAGAGAGAGAGAGGGAGGGAGAGAGAGAGAGAGAGAGAGAGAGAGAGGAGAGAGAGAGAGAGAGAGAAGAGAGAGAGAGAGAGAGAGAGAGAGAGAGAGAGAGAGAGAAATTATAGGAAGGGGGGGCAGAAGGATGAAGGAATTACTAAAAAAGGAGATTGAGATACCAGTGTGAGCCTACACAAAAAAGCAGATGTACTTTGCAAATCAAAATAAATACATTTTCAGGTAAAACACTGATTCCTGTTATCAGGAAATTTTATGGAGGCAAAGAAAAATTACTGCTCTGCAAAACATATAGCCTAATTTCTACAACTGGAATTACATAAAACATTCTACTGTCTAAGCTTGTACTCTATACTTTTTAGAGTTCAATGGACAAAACAGTTACAAATAATATTCTGTCTAAATTCTATAACAACAGCTGTTCATAGATTCAGTGGCTTTCATAATGATGCATATACTTACCAAAAAAGCAATTTAAAATAGATAAAAATGAATTTTGCTAACAATTTTCCCTTACACTCCTACTAAATGAAGATAAAATAAGGTTTTCTGACTATAATGGTTGTAATTCCTATATCTAAAGTTGCTTCACCTGATCATTCAAACCTTAAGATATTGAAAATAAATCTTAATCCTACATCAGACATTTTTCAAGATCAAACGAACAGAAAATTGCATGCAACTTCAAACTATAGTAATGCCAATCTCAACAAACAATTTAAAAAATATATAAATTTTGTGCTTTAAAACTTTTAAATTTGAACATCCCAACTATTAACACATGCAAAAACCAGCAAACGTTCAGAATCACTGATTATATATGTATATTTATGTAAATATCTATAAAAAGGGAAAAATACGAACTGAAACCACAACCATGATCCCATGCCATGCGGGAAGGGGGAGGATTACTCAAGGGAGAGAAGGGAGAGGGCAGAACTACCTTCAGGAGATCCATGTTCTCCATGGACTTCCTACGTGTGCGCGACTTGGCATCGTCTGCCGACTCTGACGTGTCATTGGTTGTTGGAGGAAGCCCCAAAACCTTCCTAATGTCTGTGAGGTTCATCTGTGCTGCTGCCTGGCCTGTTTTGTCCCCAATCTGGAGGTGCACGTGAGGTACGTCAGGGCAGGATTTGCCATGCAAAGATGGTCATTTGCACAGGTGCCTAGTGTTTAAATCAACCACTTGCAAACAATTAAGTGCATCTGAGTTAGGCATGAGACTTTAGGTTCAGTTTTTAAATCTGGGATGCAAGTTATTTACTTCTTAAGTTGGCCTGTGCACACTAGAAGAAAAAAATTAAATGCAGTAATGAGAATATACATATTAATTGGACAAAGAAACTCTCAGCAAATAAATTAATTTCATACCTCTTTGGATATGTCTAAATGTCTATTGGCATACTGAAGGGCTTTCTCATGGGCATTAGTAGCTGAGTATGCATTCCCTAAACTCCAACAAGCTCGTCCTTCTCCCACTTTGTCATTTAATTCCTGTGCGATAGCCAGGTGCCGCAGGTGGTAATGGATCGCCATGGGATAGTCACGTAATAACGTGTACGTATTGCCTAACGAATAACAGGCTTGGGCCTCCACGGCACGGTCACTAAGCTCTTGGGCGAGTTGTAAGGTTTTTCTGAAAAAGGCAACTCCGTTAGGGTATTTTCCTCCTGTATGGAATAAGGTCATCTTCACTTTTCCAGAGTATTATTTCCCGTAAGAATATTGAAAACTACTATAAATAAAATAGTTAAGGAAACTTGTGACTAAAAGCCTTCCAGAAAAGAACAACAAGAATCAATCATATTCATTAACCATGCCTTCTGCAATGTAATGAGAGAATCAGAAATGTACAATAGTGAAAGAGTGGAAAGCGAGTGGCTCACTTGTAATGCTCCGCTGCAGTCTCGAACTCCCCAAGAAATATGTGAGCATTTCCTAGGTTACTGTGCGCTCTCCTCTCTGCTGCCTTGTCTCCAAACTCTTTTGCGATTGTTAATCTCTGGCAAGGGCCACAAGGAAAATATTAGGGATATCACTGTTAAGATTACTGTCTAAAGAACCTCTACTGGACAGTGCAGAGTATAGCCATCTATGATAGGGTATTTATGAACATCCACAGAGTTATTTGTGTATGCACATATTGCTTGCATATGTTTATGAATGTATATGCAGGCATGAGTAAATCATTTTCAAGTATGATATTTGCAGACTGCATCCTCACCTCATTATGATATCCAATCGCCTGAGTAAAATTTCCCAGGAGGTAGTGAGTGTTCCCAAGATTACCACATGCCCTCCCCTGGGCTGAGCGGTCAGACAGCTCCTCCATCAAACGTAGGTTAGCACTATAAGTATAATGACGATAATGATAATAACAGTCATATAGTAATAACAACAGCCATGATAAAATAAGAATCTTGATGATGATGATGATGAAGATAATGATAACCATCATGACAGCAATATCTTCGACTTCTCTTTTTAACATATAATAATATAAAACCCTATAAATTTAAGAGCCTCTAATCCAAAGATGAAGTCAGTGGCAGATCTGCTTCTGTCCTCCCCCAAGCCAACCACACACCTAACTCTTCAGACTTAAAACTGTAATTGTAAACCACTAATCTCCTTGGAGTCCTTGAACTGCTCAACATACTGAAGCAATCATCAAAATTGCAGATTTAATTAAGTTAAACATACCACTGTTCCCTGATACTGCTTATATAGCTGTTTTCTGTACTTTTTTCCCCTTCATGCTGCTCTGTCAAAACTTGTTGGTCCCCAATGTGCACTACCTAAACTGCTAGCACCAAGTAATAAAACCAAACAGAACAATAAAACCAAAAAATAATTTAAAAATTTATTTCTAAATAAAGAAAAAACAAAGAAAAGGAGGAAATGACTATCCTGAGGAGAAATCTGCAGAGGTGCTACTTACGCATAATATTCCACTGCTTTCTGAAGACAGTGTTTGACTTCATCGCTAAATCCACCCGGCTCTTGGGGCCCAATGCGGCCCAGGTGCTTCCCTTGAGCATGGTACACGTTGCCCAGGTTATAGAGTGCTCGCCCTTCACCAACCTGAACAACAGACAGCATAAAAGGTTTTCAATTTACATAGTAGAACAAAGAAGTCGTTCATGAGATCTATGTCACTGAAACTGCTTCTAATAATAAGAAAAAGACGAAGGAGAAGAAGAAAAGAAAAAGGAAGTAAAACTTTCCATACACAAAGTAGACATCTGCAGCAACGGACCAAGGAGGGCCAAGCACTGAAGTTAGGAAGTGCAGGGAAGCATTGGCATTTCAGAGGCATCATCCAAAAACTTTGTCTAATGTCTAAAAGCATTTTCTTTCCAACTCTCTCCCATCAAACAAGTGAATCAGACTGAAAAAGGACACCAGGCCAATTCAGGGAAGCTTATATTCTCTTCACTAACAAAAGAACTGTCTCACTAAATAGTAATCATTAAGAAAATCCAACTGAAAAAATTACTTATATATAGTAACACTCGCATATTTACCATCAACTTTCATATGAAAATACATAATGCAGTTATAGATATCAATATAAACTATAAAAAATATATCATATAAGTTAACAATGATAAAATATATAATATAAAAAAAACACAATAAATCCATTTGTTCTTGTTCCATTCTCAACCAACAGACACATAATTCATGTTAACACAAGACAGTAATCCCAAAATAAGCAATAATACCCAGAGCAAATGACCCACAACAAAAGAAAATGCAAGCTTCACTTTTCCTAAACACATAAAACATGCTTAGGTAAAGCTGCACAAAGGTTACAAAAGCCTCTCCACTGCAGTTCATTTACTCAAAAAACACTAATCCTTTGCAAAGTACCAATAATAATGCACAGAATTCATGCATCTGTATTTGCAGGCAAAGCACGGAGTTACAGGGCAAATATTGTCATT
>NC_051427.1:21269321-21274321 GCF_015228065.2 Penaeus monodon | reverse complement strand
TCCTCTCCTCCTTTTTTCCCCCTTCCTCCTCTCTCTCCCTCTCTTATTCTCTCTCTCTCTCTCTTTTCTTTTTTCTCTCTCCTCCCCTTTTTTCCCCTCTCTCTCCTCATTTCTCTCTCTCCTTTTTTCTCTCCTCTCCCTCTCCCCTTTATTTTTCTCTCTCCTTCCTCTCTCTCTCTTTTAAATTCTCTCTCTCTCTTTCTGTTTTTTTTCTTCTCTCCTCCCCCCCCTTTTTCCCCCCTTCCCTGCTTTTCCCTCCCCCTTTTTCTCTCCGCTTCCTGTATCACAACAGAGTTAGTAATAAAAGGAAAATAATAACGATGATCTTGATTTTCTTGATTACACTATTCATATGCAATTTTATCATTTTTATTACTCATTATTACTATCTTTTCTATCAATATTATCATGATCATTATTATCGTTGTTGTTGTTGTTGTTGTTGTTAGCATCATTATTATTATTATCATCATCGTTATTCTTATTAGGATGATCATCATGATTATTATTATGATTATCATCGTCATCACCATCCTCTTCTTCTTCTTCTTCTTCTCCTTCTTCCTCCTCCTCCTCCACCTCCTCCTTCACCTCCTCCTCCACCCCCCACCTCCCCCTCCTCCACCTCCTCCTCACCACCCCATCTCCTCCTCCTCCTCCTCCTCCCCCCCTCCCCTCCCCCTCCTCCCCTCCACCTCCCCTCCTCCTCCTCCTCCTCCTCCTCCTCCTCCCCTCCTCCCCCCTCCCCTCCACTCCACCCCCACCTCCCCTCCCCTCCTCCCCCTTCCCCCTCCTCCTCCTCCTCCCCTCCTCCCTCCCCCTCCTCCCCTCCTCCTCCTCATCATCATCATCATCATCTTTGTATAATAATAATAATAATAATAATAATAATAATAATAATAATAAAATAATTAACGTAATAGTAAAAAAGTAAAAGTAATTTTAATTTTAATAGCAAACAAAAAATAATAAAATAATAATAAAAAATAATAATAATAATAAAAATAATAAAAATAAAACAAACAATAAAATTCAAAAATAATAAATGATAATAATAATAACAAAAATGCAAATTATGATGATGATTATTTTAACAACTAAAAAAAAAATAATAATAAAAAAAAAATTAAAAAAATAAAAAATAAACAATAAAAATAATAATAATAATAATAAAAACGGATATAACGATGATAAAAACAAGTCATAATAACAATGATAATGATTATGATATCAATGACAATAATGGCATTAAGAACAGCAATAACATTAACGCGCATAATAATAACAATAGACACTTAACAACAGCACTAGGAACAACCTTTATACTACCAGCAGAAACAGAATCAATTAAAAAAAAGTTGCGCCGCCAGCGAGCAGCGCTTTGCCCCCACCTGGCGACGGTGAGGTCGAGCTTGTGGAACTCCATGGCCTTGTCATACTCGCCCAGGTAGAAGTAGGCGTTGCCGAGCTGCGAGTAGATGGCGGAGAGCGTGCGCAGGTCGTCGGTGCCCGTCTGGATGGCCGCCTCGAAGAACGCCACGCCCGCGCGGCAGTCGCCCGCCTTGCACAGGCGCTCGCCCTCCAGCGCCAGCTCCAGGCACGTGCTCGAGTCCATCTGCAGGAGGAAGGGACGGTTAGTGGGGGCGGAAGGCTGGAGGGGCGGAGGGGCGGAGGGTGGAAGGGCGGAGGGGAGGTGGGAGGTAAAGGGTTGGGGAATTTAGCTACGAGTTAGATAGAGCAACATGGAATAAACTCACTCAATCTCTCTCTCTCTCTCTCAAATATGTATACATAATATTCATGAGGTGAATCTATAAACAGAAGACCCGTAGAATAGAAATAGCATCAGATCGAAGACACGTGGTCACCGAGGCATAATCTTTCCCGCCATGCTTTCAACAATCAAACAAACAAAACAAAACTGGCATCCCCCCACCGACACGACACGACCTCCCCGTGTAATCTTTTACGACCCCCCCCCCCCCCGACCCACCTGTCGCCGCTCTCGCTTAATCCCTCCCGAAGCAGCTGGCTTGCTTGGCCCCACGTCGGCGCCGACCCCCCCCCCTGCCTCGCGTACCCCGGCGGAGTCCTGTCAGCTGGGACGTCAGCTCGCGGTCTGCTGACATCGGGGCTGAAGGCACAGACCTTGCTCCTCGACGCGAGAGCATGACAAGTGGAGAGCAGAGGCCGGGGCTCTCGCTCCTCTCTCTCTTTCTCTCCCTCTCCCCCCTCCTTCCCTCCCACTCTCTCTGGTTCAGAATCGCGAAGAACCAATCCAGTATTCCAGCCATTCCAAATACGGCTAAAGATCCCATTCTGTTTCTTGCGAACGGAAAGGAAATATCAAAACGAAGGACAGAGGTTTCTATTGCTGGATGGATTGGAGGGGGGGAGGGAGGGAGGAGGGAGGGAGGGAGGGAGGGAGGGAGGGAGGGAGGGAAGGAGAGAGGAAGAGGGAGGGAGGAGGGAGGAGAGAGAGAGAGAGAGAGAGGGAAGGAGAGAGGGGGGAGAGAGAGAGAGAGAGAGAGAGAGAGAGAGAGAGAGAGAGAGAGAGAGAGAGAGAGAGAGAGAGAGAGAGAGAGAGAATAAGAGAGAGAGAGAGGAGAGAGAGAGAGAAGGAGAGAGAGAGAGAGAGATGATAGAGAGAGAAAGGGGAGAGAGAGAGAAAGGGGAGAGAGAGAGAGATGACGGAAGAGAGAGAGAGAGAGAGAGAGACGAGAGAGGAGAGAGAGAGAGAGAGAGGAGAGAGAGAGAGAGAGAGAGAGAGAGAGAGAAGAGAGAGAGAGAGAGAGAGAGAGAGAGAGAGAGAGAGAGAATGAGAGAGAGAGAGAGAATGAGAGAGAGAGAGAGAATGAGAGAGAGAGAGAGAGAGAGAGAGAGAGAGCAGAAAATTATGACTGTCAAAATCGATATGATTCCTATACCTCGAGATTTGAAAAAGCATTATCTATAAATAAAAACTTTACCAGCACGCGGGTCATTCTGTCTCAAGAATCTGAAGTCGAGAACCGTTTTCCCTTCTTCTTTTTTCTTCCCCTTTTTGAGCCCGCGCTCGGCTCTCCCTAAACATAGCAGCAAAAGACTGGAAAATATATTTCCTTGTTGCAAGCTTCGCATCTAATATCCAAAAACAGGTCAGTTATTTTTGTTTCTCTTTTTAATGCGTTATGTTCCTGAGGAGGGGGTGGGGTGGGTAGGGAGAGAGGGGGAAGGAGGTCGTAGGGAAGGAGTGGGAATGGCTGTTGAAGGCCATTCCGGAGGTGCATAAATATAATGTGTGCGTGAGTGTGCGTGGGGGATGTATGCTGCTTGACTCCGTATGCTTGCGTTTGTTGATTCGCTTCCCTCCCTTCGCCGTGGACGTGCGAGGCCGTGCTCTCAAGCACCCATGGCATCGACGAGCGCTCCGAGCACCGAGCAGGCCACAGGCGCTAAGGCGGCCGATAAGCTGCCCTTCCCAACGCGACGCGATTTCTTTTCGGCCTAAAAAGTGCGTGGGCTGTTGAGTTTGTTTCAGATTTCGCCCTGGTCCTCCTCGCTTTCGTACCTGACCCCTGGGGCGGATGCCGTGCCCTTTCAACGCGGGCGACGCCTTCCCGTCCACGGCCCACGACGAAGACGACGACGAAGACGACGCCGAACACTAAAAGGTGCATCCGAAAGGCGCTTGCTGTACAAAACTAACCGCGCGGTCAGCGCCGTCCGCCGTCCGCCATGCACGGACAGATTAATAAACAAAAAATCGTTCATAAGTTCAACCTCGCGAATACAGTCATTATAAAATGGTGATTTGCAATGCTATGGTGAGGGCCCTGACTGAGACGAAAACCATATATGAATTGTGATAAATCTTCAATTCTCTGCCAGAACCAAATACAGGAAGCCTGTGGTATGAATGCTGTGAATAGGATTATCAAGGTGGATAATACCAATAATAACGTCATTTTCCAGAATTATAAACAGACAACAAAGCCCCATTGATCTCATTAACCCATGAACCCCAAAATACAAGGTACAGTAATATGTAAGAGAAAGGGAAACATGTGTAATCATGCTCACCCTGATTTCCCTGCCGCGAAGTCCTCATTCTTTATGCTTTTGGCCCAACACCGAAAGTATTTTCGTTTCCCCTTCACTTAGTCCTCCCTATTCCCTCCGTTTTCTATGCCCTCACACAACGCAGAAGCCCTGAGTAGGTACTGAGCGGGACTGGCCACGCGACGCCGTCTCTCCCTGGAAACCTCGTTCCAGAAAAGACCGACGCGTCCTGGATGAACTAAGCATCGAAGATAATCGTAGATTCTATGAATAGCATCGCATATCGACTGCAATTTCAAGAAAAGAGACGCTAAACTTAGAAAAGCCATTACAACCAGTTTATTTACTATCACACACATGCAGTCATGCCAGCCAGCCCGATACCCCACATTTCAGCATATAGAAAATCTGCCACTAAACTTTAACGCAGCATACACTGCTATTTGTAATCAATGGTGCACGAGAGACGCAATTCTGGATTGATAAAAATAAAAGTTGAGAAAAGCAGATACTTCAACCGAAATTGAGTAAAATAGTATTAATTGTCGATCGTGACATAGCCTTGCCAGCAAAGTTTCTTGTTGATTTCATCCATTATTTTTAACTTCCTGCTATAGTGATATTTGTGGATGGCGTTTTATAAGTGCTCTCTGGCTCCGTGTGACTGAAGTGGGCTCCGCGTCCCCAGCATGTCGGAGTGGGTGTCTGTTAAGGGCCGGTCACATTAGTATGTTCTGTCCAGGGATCCCTTTACAGAACTGGATGCTTCCCTTGCTGGAAACGGATCCGAGATGAAAATCCCTCCGCAGCGCGACAACGCTCTCGGTATTTCACCCCCGCCTAGAGCTAAGATATATTGCCGAAACAAAAACTATAATATAATTACTGGTAAACTCATTACTTAGAATCTTTGAAAAAGATTATATATCATGATAAAAACAAACTTAATTATTAGATAC
>NC_051427.1:21256821-21259321 GCF_015228065.2 Penaeus monodon | reverse complement strand
CCTTTTTCTCTCTTTTTCTCCTCTCTCTCTCTCTCCTCTCTTCCTCTCTCCCTCTCTCTCTCTCCTCTCTTTTCCCCTTTTCTCTCCTCTCTCTCTCCTCTCTCTCCCCCCTCCCCCCCCCCCCTCTCTCTCTCTCTCTCTCTCTCTCTCTCTCTCTCTCCCCCCCCTTCCCCCCCCCCCCCTCCCTCCCCCACTTCCCCCCCTTCTTCCCCCCCCCTTCCCCTTCCCCTCTCTCTCCCCTCTCTTCTGCTCTTTTCTCTCTTTTCTCTCTCGTTCCTCTCTCTCCTCCTCCTCTTCGCCCCCCTTTTTCTTCTCTCCTCTCTCTCCCCCCTCTCTCTTCCTTCTCCTCTCCTCTCTCTCTCCTCTCTTCTCCCTTTTCCCTCCCCCCTCCTTCCTTTCCCTCCTTTTCCCCTCTTCCCCCTCCTCTCCCTTTCCCCCCCTCTCCCTCCCCCCTCCCTCTCACCCTCTCTCTCTCTCTCTCTCTCTCACTCTCTCTCCCTCCTCTTCTCCTCTCTCTCTCTCTCTCTCTCCCCTTTTTCTCCTCTCGTTCCCTCTCTCTCTCTCTCTCTCTCGTTCCTCTCTCTCTCTCTTTCTCTCTCTTCTATCCTCTCCCTTTTCCCCTTTTTCTCTCTCTCTCTCGTTTCCCCCCCCCCCCTCTCTCTCTCTCCCCCTTTTCTCTCTCTCTCTTTTTCCTCTCTCTCTCTCTCTCTTTTTCCCCTCTCTCCCTTTTCTCTCTCTCTCTTCTTCTCTTTCTCTCTCTCTCTCTCCTTCCTCTCTCTCTCTTTCCCCCCCCCTCTCTCTTTTTCTTTTTTTCCCCCCCTCTCCCCCCACCTTTTCCCCTTTTTCCCCCCCCTTCTCCCTATCTCTTCCCCTCTCTCTCTCTCTCTCTCTTCCCCCCCCCCCTCCCCCCCTCTCTCTCTCACTCGTTCTCTCTGTATCTCTCTCTCCCCCCCCCCCCCCCCGCCTCTCCTCTTTCCCCCCCCTGTATGAATGGATACGGATCTTTCGCCTAATACCAGAAACCTGTGTGCTTCCCTTTAATAACCCCTGCCCCTCACCGCCCCCAACGGTCTAAAACCTGAAAATTGAAAGTACCTTCGAACACCTAATCCCCCCCTTTATTGTTTGTAAAAAATTCCCATGCCGTTACTATTGTCTGTGTGTACTTATGTGTTGTTTATACTCAAATGTTCGTCAAAAATCTTATTCTGAAAACACTATATATGTTATTGCTATCTTTATCGTATTCAAAAAGACTTTATTTTTGTGAAAACTCAGCAAATTTTTTCTCCTTATCATGATCCTTTTTTTTCCCCTGTAAACCCATCACTCTCTTCTTACACCAACTGATATAAGGTACCCTTTTTCCTTCACCACAAAACCCCCATGTGACCATATTATCGGGAATTTTTGTTCATTCAAATTCTTTCATGTTTTTCATTATGATGTGTTTCAAACGTGTTTGTTCATGAAATTTCTGACAGTTAAGCCCGCCGCTCGCGCCCCAAACGGGTAGGTCGGGACGCTTCTCTCCAGGCAGGTCCTCGCCGCCTTGCCCGTCCTCCCCCCATATTTTCCCCCTGCTAATAAACCATAGAAGCAGCGACAACTTTAACTCAACACCTTCGAGAACAAATCACCCTGTGGGGACACGGCTCGTCTCGCGTCACCACATGTCCCACGCATCCTTACACCCCCCCCCCTCTCTCTCTCTCCCTCCTCCCTCTCTCTCTCTCTCTTTCTTCCCCCCCTCTGTCTTTCCATCTCTCTCCCTCTCTCTTTCCATCTCTCTCCCTCTCTCTTTCTCTCTCTCTCTCTCTCTCTCTTCTCTCTCTCTCTCTCTCTCCTCTCTCCCTCTCCCCTTCTCTCCTCGTCTCCTCTCTCTCTCTCTCTCTCTCCTCCTCCCTCTCCTTCTCTCTCCCCCCCCTTTCTCTTCCCCCCTCTCTTTCTCTCTCCCCCTCTCTTTCTCTCTCCCCCTCTCCCTCCCCCCCTCTCTCTCTTTCATATATATATATAATATATATATATATATATATATAATGTATATATAATATATATATATATATATATATAATATATAAAATATTTTAATATATATATATATATAATATATATAATATATATATAATATATAACATAAAGAAAATACACACACACACACACACACCCCACACACAAAACAACACACACATAATTTTATTATATATATATATATATATTATATATATGTGTGTGTGTGTGTGTGTGTGTGTGTGTGTGTGTGTGTGTGTGTGTGTGTGTGTGTGTTTTCTCTATGTTATATATTATATGTATATTATATATATTATTATTATATTATTAAAATATTATATATATATATATTATCTATATTATTATTAAAAATATTATTTATAATATATATATATATTTATAAAAATTTTTATTATATATATATATATATATATTATTAAAAATATATCATATATATTAAAATTCCCCTATATATCAAAAGATTAAAATA
>NC_051427.1:21250310-21255310 GCF_015228065.2 Penaeus monodon | reverse complement strand
CCCACCCCTTTGATCTCTTTCCCTCTAGTTGGGCGAGGGTGGGGGGGGAGGAGGAGGAGGAAGAAGGGGGGTAAGGGGGAGGGGGAGCAAGAGGGGGGGTAAGGAGGAGAGGAAGAGGGGGGTGGTAAGGAGGGGGAGGAAGAGGGGTGGTGGTAAGGAGGAGGGGGAGGTAGAGGGGGAGTGTGGTGGTGGAGGAGGAGGAGGAGGAGGAGGAGGAGGAGGAGGAGGAGGAGGAGGAGAAGGAGGAGGTGGTGGAGGAGGAGGGGGAGAAGGGGGAGGAGAAGAAGGAGGAAGTGGAGGAGGAGGAGGAGGAGGAGGAGGAGGAGGAGGAGGAGGAGGAGGAGGAGGAGGAGGAGGTGGTGGTGGTGGAGGATATGGACGAGGGTTGAGCAGCACGACCCCGGCAACCTGGAGTTCCACCTCCACCTCCGGAGGAGGAGGTAATGGATGTGGAGGCTCAGAGGAGGCATGAGCCGCACAAAGGAATAAAGAGAACGCCATCTGAGGAAGCATAAAGTCTCAAGAACTCGAGTGGAGGGGGGGAGGGGGGTTACCCCCAAACACACTGCATCTCCTTCCCCTTCCCTTCTCTTCCCCCTCCCTCTCCCCTTTCCCTCCCCCTCCCCCTTCAACTTCTCCTCCCTTTCGATATCCCCTTCACCTTCCCCACTTTGCAATTGTTGGAGTTTGACCTCATCACAACTTGTGCATCTGAGCCCTCCGCCCTGGACCCTTGGGGGAGGAGAGGGGGTATTGAATTAAGGCGGGGGGTCCCGTAGAGTTGCGCATCTCCTCGTCTGACGCGACGCGAGGCCCGGTCGGAGAAGGGAGGGGAGGGAGGGGAGGGAGGCGAGGCCCAGTCGGAGAAGGGAGGGGAGGGAGGGGAGGGAGGCGAGGCCCGGTCGGAGAAGGGAGGGGAGGGAGGCGAGAGACGGGAGGAGAGAAACAAGGAGAAACATGCACGGGAATAAGAAAGAGAACAACGAAGAAAAAAGGAAAATAAAAAAGTAGCGATCGGGGTTTACTATCATGTGAGAGGAAGGGAAGGAGGGAGAGATAGGGAGGGAGGGAGGGAGGGAGAGGGAGAAGGACGAAGGGAGGGAAGGAGGGAGAGATAGGGAGGGAGGGAGCAAGAGAGAGAGCGGAAAATTAGCAGATAGAACACATAAAATACTCTCATCACCAGTATTACTATCAATAAAAATAATCATAGAATGATAATATAACAAAACCATAGCATAGTAATACAAATAACTGATAATGAAGATAAAACAAGTAATAATAACATTATAACAATAATAATGAAGCTGCTGCTGATGATAAGACAATGATAATAATAATAATAACAATAATAATAGTAATAGTAATAATAATAACAATGATAATGATAATGGTGATGATAATAATGATAATGATGATAATGATAATAATGATAATAATAATAATAACAACAATAATAAAAGTAATAATAACAAAATAATAATTAATAATAACAATATCAACGAATATTATCATATGATTTCCTTCTCGTCTTCACCGCCTCCGGCGGGTCCTCTCATCTCCCCCTCCCTCTCACGCCCACTCCTCTTCCCTCCCCTCCCCTCCCCTCCCCTTCTTCAATTCTCTCCCAACTACCGCTACTAACCTCCGTCTCCCTCCCCCTCCCCCTCCCCCCGATCCGCGACGGTGTGGAAAATAGGGTCGTGACCTCCGAGGCGATAACGACCGCCATCAATCTCCCGGGCCGCCTCGGGTCACGAGGAGGCGGATGGGGGGGCGGAAGGAAGGAAGGAGGTAGGGAGAGAGCGAGGGAGGGAAGGATGGGGGGAACGATTGGAAGGAGGTAGGAAGGAGGGGGGAGGGGCCAGGGATGGAGGGAGAGTTAGGAAGTGAGTGAGGGAAGATGGGAGTGAGCGCGGAGAGGAGTGAGGAAGTGAGGAAGTGACGGAGGGAGGGAGTGGGGGGGGGGGGGGGGGCAGAGAGAGAGAGAGAGAGAGAGAGAGAGAGAGAGAGAGAGAGAGAGAGAGAGAGAGTGTGGGAGGGAGGGAGGAAGGGAGAGAAAGAGGCACTTTGCAACTGCAGAGGAACATGCGATTGAATAATGAAAAAAATGACCCACAACAAGCAGCAACAAGGCCTGCTTTAGGACTACACTCTACCCCCACCAACAAAGCTTGGTAAAACCACTGCAATCACGAGTGAAGAAAACGCCCAGGTACTTGCCACTCATTTTGCAATCAAACTGAGTGTCCCTGACCTCGACCTAATTCCCCATCCGCCCCTCTTCACACTGCGGCCGTACTGGCAACCGTCAGCATTAAAGATGACGAGGTTAAGAAAGTCCCTCATCATTTAGTCATGAATAAAGCAATGGGTGGAGACCAGATTAGTCCCCGGCTGCTCAAAGGTTGTGCTGACTAATTAACAGAGCCCTGTGTAGGCTTTTCAACAACTGCCTGCAAAGGAAGCAGTGGAGAGAGAGAGAGAGAGAGAGAGAGAGAGAGAGAGAGAGAGAGAGAGAGAGAGAGAGAGAGAGAGAGAGAGAGAGAGAGAGAGAGAGGGAGGGAGGGAGAGGGAGAGAGAGAGTTGACCCTAAGAAAGCCCTGGGTTCTGATAACACCAGCCCCCACGTCCTTCAAAGATGTGCATCTCACGTGGCAGCACCTCTTACCAGTATTTTCCATAAATGTCTAACCTCTGGAAAGTGGCCATCCCTCTGGAGGGAGGAACAACACCCTTGCTGGCCAATCACAAAAAAGGCACGCGAACCGATCCCAAGAACTACAGACCAATCTCCTTCCTCTCAGTTCTTGGCAAGATCTTTGAATCCACCATAACCGACAATATTACATCATTTCTTACCTCTCGTAATCTGCTCAGCAACAAGCAACTCGGTTTTCGCACAAACAGATCTACAGCCGATTTACTACTCCACATGACTACCACGTGGCACAGGGCCCTTGACCAAGGCAAGGACACCGCCATAGCGCTCGACATCGCAGGGGCATTCGACAGGGTGTGGCGCCTCGGCCTCGCCGCCAAACTCAACAGCGTGGGAGTGAGCGGCGACCTCCTGCGCCTTATGCAATACTGCCTGAGAGGTAGATCCCTCAGCGTAGCAGTGAAAGCACCTCGGAGAAAAACCCGACAGGCGCCAGTGTTCCGCAGGGGAGTGTCCTCGGCCCACTCCTCTGGAACATCTTTTTAATGACCTGCTCCGCCTGGTCCCAGAGGCACATGCCCATGCTGATAACGGCACCTTTACTTTCTACTTCGTAACAGTGGCGATCAGCATGCTACCGTCGCATACATGAACCCAGTTCTTCAAACCATCGTCTCATGGGGCAGATTTAGCCCCAGATAAAACACAGCTAATGCTAATATCTAAACGTCAGGGCACCCCTGATTCACTCATTCCTACCGTTCTGTTGGAAGGGAGAGAATTGCCGCTCCAGTCATCCATCACGGTCCTGGGTGTGGAAGTCAATGATACCCTGACTTTCATCAATAATCACCTTTGTTATGTTGCCAAGAAAGCCGAGTGGAGACTAAGCTATGTACGGGACATCTCTCACCTTCTGCATGGCCGGGGCATTTCCGCTCTGTATGCAGCTCAAGTCCGCTCTCTGATGGAATATGCAGCCCTCACAAGGTCTTCCTGCCCACGATCGTACCTCAGCCTCTTAGACATGGTATAAAATGGAGCTCAGCAGATGATTCGCCAGAAAGCCCGACCAGACCAACCGCCTGCTCGCCTGCAACCCTTGCAGCAGCGACGCGATGTGGCGGTCTATGTCATGTGCAAAAAACAGCACTCTTCACATAAGGCTTCGCTCCGACAGCCGTGGGCAACACAGCACAGCTACAGAACTCGCGCTGCCGACGCAAGGGACCAACAGACCCCTGTCCCCTTCGCCAGGACATAGACCTTCTTGCGATCCTTCCTTCCAAAATACACGAGAATGTGGAATCGTTTGGTATTTTGTATTTTATCTAATTAGTTGTACATTCTCTATCATACAAACGTAAAAGCCAAAGATAGTTTCCAGCAGCCTTGCTGGTACTCCTGGCTCCTTGTATGTGCAATCAATAACTACTATGTATACTTGTCTTTCAATAAAGTGTAAAAATGGGAAAGAGAGAGAGAGAGAGAGAGAGAGAGAGAGAGAGAGAGAGAGGAGAGAGAGAGAGATGAGAGAGAGAGAGAGAGAGAGAGGGGGGGGGAGAGGACGAGAGAGGAGGAGAGAGGGGGGGGGGGGAGGGCCCGAACTAGAACGTGCATTTCATTCGAAGAGCGAAGGCTATGGCGGGAAAACTCTACGGATTCCAATACCCACGTTTCAATACATGCTCATTAAGCGTCCACAAAGAAAAGGCTTTTTATTCTTGGAATACAACCGTACGGGCGGAAGCGCCTATTTCTTTCAACTTCAATATCTGCATATCTACCCACCCAACTTCCATCTATTATCTAGATTTCTGCGTAGCTACGTATCCATCTCTAACTACAAAATATCTATTTGTATAAGTTCATAATTATCTATTTACCTAAATCACCTTTCTACTTATCGATCTACTTATGTATCTACCTGCGTATCTATCTATCTAAGGATAAGTCCGATATGCGAAGCTTAGCCCATGAGGGGAGCCCGGCCTGTGTCGACTAATGCCGACTCGCTCACGTGTGTCAGCTGGTGCTGACTCGGCTGAACCGAGTCCTTGCCCGCCGTGGTGCCCAGACACAGTAGTAACCTCCGGGCGACAGTTGCAACCGCCGACTCCTCGGATGAGAGGCCGATACGTTAACACTGTACTAGCCCGGAGGCTATCTATCTATCTAGCTGTCTATTTTATACACTATTTCTCTGCCCAAAACAACAGAACCAAAGAGGGCGTAGTCAATGGTTTCTTCCTTCGAGCACTTAGAATCTGCAGCCCGGAGTTCCTGGAGGAGGAAATGCACGTCAGTAAAACCCCTTCCCCAACCCTCCGGCTTGGGG
>NC_051427.1:21248545-21250210 GCF_015228065.2 Penaeus monodon | reverse complement strand
TTTCGATCCTCCATGATACTGTGAGTGCAAACTGCCGAGCGTTATAGATGTTTTAAAATTTATACTTTAAAAAGTATAACTTATATACGTATTTTTATTTTTTTTTTCTAAAAAGGTATCTTTATTATATGATATCTATGATTAATAGGGTTTTGATTTTTCCAATGTATTGATGACACGAGTATGTGGATATATATGTGGTGTGTATGTATGGTTTGTGTGTTGTGTGAAATTTATAATATTAATATATATAATATATATATATATATTATATTATAATATATATATATATATATATTATTTTATAATTTTATATATATATACGAGAGAGGGGGAAAAGAGAGAAATCTATCTACCTATTTTTTATATGATTATAAATATATATACCTACATACATAATATATATATATATATATATATATATATATATAATAATATATTATTGTTGTGGTGTGTGGTGTGTGTGTGTGTGTGTGTGTATATACGTATATATTGTGTGTATATACATATATACAAATGAAATCCCCTCCTCTCCTCTCTCTCCTCTCCTCTCTCTCTTATATTAAAATATATTATATTATATATATATATTATATTATATATATATATTATATTATATAATATAAAAAGATATATATATGCATATATAAAATTATATATATATTATTATATTTTTTTTAAATTATAATATAAAATTATATATATTATATTATATATATAATAGCATAAAAAAAAATATATATTTAAAATATATAATATTGTGTTATATATGTAAATTTTTTAAATATATATATTATATAATTGTGTGGGGTGTGGGGGTGTGTGTTTTTGGTGTGTGTTTGGTGTGTGTTTGTGTGTTGGTGTGTGTGGTGTTGTGTGTGTGTGTGTGTATTTATTATATTTGTTGTATATATATCATATAAATATATACATTTTTTGGGTGTGTGTGTTGTGATATATATTGCATATGCATATATATATAATATAATATATAATAATATAATATATATTATATATTATAATAAAACATATAAAATATATATATATATATATTATATTTATTTTAAAATTTAATATTATATATAAAATATAATATAAAATTTTATATTTTTGTGTGGGGGTGTGTGTTGTGTGTTTGGGTGGTTGTTGGTGTGGGTGTTTGTTGGTATGTGTATGGTGTGTGTTGTGGTGTGTTATTATATGCACACACACACACACACCACACCACACCACACACAAAACCCCACAAACACACACACACACACCAAACACACCACACACCACACACACACGCCACACAGCAAAACACAACACACACACACACACCCCCACACACACACCCACACCACACACAACACACAACCACCACACAAATATATATATATTAATATAAAATTTTATATAAAAAATTTAATATTTAATTTTAAAAAAAAAAAATTATATATATACATACACACACACACACACACACACACACACCACACATACACACCACACACACACACACACACACACACACAAACACACAAAACCCCAAAAACACAACACACACACCCGCGCACAAACACACACACACACCACACAACACACACACACACCACACCACCCCACACCACACACACACTATATATTATATATATTATATATATATTAATATATATATTA
>NC_051427.1:21238545-21243545 GCF_015228065.2 Penaeus monodon | reverse complement strand
TATACTTCCGTCGCAAATCCAAATGAACAAAGTTATTGGACACAAGTGTAAAAGATCCCCAATCTGGAAATTTACCATGGTCAAATTTCAACCAGCGTCTATGGACTTACATTGCAACTCAAAGCTAACAGTCATTGGACACGTGTGTGTAAGAGCCTGAAATTGGAAATTTACCAAAGTTAAGTTTGAACCATCCATCTTGTATAAGCCAAGTAAAAAATAAATAAATAAATAAATAAATAAGTTATTAGACTAGCAAGTGTCACAGCTTGAAACTGGAAAGTTACCATGGTTAAGTTTCATTCATCCATCTTTTATAAGCCTAACAAGATATGCAAACAACAGACCCAATGAATCTAAGAAACTTATTTTTCATGCACTGTCGTCAAAACAAAGTTATTAGATTAAGAAGTGTCAGAGCTTGAATCTGGAAAGTTTCTACGGTTAAGTTTCAAGCAGCCATCTTTTATAAGACATAATATATACAAATGATAGAACGAATAAATTAAATAGACTTATTGCAAGTGTAGCAGCCCAGTTAAGAAAGAAAGGGCGAATGAAAATGTTTAAAAGGATTATGCTTCAAATTTGAATACAGAGACGGGTATTGGAACTCGGCTCCTTACTTCAGCGGCAGATTTGGTCGCCTAACAGCACCAGGCCTTACTGTAGGGGTTGGGAGGTAAATTGCATCCCTTGTACTAGCTTATTTATCCAATTATTATAATGTTATGTTTCATAAATTTGTTAGTATTCAAAGGTATGCTTCAATCGAGTTCGGTGTGTGAAGTACTACTAGTTTAATAGTATTTATGACTACCTGGCCACAGTTGTTACTTTTCACGATTGGTTTGTTTGCAGTTTTACGTATGACTACTGACATGGAAGATATGGATGAACAGAAAGAAATTGAATTTCATCAGTTATGGAGAATAAAGGAAGAAGCAACAAGGATTGTTTTTCTCCAGAATCCATTGAAACATTCATTCAGTAAACAAATCCCAACAGGAAGGGCGAGGCCGCAGCGACATTTACCTTAGATTTAGATCTACATTTATATCTATAACTATGTAAAGGAATCGTGGAGGATTCCTTGTTTTATAGCATATATAAAAAATACAAAGAATTTATTTGATTTTATCGTCAATACAAGAACTGCTTCATTTAATTTCGTTAAGCTTTGTAAATTGTTAGGCACAGTGACGCTCGAGCTATACACGAACGCTCTACAAAAACGCTCGATTTTTATCCGCTTAGGCCTCGCCAGAGACCTATGTGATACGTCTTGTGTGCAGCATAACTTTCGACCATTCATGTTTTGTGAAAATTTAGGCTGGTCACACAGTAAGTCAACTGTTTATAACATTAGGAGTATTTTGTTCAGATATTTGAGCATATATTAAGAACAAAATTGTGTCTTTAGTGTTATGCATAGAAATTCTGTGATATAAGTACGTGCCATTCCTACAGTGTTCTGGTATTTCTATAAAGCTTTATTGTAGTATTTACCAAAGAATAATGTTTAGTTTCCTTCTCATTTGATGAAAATATCCTGGCTTTAGTTATTGAACTTATATAAAGTGCCTTAAATACCCCGGGAACGGCTTTACGGCAGTATAAGGAGTAGGAATTGTTCGTTTAATGTTTAAAGATGCTAGTCTAGCAGTATTTTCTTTATAATCTTATACTGATCTATTTCTATCTCGTATTGTATAACTATTTTTTGATATTTGCATATTTTCTTCTGTAGATTGTGTACATTTCCAATTTGTAAGGATTTTCTTACAACTTTTCACCGCGCACGTTTGTGCCTGTGTGCAAGCAAGCTGCTTATTATATAGCAAGGATACACTGTTTTTGCCTACCAGCTTGTGAATTTCATAATGAAGGTTTAACTGGCTGCATGTGCATTAGTTGAGGCAATACAGTCTATCTATCAACCTATCCGTATCTATCTATATTATCTTTCTGTGTATCAATATTTATATCTATCTTTCTATGTACCAATATTTATATCTATCTGTCTGTCCATATATCTATCTATATGTCTATATGTAATTATCTATCTATTTATATATATTTATATTTTACATCTATCTACCTATTTGTCTATCTATGTATCTGTTGTTCATTTCATCGCACTTGAATACTAGGCAATAGTAAAAAATCATCATAGCTAGATTTCATTTTATTTATATTCACAATCGCTACAAAAACAAAAACGAAGAGAAGAGAGAAAACTCAAGGATGAAAATGTAAAAACCAGGTATCCTACGAAGTACACAAGAAGAAGAGGAGGAAAGCCTTATCCTTCGTGAAGGTCCCTTACACATATCCTAAACGTGTGATCAAATATCGACAACGGCAGACAATAGATATCCAAGGTTGAAGTCACACCGTTTTATTGAATCATGTTGGTACTGTACATGGAGGGCAAAGGAGTCTGCAATCGGGATATTTGCAGTGTTACGAAATGATTTGTGTGTTCCTCTGTATGTAAGCGTGTGGAGAGAGAGAGAGAGAGAGAGAGAGAGAGAGAGAGAGAGAGAGAGAGAGAGAGAGAGAGAGAGAGAGAGAGAGAGAGAGAGAGAGAACTATCAGACAGACAGAAAGATAGACATAGAGGGAAAGGGGAAAGGGATAAAGATATAACAGTATTTCTTTAGTACATTTCTTGCATTGCGAACTTATTAGTTCCTCGTTAAGAGAATGGACAATCTTATACAATCTATTACCACTTCACAGTCATACTTTGGCTCAGTCCAGTTCGGTTGGAGTTCGGGAAGAGCAGGGTTCGAAATAAAGATCGAGAAATTTCTATAAGGCAATTCTAAGGACCAAAAATATTTACTACAGCTTTGTAGTAGTTGGCAGCAGGGACTGTGCAGCCAGTAATCTTCCCTCATCAACTGCAGATTTTCATATTTGTCGTCCTTGCAGCAGTCAGGATGATTAAGGAACCCTAGAACCAATTTCCTGTGATATATTGCGACTCAGCATGATCTGTGTCTTAAACAACTTGACCTCGCCACAATAGGTGCTGAAGCAGGTGCAAATTAGTACTGCTGTATTGCTTGTTTCCAGCATCAGAAAAATAGGACTCGCTGGTAGTCGATGACTGGAGACGATGCTCTCTATGTTAATATTCATGTTTTATTAACGGATGCATATTTTTTATCAATGTTAGAGGGAGACACCCTATATCTATTATGCTGCGAGTTTGCCGGTTTTTTTTTTTTTTTGTCTCATAAATACGTTTTATACACACATTGTAACGGTGTGTATCTTTTGTTGATAGATATCAACATATTTGTTTGAACACTTTGTAGACAAATATGAATTTCGTATAAAAGGTAAATAACACAATACACATGCTTGATATATGCTAATTATTCAAGCGATAAGCAACCGAGGCTCTTTCATCCTGGCGTCCTAATTCTGGTCCTTGGAGAAGCGGTCCGGGTACAGCAACTTGTTCATCTTCCTCGGCAGATTCCTCCAGAATTCGATGTCCTGAAAAAGGTGAAAATGTGACACCATTTAATTTTAGCCATTACACTCGGAAATTACGGGCTTGTTTGCAGCATGCAAAGCCCATTCTGGTGACAAGTTATGCAATGCAGAGTATATAAATTAAGCTGTCCGCCTTGCTTTTGACATGCTTGAAATGGGAAATTGTTGGGGCCAGTTTCTTGTTAAAAGTTTCGTATCAGCGTGATCGCGGTCCCTCCACCCAAGATTATTTAGGGCCCTGTGACTGAACGCAGTACCTGATCCCTGGCGTAGGCCTTCATGGCGGGGGCGGAGGTGATGCCGAGGTAGGAGAGGCTCGAGGCCTCGGTCGGCGTCCACTTAAAGCCCAGGGACAGGTCGGGCGTCGGGTTCCTACGAGGGAGATCATTTAGTGGATTGCATTCTTTTGTGCAGCAAATAAACTGACGTTTTTGCAAGAGAGTTATGGAACTCATTGCTCCTCCAAAGAGATAGTTCACTGCAGCGGTGTGTCACATCAGCTCCCGAGACGAAAATTACCCGTTATTCGACATCCGTTAGAAAGTGTTTCCCTCTTACCCGGTGGCGGCAAAGTTGGTCCAGAGATCCACCATGATCCGAGACACGAAGAGGTCCTCGTCCTTGCTCAGACTGATGTTGAGCTTATCGAAGGAGAAAAGGTACTGCAGGTCATCCGAGTCACCCACGTCTGTGTGCGAGAGGAAGCGTTTGTGTCGCTCGCCGCCGGAGTTAAAATCCGTCACTTGAAGATAAAACAAAACAAACTGACAATGAATATATCAGTGTGCACAAAACCTCGGAATCTGCACTCAGTCAGGGCTTCTCACAGGCCAGGTTCCAGGCGGGCGAGGGTCCCCTGAACAGGTCGGAGAAGGCGTGCTCCCCGCGGTGCTGCAGCTCGTAGGCGAAGACGCGGTAGCCGAAGGCGGCGTCGCGTGCATGGTGCACGATGGTCTCCACATTGCACATGCTGTAGAAGCTGTCGCCGAGGAGCTTGGGGGACAAGGAGGGTCGGGATCAGGCCGAGGTACTGACACTGAGATGCACTTGCTTCAGAGCCCATTTATAAATCAGACTGTGGCAATTAGCGATTCCCTGCTGGTCCTACCTTGACGAGAGGATCGATCTTGGTCAGGTCGAACTCCATAGGCCCCAGGTACCTGTGGAAGGCCAGGCGGGCCAGGTACTCGGGGTCGTCGTCCCAGGCCTCGAAGCCGAGGGCGGGGGGACCCACGAGGCTGAAGTTCTGGATCATGCTGTCCACGACGCCGTCCTCCACGAACGCTGTAGGAGGAAGCGCGAGAGAGGTTCCAGATTACTTGAAAAATCGACCGCCAGTTGGCGAAATGCTGTGCAGTAAGTGCGTAACAGTAAGTCTTTATATATGGCTAAAATGGTACTTGTGGCTGCGTAGACAGAGCCAGACGCCGTCCCTCACCTCTGGCGTTGAGAGCACCTTCGTCCCGCGTGACCCCGGACAGGACGTC
>NC_051427.1:21231045-21233545 GCF_015228065.2 Penaeus monodon | reverse complement strand
TCTGTGATAAATTAACATTTCCTCCGACCCGAGTCCCAGTTTCTTTCAACTCCGTAGCGAATGCCAGCAAATAGCTATTTAATGAGTGCCAATTACGACTCCTTTCTGAGTGCCACCGACCCCTTCCGCAGGATCCCGTGGCCGCCGGGGCGTGGGAGGGCGTGAGGAACGGCACTGTGGCTCCGCCCTTGTGCCCGCAGCCAGACGCGCCCTCGGACTGGACGCACGAGGACTGCCTCTACCTCTCCGTGTACACGCCGCAGGTGAGTCGCCTCGGGAAGAGGAGCGCGCGGGGGCGGCGCCCTTGGAGCAGGGCGGACACAGGAGGCGAAGGCGCCGTGTTGGATGACGTGGGGTCGCTGCTGGGGAACAGCCAGTGAGATTATAAGCTTTATTCCTCTTACTATTTTTCCAGATAGATTTTAGGGTCATTGCGGGTATTTTTGCAGGGGAAGGAGGGGGGGTGAGGGCTGTTTGCCCGACTACGCTTTGTTCAAGTAAAGAGGGCAGACATAAACAGAATAAAGTATGAAATGACAGTTTCTCAGTCTGGGATTTGGGCGTTCGTCTTAGGTCATTTTTCTCTTCTTTTGCTTGTCTGACTGCCATTAATTTTCGTGAGTGCTTTTGCAATCGCCGGCAACCTTGCAACTCCTAGTAACTCTGAATGGTGTTTCAGCCCAACCGGACCGACCTCCCCGTGATGGTGTGGCTTCCCCAAGGAGGCTTCATCAGCGACGTGACGCCCCTGTTCCAGCCGGAGTTCCTCCTGGCGAAGGACGTGGTCCTCGTCGTCCTGCAGCACCGCCTCGGCGTCCTGGGTTCGTATCCGGCGCCGCGTCAAATGCGACCCGTATCTATGGTGGCATGTTGCGTACGAAGGTGGCTTTGTGGTCAGTGATCAGCGGGTATTGTGTCGGCACAATGATACAGCCCATTCTCGCGTTCCCGCCATTGCGCCAGAGCCATGAAGGTTTCATGCGGTCAATTCCCTCTTGGATCTGCAGGATTCCTGTCGACCGAGGACTCCGAGCTCCCTGGCAACCTGGGGCTGAAGGACCAGGCGCTGGCCCTTCGCTGGGTGCAGGACAACATCCGCGACCTCGGCGGCGACCCAGACAAGGTCACCATCTTCGGCCAAAACGCGGGTGGTGCGGCAGTGCACTACCACATGCTGTCTCCCATGTCCAGTGGTAAGTCCGTCTCCCATGGCCAATGGTAAGTCCTTCTCTCATGGCCAGTGGTATGTCTGTCTCTTGGCCAGTGGTAGGTTCATTTTTCATGGCCTGTTCGAGATGTGGAGGTGGGGATGTGTGTATATGTATAGAAAGAAATTAGACCTTATGCAAAAAGACTTCTGTCACTAATTTCTTCCCGCCCTTTCCCGAAGGCCTGTTCCAGCAAGCTATCATGCAGTCGGGGGCGGCGCTGTGTCCCTGGGCGCTTCGGGAAGACCACCGACAGGTGGCCTTCAGCTTCGGCCGCATGGTGGGCTGTTCGGGCGAGCGCGGGGGCAACAGCACTGCGCTCGTCGACTGCCTTAGGGAGGTCCCCATCGAGCAGCTGATGGCCGTGCTGCCCTACATCATGGTGAGCACAGCGTCCATCTGGGCAGCTTACATGTGTGTGTGCATGGATATGCGTATTTATGCGCCTCTGTATCAGTAAACGGACAGAAAGAAAAGTGACCCTTGCCTCCGCCCGCAGCCCTCCCCGTATGTCCTAACGCCCCGCGTGGACGGCGAGTTCCTGCCCGACCACCCCGCCACGCTGGTCAGGGAGGGCCGCTACAACCGCGTCGACGTCCTGTCCGGGGTCACGCGGGACGAAGGTGCTCTCAACGCCAGAGGTGAGGGACGGCGTCTGGCTCTGTCTACGCAGCCACAAGTACCATTTTAGCCATATATAAAGACTTACTGTTACGCACTTACTGCACAGCATTTCGCCAACTGGCGGTCGATTTTTCAAGTAATCTGGAACCTCTCTCGCGCTTCCTCCTACAGCGTTCGTGGAGGACGGCGTCGTGGACAGCATGATCCAGAACTTCAGCCTCGTGGGTCCCCCCGCCCTCGGCTTCGAGGCCTGGGACGACGACCCCGAGTACCTGGCCCGCCTGGCCTTCCACAGGTACCTGGGGCCTATGGAGTTCGACCTGACCAAGATCGATCCTCTCGTCAAGGTAGGACCAGCAGGAATCGCTAATTGCCACAGTCTGATTTATAAAGGGCTCTGAAGCAAGTGCATCTCAGTGTCAGTACCTCGGCCTGATCCCGACCCTCCTTGTCCCCCAAGCTCCTCGGCGACAGCTTCTACAGCATGTGCAATGTGGAGACCATCGTGCACCATGCACGCGACGCCGCCTCGGCTACCGCGTCTTCGCTACGAGCTGCAGCACGCGGGAGCACGCCTTCTCCGACCTGTTCAGGGGACCCTCGCCCGCTGGAAGCCTTGAGGCCTGACTGAGTGCAGATTCGAGTTTGTGCCTGACATGTCAGTTGTT
>NC_051427.1:21218368-21230945 GCF_015228065.2 Penaeus monodon | reverse complement strand
CCGGTGACCGCCCTTTTCCCCCTCACCGCACGAGTCCCTTTTACCCCTTTTACACACGGTCAAATTTACCCCCTTTTAAAACTGCCACACAACTTATTTCTCCTTTTTAAATACTTACTGCAGTGCCCGTCCTCTCCCCGTCACCATACGAGCCCCTTTACACACTTTACCCACTCCCCCTTTTTCCCATGCTGCCACAAACTTCCCCCCCTTTTCAAATACTTACTGCAAGACCGCCCCGTCACTGTACGAACAAATTGCCTGTTAGGGTCCCCTCGGGAAGGGTTTTTTGATTAGAGCATGACGTCCCGTCGGGAGGGTCCGGAACCTCACGCGTAAGGCGGGAGCGGGACCGCTTATGCGAAAAACACGTCGAAAAGCACAAACACGACAAAAAAAACACGTATATCGAAAAAAACATACACATTTTTTTTTGAAATCTATTCAAACATATTAATTTTTATATTAAACAAAATAGCAAAATACTTTTCAATATCGGGAAAAATTGCACGGTATAGGGCCCCCGTGGGACGGGTATTAGGGGACTATCCCCCAAAAGGCGTCCCCGGCGTACCCGGCCCGGCACGTCACGCGAAGGCATGCCCCTTGGAAGGGTTATTCTGAAATTGTAGCGACCCCACATCGCCATCCCCGTCGTCGTCGTCCGTCTTCACTATTTTGCTGTATATCTCCTATTTTAATTCCTCTGCGACTGTTCAGTTGAAAACAGAACGCCCGGGGTGCGGGTTTTGATTTCTATGGTGAGGAAAAGAGGGGCCCGGTTAGGCATGGAGCTTTGTTCAAAAAACAAACCCATTGCGGGTCAGAGCTCTGTCAACTTCGGGTTGCGGCGGTGGGCTCTAAGCGATCTGGGGGGCTTTCCCCCTGCAAGATGGAATTGTCATTTTTTTAAATGAATCTAAAGATTTATTAAAGAACTTAATATGCACTTTGTATTGCTGCTTACCTTTCAAGAGCATTTTTTAGGAAGGATTTGCACCCTTGGACGCCTTCCCTTGCTGGGTTAAGAATTCGAGCAAAAATTAACAGTATTTAACCTGGAGGTCAAAGTAAAATATTTATAATAAATAGAAAAACCTGTATTTAATGGGGATGGGTTTAATTTCAAGGGGTTACGTTATGCATATTTTAATAGGGCCGGTCGGAACAATGTTGTAAACCTACTAGATGGGAAATAGAAGCGGCCCCAAACTCTCGTCTAGAGGGGAGGCGCGCTCTCGCGCCCGGGCCTTCCCAAAACGCACGCGAAGTTTCGCGGCTCCTTGGTGGTTTGCGAGTAACCGAAACGTAATTTTTGTACCCCAGAAACGAAAAAGTTTGTAGACTTACTGTATTTTTATTGTATGTCCTAAAAACGATTTTTTTGTCTTGTACTATAGTATAAAGCCCAAATTTACGTGTTTCACCATTTTAGTGTGTAAAGTCAATGGTTTTCTTGTGTAATCAAAAACATAGGAAAAACGTCAATTTTTTTTTTCAAAAAATGTACATTTTTACATTTTCTGTGCCAAATCCTTTTTTCAGGATTCCATGCCTGAAAACAGGATCTTCCGGGCTGGGAAATGGAAGGACGGGGGGGGTTATGTTGTCGGTGTGTAAGGGGTCCCCCTTTGTCGAGTAGATTCCTTCTCCAGCAGGTGGGGTGACGGCCTTCATCGGGAGGGAAAATAGCCGCGGTCTTCCCCCAGAAATCTTGAAGGCCCCCATATACCCTGCTCGGGGCCCCCGGCCGAGAAAAACCTTTGTAGCCTTCAGCCCTCTTCGACCCCCTTTTGCTCGGATTGACGGAGGCGGGGTGACCCCCCTTAAAGGCCCAAAAGCTCTCGTCGAGGGCCCCAAGTTCTTGTTGGGGACGAAGAGGGTCGATACATAGATTCCAGACGCTAACACGGGGGCACAGTTTCCCAAGCCTGTCCTCCGGGGGATGCCCCCCTTCGTTTCAGGAAGGGGAGCGCGAGGTCAGGGCTTCGAGCGGCCCCTGGTCATCGTCTTGACGAACACCCGATGCGACTAAACGGGTCGTCGACCCCTTCCCTTGTCCCTTTCGACTAAAGGGCCCCTCAGGAGTAACCCGACATAGACGGACTTCCCGCACCGTTGTCCTCCCACCCCTTATATGGGATAAAGGGGGTGCGGGGTTTCTGTCAAACATACCTGTGGTTAAAGGGAAAAAGACTTGAAAAATGGGGGGGTTTTTAAAAAAAGGGACATGTAGAAAATTCTTTTTTTAAAGTCGGAATCAGATTTTTTTTATTCCCGATTGTCTCGTCCCAAGGGTTTGGAAAAAAATCCCGGGGAAAAAACACGGTGAATACATCAAACGGCTCGAGATTTTTAAGGGGTGTTTCACACCCGGTGCCCCCCTCAAAGCAGTACGCCTGAAATTCCCTCTTGACCAACAAAAAGGGATTCCCGGAGCTTTACGCCCCCAAAGTCGTCGGACGTACTCTGCGGGGGCCCCGTCTGAACCAGGGGTATCCACAGCGGGACATACTCGACTTCCGAGTCGTGTCCACACCCGATCTCGGTTCGAACTCAGACCCCTCCCAATCCGGTCGTCACCGCAAACGAGCGGATATTTCAACTTCTGAAAAAAAAAAAAAAAAAAAAAATAAAAAGGTAAACGGGAGTTCTCTGTGGAAATAATTTCTTGGTATGCGGGAAACAGTCTTTTTTCCAAAGACAAAAAAAAAACAGTCAAAAAAAAAAAAAAAAATTTTACCAGGATCGCTAGCCTAGACATTTTAGAGGTTATAACCCCTCTTCGTCTTTTGAATAAGAAAAGAAGAGGATCTGGGGCTTTCCGAAGGTTGGAGTCCCGACGTCGAGGTGGGGGTCAACGTGCTGAACGAGAGGTCCCAACAGAGAGGAACCCTGGGCTTGGGGCCCGCGGCGTACAAAAATTTTGTCTTGACATTTTCAAGGTCACTTTTTCCATCCCGTGATTTTCCCCTCGGGCGCCTTTTATTGCATTTTTTAGAGGCATTAGCAACAGATCGCCATGTCGGGTCCGTGAGGTAATTGGGGAACGTGGAAAATAGGCTGAAAACTCTCTGGCAATCATTTCCCCAAAAGATCTAGAAAATCACGTAAAAACGCACATGTAGAAACGAACCCACGCACATGTCTCTCCTCTTCTCTCTCTCTTTCCACAACACCAAAGTACAGTAGGGGGTGCATCAGGTAGAACACTTGCGAGTGACCTAAGGTCAGGTTTCAGAGACAAAAAAAATAAAGAAATTATAAAACATTTTAAAAACAGGGTTCCTCGGGGACCGTCCCTCCCCGTCACCGCACGAGTCCTTTAACCTTTGATACTCACACATTTTTCCCCTTTTACAACTACCACCAATTTCACTACCACACAAAATTTCTTCTTCCTTTTTTAAATACTTATGCAAGACCGTCCTCTCCCTCACCGTACATCCCCTTTCAACTTTTACACCACCACCCCCTTTCAATACTACCACACAACTAACTTCTCCCCTTTTCAAATACGCAATGACCTCTCTCCCAGACTGATTTTTCCCTTCCCCTTGTACTCGTCACAAAAGTCCGGGGAAGTTTTCCCACGTTTTCCCGTATATGCAAAAACACGTCGAACACGTCAAACAGCAAATAAAACCTATATCCAACTATGCTTAACCCAAAAATTGTATAAATTTTACCGTATGAAGTCCAAAATGTAATATCTTTCTTTTATTTATATATTTTTTTTGTTCGGTTAATTCTGTTCCGTTTGACGGCCCCTTTTTTCAAAATGGTTTTTTGTTTCTACCGAGAGTTGCTGGGTTTTTTTACCGCCTATTCAAGTGCAACTTCCTTTGACCAAAATAACAATGTTTATCTTCGTCGCAAAAAGTGAATATATTTTGGGTGTTAAATTTTTGCTCTGGTCATCAAATTAGCTGCAGTTTTCGAACGATTCCTTTTCCTTTTAAGTAATTTAATTTGGCCCGATCTTCTTTGGGGGGCTGCTAAAATTACTTTTTTAATATTTTCCCCAATTTTTTTCTACATATCGGCTTATTTTCAATTTAAACCATTTTTGTGTTTGAGTCAGATGGCGCGTCATGTCCACTTTGCCCTATTTTTTTAAAAATATATTCATATCGGTGATCGATCCCTAAAATAACTAGCATTTGTCCCCTCACACCTTGCCTTTCCTTGATCCCCCTAGGTTTCTCCTGTCTTTTTTCCCCTTTTGGCTTAAAGTTTCCATAATTTTATTTTTTAAATGGTGTTTGCTTTTTGCCGGGTGAGTAGTGTGACCCTCTTCATTCTCCAACCTGCGCAGTGATGAAGAAAAACTTAGACATGAACAAAACTTTTGTACAACTAAAGGGAAAATTTTTTGACTGAAACCCGACTTTCGCTTTTATTCTATTTATTTTTTTTAAGCTCTGATTATGGCGGCGATCAGGATCGCTCTGGAGCAAAGGTTCTTTAGCCTCCTCCGGGGAATGAAGGCTGTTGCTGTTTATGCAGTCATGTTTTTTTATTGAGAGATAGATAGCCGAGTTAGCCCCCATCCACTGGATTAGGTGTATCTTGTGGTAGTAGTAGTCGGGATGCCACTGATAAGCCCTTCCAACAGGGTTGGCCCTCCCTAGTGTGGGCTTATGAGCAGCAATGCACAAGCCTGCGCACTACATGAGGGTACACTCCCGTGAGCATGAGTATCCGAAGTAATTTTATTTTATTTTATTAGATCCTTTTAAAGGCTTGTTTTAGCTGTAGCCATGCCGCAGTCTAGAAGTAACTTTCAATATCAGGCATTATCGGTCATTGTGTTTAATGTTAAATGTTACTAGTTTTCATTTGAGTTTCACGCTTTCTCAAGACAGTCTGCAATGGTGTACAAGGTCTGCTACATATGTTTTGCATTCATTTTCCAAATAAATGAGCCATTGTTTAAGTGAGGTTTCAGGATACCTTGGACGTGTGTGTGTGTGCTCATTTTGCTCACGTACTGAAAAGGGTCCTTCTTTGCAGTTGTGTGCACTCCTCGGGACAGCCCTAGCCAAGCCAGTGCTCCGGAATAAAGATGCAGAGGTATGTGATACTTTTTTGCAAGTGGTGGTAGTTGAAGTATACCGTTTTATTACACTTGATTCTCCCTTTTAGAAATTGACAGACATGGCTTTTATCTTAACTGGCAGGTGATGGACCATGGCAAAGACGACGATGGATGTTCTTGTATGCAAAGCCACGATGTAGATACGGAAGACATGTTTAGAAGTATTCACATGCATGATCACTACAATGAATATGCAGAGGGAATAACTCTTAATGAATTCAAACAATTGGTGGTGGTGGAGACGGCAGAGATGCTTAAGAAAAGTGCTCAAAGCGATCAGAAATGGAAGCTAGGTTAGTATTAAAGCAGATGCTTTGGTATCGTCATCGCAAATTTTTCTCGGATGCAGTGCTGCCGTGAATTGTGGTTAAATGGAACGTAGCTGCTGCAAAATGATTAAGATTGATATTCATAATGTCTGCATGCTTCCTAACGGTTCATCTTGAGTACTATTTGAGCTAATTAGTTCTGTTTACCAGTGTCGGCAGTTTTTACCCAATGAATTTTTTTTTTTTTTATTAAACTACCATTTACAGCTGTCCTTGCTCTTATCCTATGAGCAAAATCTTAGTGTTGTACATTACAGAATGCTCTGCGGGGGTGACTGTATGCCTAGATTCGCGAGATCCAAGAAAACGTGCAACAGACTCTTGCTGGAAGGCTGGCCCCTCGCTTCGTACCAACCCACGTGCATTATGACCGCCTTGCAGAGATTGTCTACCTGCTGCCGTGACATGTTGAAATAGCTAAATTATGTCGATGGGTTATCTCTGTATATAATAAAATGGAGTACCATTTCAATTTAATTTTATTCGCCTGCTGCAGAATAAAATGGGATATTATCAACGAGTTTTGTTTCAAATCGGTATAGCAAAACATTACATTGTACGAGTGACCAGTGTATATAAATTTTAACAGATGGAAAGGCTTAATGTATTATAAAAAAAAATAAAGATTACTCGCTTTTTTCTATTAAAAAAAATGCAATGTTGCACAACGTAGCTGCCGTTTTTGTTAATGTATATGTATAATCTATATAATAATTTCCCCTGGAGAGTACTTTGATCTTCCTTTCATATTCCATTTTAATGTGCAAATTGAAGTGTGGGTAAATAAATTTTATAACTTTTCTTTTGTAGTTTCACTGGATCGTGGGAAAAAAAATCTAAATGAAAAGATTTTAAAAGCTTAAAGGAAGCCTTTAATTCGCATATTGTAGAAATGTCAATAGAATAAAGAAAATTTGCTACTGTACATTTGTAGCACTTGTGCATAAAATTGCATATAGTTCAACAGTGGAAAAATGAAACCCATTACTTTACTGCATAAACAATAAGTTCCTATAAAAGGATCCCCCACCTAATCCCATGTCCGTTGTCGTGTGGGGGTATAGGAGCAAGGAATTGGTAATCGATGATTGCCTGTATAATATAATGTAAGAAATATATACAGTTCTAGTAAATGGAACAGATTTGTAGAATTTAACTGAAGTAATGGTTAAAAAATAAGACCTTACGCCCCAGCCAGACGAACGGGCAATGCACGTTGGGCAGACTGTAAGCAAATGGTTCCAAACCAATGTTTAGATGTGTTTGGCGGCACCAATGTATGCCTCTGCCCGACGTTTACTGGACAACCACTACAGGCACTACCTCACTACAGCTGTTCCCAGCTGTAGTGAGGTTGTCGCTCGTTGTCGTGGGGGGAGGGGGAGTTAGGATATGGAGACGGAGGCCCAATGTGAGGAATCATCCCTGCCTTAGACCTCAGCCCTCGCTTCGAATAAGTTTGCATGGTCTTCTCCCATTTTTCCTTCTCTTCATCCCCTTCTGTCCAATTATCCTAATTAACTCATTTTTACCACTTTTGCCACAGTACATTATATTACTGACTTTGATGTCTAGCACGTTTGTTTTGACTGTCAACCATTCTGGAATCTACAAAACTTCGCCTAGTAAACATAGTCTTCCTCACCTGGGGGGGGTGGCTCCAAGCCCCACCCTCTTTATTTTGAATATGCCGTCAATGACCTTAATGTCCAAAATTTTCAAAAATCATCCTGCCTTGTCCAACCATATCGACCCCGTCAATGATAAATGTTGCCGTTTTGGCCACCCAGGCAAAAATACTTGCTCCACAGCTCTGCTCAGTCACGCATGTGTGCCAGTTGTGACTCCCATAATGTATTTTATAGGAGCTGCCCTGCTATAGCTCCATCTTACACCCCCCTTCCTTCCCCATTATCCCTTCTGCTTCCCCCTGGTTACAAATGACTCGCAACCACCCTCCCCCTTCTCTGGATTCTCTCTCCTGACATCTCTCCTCACTCCTCGCTTCTTGAACCCCTTCTCCCTTTTGCTAATCCCTACCTTACCCTATGGACATTCTTGTAAAATCCCACACTTCATCCTTTTGACATCTTTGATCTAATCACTCATTTTAATCCCTACCGTAACAAATTTACACACCCTCTCTACCATGCCATACTATCCTATTATATGGCATGGTCAAGCAATATTAAGTTGGTGCTGCAGCAGATAACCACAGGAAAAATACTTTAAATTGGGCAGAATGAAAGAAAAACATCTACGAGTAATGTTGCCCTCTTCATAAATCCTCTTGCTCTTGCTAATGGTGCCTAACTTAGGAATATGGCACGGTCAGTTTTATCTGAATTGCATTTCAAATGCAAGTTTTGAATCGAGGGTGGCCCCCACTGTAATTACCTCCACTTCATCTAATCACCTTCGCCCTTACCCCCGCCCCCCCCTTCCCCTTTTACTAATCCCTGTCTTACCCCATTTGCCCCCCCCCCCCTCTGTATCCTTTTCACTTCCATAATATCTTAGTGTTGACGTCCTTTGGCGTCTAACACATTTTGTTCTAATAACCAATTTTTACCCTTTCCATCACAATACTTTACCATAGAGCTATTTGCCCTTTGTCTTCCACATTTGTTTTAAAAATTAACCATTAGTCTGTCCTTTTTTTTCGTTTAATTTCTTATATCGCATAGTGTGTATGTTATAAGTATTGTATTTACTTAATAATTACTTTTGATTTTCATCTTAGCACTGAAATAAATTTGGAATAAAAGTTGATACAACAGAAAAGTAATACATTCAAAGGGATAATACATTTCAAAAGATGAATTGACAAAATGAAAGTTAAACAAGTCGAGGATAATTCATAGAATTTAAATACGAAAATAACTAACGTAAATTATTTAAAGAATGTCCCTTCATTACAGTAGTAGTGAGTTAATTGTAAACCCCCTCGCTCTAGCAATAATGTAAAGTGCCGTCCCTCAGTGACTAATTACAGCACGATGTCAGTGGAATTTTAAGGAGTCGTCTCCATCCTGGCTAATGGCCCTCGGCAGAGTTAAAATATGGTTTTAATCAGGAACTGAAAAAAGTGTATCACCTACTGATCTCATTTTGGGATTTCATCTCCACATATTACCAAAAATTTACCCCCCCCCAAAAAAAAAAAAAAAAAAAAAAAAAAAAACTTTCTATTAATTTGAATAAAAATCATTCAATATTTAAATTGAAAATAGCCATACAGGATATACATATTTTCACCTACATGACTCTATGAATAAAAATATCGACATGATCATAAATACAATAAACAATAAAAATAGGAATAAAGAAATACAACAGGAGTCCAAATGGAAATAATAACAGGATTACAAATAAAGAATGACATCAGGAATACAGTAATATTAATAATAATGACCCCAGATATATAAATATGACATCTAAAAAAAAAAAAAATAATAATTATAAAAAGACCCAGAAACATGACTGCAGAAATAACGAGAAAATAAAATACAAAAATTAATAAAATACTACCATGATAGAGA
Organism: Penaeus monodon; assembly: GCF_015228065.2. Lineage (NCBI taxonomy): Eukaryota > Metazoa > Arthropoda > Malacostraca > Decapoda > Penaeidae > Penaeus > Penaeus monodon. Next base: position 21,221,973 of record NC_051427.1, on the reverse strand, counting down.
ATAAAAATAAACACGACAGCAAGAATTAAAAAAAAAAAAAAAAATGGTCAACTAATAATGCTAATGAGATGATGATGAAAGTAATAAATTATTACATTAACACTAAGAACATCGCCATGATGAAAATGAACAGGATGAACATGTTAACACCCATAACAATAATAACGGCAGCAAGGATGAAATTAAGACTTATTATATAAAAACAACCATGCTTGTTGTGTGGGTGGGGGGGGGGAGCTTAAGAAATGGAGACTGAGGCCAAGGTAAGGGATCAGCCTGCCCTGGGACCTCAGCAATGGTCTTTTCTTCTCCCATTTCCTTTCCTTCTGTCCATTTCCTAGTCGTTAACTTATTTTATCACTATGCTATAATTGGGGGCTTCGCTCACAGTCCCCACCCCTTCGCTGTATTTTGAATATGCCGCTACTAACCTTTTGTTGTTGACGCGGTAAAAACTACAATTGCAATTAATAACTAACAATAATTGACAATGTGATAATAAGAACAATAATAATGATAATCACTAGTATTATCATTATAATGATTATGATAACAAATGTTGATAACATTTTAAAAATAGTATAGCTGTAATAACAAAAATACCTATAATAAATATAATAAAATATAATATAAATAAAAATTTAAATGGACAGAAATGATAACAATAACTGAATTCATAATAATAATATTTAATAATTAAAATAAAAAACAGATAATAAGATATAAGAAAAAAATGAAAACAACAATGATAACAATAATGTATATAATATAATTAGGGCTGTAAATATATTCCAATATAAAGTAATAATAAAACATTTTATTATTTTGTTAACTATTCAGGGATGATAAAATTTCAAATAAAACGAAAGGACTGAAACAAGGGAACTATACGCAACTACGCGTATGGCTGGGCCGATAAACAAAGAAGTACTTAGACAATTGGTTAGTTTGTATTTTATATAATGATATAAACGAAACGGTTGAAGAGGGGGTGGTGAAAAAATGCATATTAATGGGTGGTACTAATTAATATATTAGTATTTTAAAATTTGATATCTTTGTTCTCAGAAAGTGACGTAAGCGAGGTGACGTCGGAGAGGCGGGCATTCCCCGGCCCCCTACACGCCCCTGCCTTCACGCCGCTGTCAAGAGCCACGGCCCCCGCCCGTTTCGAGATCGCCCCGCAACCCCCCTAGACCTCGCACGCCGAGTCTGCGACAACCGTTTGGGGAGACAGATCTCGGGACTAGTTTAGGGACCGTGAAAAAATACACTAATAAATCAAATATTAAGTTTCGGGTGTTTATCTCCATCCTGCAAAAATTTTTTACATTCTCATGCTTCACATGCTTGTCTCACAAAAAAGAGCAAGAAACATTTAACAAGGGCTAATGTAGTAATAATATATTAACGATAATAATAACAATGAAAAATGTTAATATTAACTTTAATAATATTAACACCATTCACAACGTGCTAATGCCAATAACAACAAACAATGATAAAAATAGTTATAATAATAACCATAGTAATAATAACAAAAAACTGTAGGTCTTCGGGTTTCATGTGTGCCCGACGCGCTATTAATATAATAATCTACGTTAAGACTGGAAGGTGCTCTGGCCACTCGTTTTCAATTAATTATCATCAAATATATTATATCTAAGGGTTCTCACATTAGATCATCCTTTAAATTTTACCATTTTAATTAGTTTAATTTATTTTTCATTATTCAACTATAACGTGTTGTTCGTATATCTGCTCATGCTCATTATACATTTTTCATATGTTCATGTATATATACCTTATTGGCTGGACTACAGCATAGGATTATCATATTTAATCACTGGTTTACAATTATTAAATAAGTTGCAAAAAAGAAAAAAGAAAATGCTTTTTTGTTGTCTTTCGTACTCAGGGGCGGGGGGGGGGGGGTGAATTTGCCCAGCAAATCACGAAAAAGGTAAATGCTCAAAGCTTTATAAGTAGCCCGGAATGGACCATCAACCAGTTATATACGTTATTGGTAGAAAATTATAAATCATAAATACCAGAAAATTTGCCCTGAGAACTAGATTTTGCCAATCAAAAAAGAGGCTTTTTTAAAAGTTGGGGGTGAACCCCCCCATACCCCCCTTAAGTGGCGCCCCTGTTCGTACTGCGCCAACACCCCACAAAATCGGAGAAAAAACTTTTGCTGTATATTTTTTCGAAATTGGGGGTTAACGAGGAGGAAATTTCCAACCATTGTAGCGTTAAACGTCTTTTTGAAAATCATGGAAGGGGGTACGAACGGTACTGATTGGCTGGAGTTACACGCCCGTTTAACCTGATTCATCTTACTTAATTCGGGGGGATATCTTTTAGAAAAAAATCATTTTGGAATGAGAAATAAAAAGTAAATGCAGTAAAATATGGCACTTTCAAACATCTAGGAAAATAGATAAAATATGAATAAGGGGAAAAATAAAAAACTGTTTACGAGAAAATAAAATAGTGTATGCTTAAAATAAAAACAAAATATAATGTAATTCTTAACGGAGGTTAGCCATTTTAGGGGGTATTCGTATACATCCATACAAGTAGAATTTCTTTATACTAAAATAATATAATATATATTATATATATATACATATATTTAATATATATATATATACATATATATTTTATATACATATATATACATATATATATATTTATATTTTTATAATATATATATAAATAATAATATTACGTATATATTATATTCATAATATTATACCATAATATTTTATATATATATCTTTTATATATAAATATATATATATGTATACGAACATATCTACTTGTATGGATGTATACGAATACCGCCTAAAATGGCTAACCCCCGTAAGAATTACATTATATTTTGTTTTTATTTTAAGCATACACTATTTTATTTTCTCGTAAAAAGTTTTTATTTTTCTCTCTATTCATATTTTATCTATTTTTCTAGATGTTTGAAAGTGCCATATTTTACTGCATTTACTTTTATTTCTCTATTCCCTGATTTTTTTCTAAAAGATATACCCCCGAAATTAAGTTAGATGAATCAGGTTAAACGGGCGTGTAAACTCCAGCCCAAACAGTAGCCGTTCGTACCCCCCTTTCCCGTGATTTTCAAAGGGCGCTTAACGTCACAATTTGGTTGGACATATGCTCTCGTTAACCCCCCGATTTCGAAAAAAAATAATCACCAGCTAAGTATTTTCTCCGTATTTTGTGGTGGTGTTTGGGGCAAGTACGAACAGGGGCGCCACTTAAGGGGGGGTAGGGGGGTTCACCCCCAACTCTTAAAAAAGCCTCTTTTTTGCAGGGCAAAATTTGTTCTGCAGGGCAAAAATTTTTGGTATTTATGATTTTTAATTTTCTACCAATAAAACGATATATAATACTGGTTGATGGTCCATTCCGGGCTACTTATAAAGAGCTTGTGAGCATTTACTTTTTCGTGATTTGCTGGGCAAATTCACCCCCCCCCCCCCCCCCCCTGAGTACGAAAGAACAACAAAAAGGCATTTTCTTTTTTTTTTTTTGCAACTTATTTAATAAATGTAAACCAGTGATTAGTTGATAATCTATGCTGT
>NC_051427.1:21216503-21218268 GCF_015228065.2 Penaeus monodon | reverse complement strand
GTCTCTCTCTCATCTCTCTCTTCTCTCTCCTCTCTCTCTCTCTCCTCTCTCCTCCCTCCCTCCCTCCCTCCCTCTCCCTCCTCCTCCCTCCCTCCCTGCCTCCCTCCCTCCCTCCCTCCCTCCCTCCCTTCCTCCCTCCCTCTCCTCCCTCCCTCCCTCCCTCCCTGTACTCAATTTTGTTATTTTATTTTATTCTCCTTTTCTTCATCTCATCGATTTGTGTCGTCGCTGAATTATGTGTTGATAAAACATTTGGTTACAACCATTTCCTTATAAGCCATTTACTTATAAAAAGGTACGAATGTGAGCGAATGATTTCCCGTCAAATTAGTGTCGGAATCACTGGTCAAAGAGAAAGGAGTGCTTCGCGCAGAGATGAATAGAAATGCAAATAAGAAACCCATTACAAATACTATTGTTATTATAATTCTCATCATTGTCATGGTTGCACTCGGTAGCCTCTCTGTCACGAGCACGTGAGGACACAGGCGGCGGGACCGGCTGTGGAGACTGGGCGGGGTGAGGAGACGGGTGTCGAGGGAGGGCATTTCGCTGCCCTTGCGCGACGGAAATCATCTTTGCTGTGTTTCTTTACCATCATGTCCATTGTTATCATTATTATTATGACACCATTATTAGTATCAGAACTCCTTTGTTATATGTTTTTGTTGTTGTTGTCGCTCTCATTGTTTTTACTGTCCCTATTAATTTTCCTGTAATCATGACCATTACATTTGTTATTGTTATTATTAGTAGCACTACTATTGTTGCTTTTATCATCATTTATTATAATTATCATTATTATCATATCTTTGCTACTAATGTTATTATTGTCGTTGTTCTTGTTGTTATTATTATTGTTTTGCTGATATTATTATTACCATCATCATTACTCTTATCGTCGGCATTATGATTATTATTATCATCATTATTATAATCATCATCATCATCATCATCACCAACATGACCTTTATTGTTTAATTTTATATTCATTTTATCATTATAATTATAATGATTATCATTATTGACATTATAATCATCGTTAATATTTGTAATATCATTATAGTTGTTATTCTTATTATCATCATCATAGGTTTTATTATAATTATTATTATTATTACTATTATTATTATTATTATTATTATTATTATTATTCATTATTTTTATTGCATTATTATTTTATTATTATTATTATTATTATCATCATCATCATCATCATCATCATTATAGTCATGATCATCACATTATCATCATCACTATCATAGTCATTATTATCATTATTATTATCATCTTTATCATCATCATCATCATATTGTTATTATTATTATTATTATTATTATTATTATTATTATGATAATAATTATCATTATTATCATAATAATAATTATTATAATAATAATTATCATTATTATCATAATAATTATTATTATTATCTTAATAATAATAATGATTATTATTATTATCATAAAATAATTATTATTATGAAAATAATAATTATTATTATCATGCTTATTATTATTATGATCATCATTATTATTATTATTGTTATCATTGCTGTTGTTGGCATCATTATTGCAGTTATCATCATCATTATGTCTATTATTGTTATCATTTTTAAAACCATCATCACCATCGCTCATTGGCGGCATCAACATCAGTATCATTATTGTTATTGCCCTTATGTCTATTTTTATTATCATTTTCATTTTATTTTTATTATTATTATTCATTGGCATTGGCATTATTATCATTATTATCGCTATTA
>NC_051427.1:21199003-21201503 GCF_015228065.2 Penaeus monodon | reverse complement strand
TCGTCCCTCCGCCGTGTCTCAGGCAACTGAGGTCGTGGCGGCGGCGTTGGCGAAGGTGGTGGTGGGGGGCGATGGCGGGTGGGGGGGGAGGGGGAGGGCCGTAGGGCAGGTGCGCCGACTGTTGGCCAGGTGACGGAGACACACGCGCGTGCGTACAGCCATGCTCTGCGGCCGAGGTCGTCACGCGAGAGAACGAGGAAAGAACGGCCGGTGAACGAGCAACTAAACGGGCGCGGGTGCTGATGGCCGACGGCGCCTGAAACAAAAATGAGGGAGTGATTATCGGCCCATCTATCTTGTTATTTATTTACTCTACCCCATCACCTGCTCTTCGGGTGTTTATTTATGAAGCTCGTTTGTCACTCATTCATGAGAGATCGCTGACAGTTGGGTCCTTTCAAGTTTAGGCATAAAATTGGCTATAAACAAAAATCGATCATTTCAGTCATTTTGTTTTCACAAACTACTCAGGGTAAACTTCAGAAACCAAACAAACCAATTAATTTTTTGGATGATGGTTCTAAGCTAACTTTGTCAGAATGAAGCTCAGATGGCAGCTTAACATTTCACTTTGTACACAGAACATACATTAACTATAATAATACATAATTTGTTACTTGAACCAAAACTTATAGCATACAGTCAAAGTGTATTATACAAACTGTTAAGATAAGATTACATGTATATGAAACCTTGAATTCTGCAGCTTACAGATTCCGTGCAATTACAGTAAACTGATACCTATATATCCATACAAAATCTTTCAGTCACCAATCTCTCATGTATTTTGTCAATAACAATCTATATACTTTGTCATCCATTGTTGCTCCGCCAAAGCAGACCTATTTTTTTGGTCCAGGTTAACTCTTGGTTCCTGTGCAGTGTCGTACAGAAACGTTGTGATGAGCTATGCTCGGGATGCTAACGGCCAGGGAGCATTCATTAAAATCTGGCAGTGTTGTTAGTAGATGAGTAGATACCGGGAGAGATTAGGTGTAAAAAGTATTGATATCTCAGTTTGTTCGCACGAAAATTTATCAATTGTGTAAACCTGCTATGTTCATGGGATTGCACAAAAAGCTAAAGACTAGCATGATTTGTTAGGGCGCGTTCATCCAGCCAGCATCAAAATGGTGCTACGCAAATCCCTTCTCTAGATCACCACCAAGATGTAATCAAATGGTTCTTGACTCAAAGGCAATTTACCTGAGGGCATAAAGTTTTATCATAATCTTTCCGTAACTTTTTGTTTAATTTTGCTCTCAGACATTGATAAATTTGATATACATAACGCGGCCAAAAATATGTGACCGGCCTATGAGCTAGCGACAAATTGGCAAACTTTTGTTGCTGGACTAGGCTGGATGAGCAGATGGGGGGATTTTTAAAAATCTGGATTAGTGCCAAGGTCCTAGCATCGCCGTTGAGCTGTAATAACCCTTCATAGAATTCCGTCACAGTCCGTCAATACCTTAGCATATAGTCTTGTTAACAGTGAGTAAATGTTAGAGTATCTAACATTTACTCACTGTTAAAGTACCTGTTAACTCGAATCACATCAGAATTTAATCAAAATGGTCCCTGCCCAATAAGAACAAAGTAATTAAGTGTCACAATTAGATGAAGTGGGGTTAATAACACTCCGTTCGTGCCATTCTACTTATATATCTATTTATTCATTTCTATGGCTATTTATTTATCAATATGTATCGAATTCTTTATTCCTCTATGCGCCTCTTTACCCAATAATTTATGTGTGGCATTCTGTGCGTGGACACAAACAAGCACACACATACGCATGATGTTTTACTAGTATCATAAATCAAGGACTTTACGGCAAGTGGTTGGTAACCTAAGGAGTTCGAGGCATGCCAGCCAGTTCAACGTTATGTTTACACAGAGATAGAAAGAACGGTGGCGTGATGTATTCTCGGAGGACTGTAAATGGTACCTTAATGTAATGCGCGATGTAAGACGGCGCCAGGAAGTGTGGGCATTAGTGATAAAGGTGTTTTAGCGAAGTAAATGCAGTCTGGCGCAACAGAAGACTTAGCTGGAAAAGTGGACATTGCGGGAATAAGATTCGCGGTGTTACGTGTGTCTGTCTGGCTGTGCCATGACTGCGGTGGCGCTGGGCGGGACGGCGGTGGCCGTGCAGTGCCGGCCATGCCGGAATAAGGGACACGAGTCCGGAAATTTTGAAGTGGGCTGTTACTTAGAAGTGAGCATTCACTTGACTTTGGTTAAAAGGTACACTTCTAGCGTAATTGGTGATTTTTCGATTTTCTTTTGCATCCGTGCGGCATATGAAAGAAAAAGAAAGTGGCACTGCACATCACAACAGTAATCGACACATGCAGGCGCTGGGAAATCCTCTGGCCCCTCGCTCTCTTCAAGGCGGGTCTGCGGCGCGCTCCTTGGGACCAGAAAAGGATTTGCCACTTGGGTGGAGGGAGGGACACGGTCACGGTTACGCATTGCCACAGAGCACTGCCGGAAA
>NC_051427.1:21169003-21194003 GCF_015228065.2 Penaeus monodon | reverse complement strand
AAGGGGTTGGGAAGGGACGGAAACGAAAAAGCAGGAGGGGAAAGAAAAAGACCATGCAAAATTAGTTTAGTCAAGGCCTGAGTCCCAAGACAGGGGTTTCCCAGCACCAGATCCCAGTCTTCGTCTCCTAAGCACCCCCCCCCCCCAAGACAACAACGGACAAGGAATTGGGGGGGGGGTGCGGTCTGAATCCCAGAATATACGAGAGAGAGTCTGTAAGAGTCGGAGGTGGCGGCGGGTTTTCTCTTTGATGCAGAGTCAAAAATGACCAAGGAATTTGCCTGAGGAACGGAAGTGGAGAGGGGAATCACAAAGAGAGTGGAGGCTGAAGACCTATACGTGATCATGAAAAAAGGATGGAGAAGGATTTGGAGGTGGAAAAGCAGAAGCCATGGTCAGTGGCCCAGGAAGAGATTGAAGATATTGCAGACTGGATTTATCGACGGAGAGTAGACATAAATGGGCCGGATGTAAAGATGGAGGATCGGATACCTGGTGATAGTACCGATATTAAGCTGTTTACGGCTAGAAGGAGTCATGTGGTGCTAAGTACACCCGCTTCATATAGCGGAAAAGAATAAACTGAAGAGGCAAATTTGACTCGGAAGATATGATTGGAAAGAAATGATTTAATGAATACACCATGTTCCCTCGCATGTCATGTGATGATAGCCGTTTCAGAATGTGGTTTGACCATGTAGTGTCATATGCCTTTTCCAGCTGTGCTTCGAGCATGGCGGAATCCAATTTGAGAAGATAGAAGGCAGTTGGCTTCAAGATACCACACCATTCTTTCTACAATTTGCACAGACAGTTAGAGCAATGGGACGTTAGTCTTGAGGGAGGGTGCCGGATTTTTTAGGTTTAAGGAAAGGTAGGATAAGTGTTTCAAGCCAGTGAAGAGGAAAGCTTCCAGTTGTCCAAATGTTGCTGAAAAGTTAAAGGCAGAAAGGAGTTCAGTAGAGAAGGGGGTATTGTAGGGCTCTGTAGAGAACAGGAGATGGAAGTGTGTTCCTTGGCTGTTTTAATGGATTAGAAGTGGGAAGAAAGATGAGAGCCACTACTGACCAGGCTGAAATAAGCAGCAAGTTCAGTAGAACTTTTAAAGGTTCAAAAATGAGTGTTACAGATATGGAGGACTGGGGCAGGATGAGGGGGATGTTTCTCTGATAGTTGATGGATTCTTTCGCCATACCTAGTGGGTGTAGAGATAATTGTGGAGCTGTAATTTTGCCAGCTGGTTTTAATATAATATCAAAGTGAGTGGGCCTGTCCGAAATGAATAGGATAAGGTCATTGTTAGAAATAAAGTGTTCCAGGGAACTGCCTTGGGAAATAGTGGTAGTCTCCCCAAAGAGTATGGCGACAGTTGAAATCACTGATTATGAGGAATGGTGCCTGAAGTTGAGAAAATAAAGATTCAAAGGAATTAAAATCAATGGGATTTTATATATCAAAGTAAATTGAAACAATTATGACCCAACAGCGAAGAAAGATGTGTATAACTGTGCAAGGCACAGTGGTTTGAAAGGGTGGTTTTTGATGGACAAGTATGGAAAAGATAGAGTGAGTCGGGGGATGATACAAATTGATAATTTGGAATCGGTATTAGAGGATGTGTTAGGAAGGTTTCTTGGAGACAGATAATGGATGGGTTGTAAGGAGATATGAGGTGACGAAGATCAGGTCTGTGAGAACGAAAACCTCAAATGTTCCACTGTAGAAGGCTCACTGTGGATCTAGCAATGGGTGATAAGGGTAGAGAAGAAGGATCGAGGGAATATGAGGACTTTCGACTGTTAGTGCAATAGACAAGGTGAGGAGTAGGGAGAGATAAGGGGAGTTGTAGATATTGAAGTATCTGGATTAGAATGGAAAAGGATTTAACTGCACACCGGGGAAGGTAGGAGTAGGGGGTCGTGGTACAGAAGAAGATGTAGATGTTACTTGGGTAGAAGGGATAGGAGTGGAGTGGAGAAGGGTACTGGAATAGGGGGTGACTGGAAAACCTCATCCGTATGCTTCCTGTCTGGCCTGTCATAGAGTGAGGCCAAGCTTGTACCTGAGAACTGCCAGACTCAAACTTGTAGGCAGGACAGCCCCTACAAAATATACTATGGGAGCCACCCAATCGGCACATATCAATGATTGTGCAGGGCAGTTTGAAAGATCATGACCAGGTTGGGCACATAGAGGGCAGTGGGCTGTGAACCAACAATGCTTTGCAGGGTGGCCAAACCATCAACATTTCTGACACTGATGGGGTGGGGGTCGAGATGGTCTAACAGGCAAGATTTTCCTCCTATATAGACCTTATGGGGAAGGTCAAATCTCAAAATGTAATCTTAGCAATACTAATGTGGGACTTACAGCAGCTTCTGGGGGGGGAACAGTGTAGAACTGTACTGATACCGTATTGCAGTCTGCGGGGCAGGCAAGTAGGTCACCTTCACAGCCTGACCAATCTTTGTCGCAGACTGGGCAAATCAGCCAGGGAGATGGAAATAGTTCCAGTATATGTATTAAGGGAGGAGGGGGTTGGGCAGGAATAGGTCTGCCAGTGAGCAGTAGTAGCAGCAGTGGTCAGAACCATGATCAAAGGAGAGTCAGGGGTTGGTAAACCAGAAGAGTTAGATTCAGTGAGGCTAGTTCATAAAGGGGCAAGCTTCAATGCCCCTAATAAGGGTACAAAATCTTCATTACTGGTCATGGTAAGCCTAAAATAAATGAGTAGGTTAAAAGGTCCACCCCTCAGGGTCCCTATGACGGGTAAGGGATAAACAATAAATAATGTGCCCATGGTTCCCTGAGGCCATTCACGACTGGCACAAAGTCAGCCTTTCATCCTTTCACCACAGCTCTCACAGGAAGTGGATGGGGGAAGGTCTGGGGAATAAAGGGGAAGAAGAAAAGGCTGTGCAACATTAGTTGAATCGAGGGCTATGGCCTATGGTAGGGGAGATACCTAGCATGGTCCTCTGTCTGTCTCCTAACCCTGCCCCCCCTAGACAACAATGGGCAAACAATGGTGGGGGGAGGATAATGACAAAACATACACCTGCTGCTTTTATGGTTAATGGTTAATGGTTAAAAGCAAGAGAAATGTGCTAGACATCTAAGGTCATGTAGCACTATAGTTAATGTTTGGGAAGGGTGGTTGAGTTAGTGATTAGTTGTCTAAGCTGGGCAAAGGAATTGGTGAGTGAAAGGGTTAGGGTCGGGTGTGGTAAGGAGTTAGATTAGATGAAGGATTTATACGTTTGAGGAAAGAGAATAGGTTGTTGAAGCATAAAGTGTGGGATTCTGAAAGGATGTCTGATAGGTTGGAGGTCGGTGAAGGGAGGATAGATGGGGGAAAGCAGAGGTACGGGTTGTTTCAAAACGTGGGCACGATAATAGGATGTGTGGGATTGAAAGGGGAACATTACAAGGAACAAGGAAGATACGGATAACTGTGCAAGGGACATTGGTTTGAAAGGGAGGTGTGACATAAGGTGTTTTCTGATTGATAATTGGGGATTGGTATTGGAGGATGTGTTAGAAAAGTCTCTTGAAGGCATACAATAGATGGACTATAAGAGGAAAGGATATGACGAAGGTCAGGTCTGTGAGAGCGGAAACCGCGAATATTCCAATGAAGGATAGTTATACTTTACTGATTTTGAGGGGGGAAGCAGCTAGAGGGTGGGAAAAGGACTGAGAGGTCTGAGATGGGAGAGGTGTGGGAGTTGGTGTTCTACTAGGAGGGGTATTAGGAGATGAGGAAGGGGATACTTGTGACATAAGGGATTCACGTGTGTATCCAGGAGGGAGTGGAAGGGATAGAGGGGATGGTGGGAGGGATAATGTGGGCGGGGTTTGGGGTCGGGGGGGATGGGCTGTGTTGGGAGGGGTAGGAGGATAGGGTGTAGGGGGGATATCGTTAGGAGGAGGATGGATATCAGCAGTTACTTGGAGTGTGGAAGGAGCAGGAGTTGTAAGATTTGGAGGTTGAGTGTCAGTTTTCATTAGGTAATCTTGAATATTTTCAATGGTTTCTTCTTCTGAGTTGGTTTGGGAGTTTTGGGGGATATAGGATTTCTTGTGAGGGGGGGAAGATAGGACTGGTGTCTCAAGCAAAGGAGTAAAGGAAGGTGGAGGTGATTGTGTGGTAGGGGAAGAGGGGGTGGAACGTTTGTTCTGTCTGTTACGGGTAGTGCGAGGGGGGAGAGGGGAAGGTGTTGGGGTTGTGGTGGTGATTGAGATATCTGTAGTAGAGATTGGAGTGTCTGGATTTAGGATGGCAAAAGAGTTTGACTGGGGAAGGTAGGAGGTAGAAGAGGGGGGTTTAGATGTAGGGGGGTGGGTTTAGGAGAATTGGTAGAATGAGCAGTATTACTGGAGTAAGGAGTAAGAGAGAAACCACGTCGACGTGCTTCTTGTCTGGCTTCACGTAGTGTGAGTCCAAGTTTGAATCTGAGAGTTGCTACCTCAGACTCAAATTTGTAGGTGGGACAGCCCCTTAAAATACATTATGGGGGCCGCCACAGTTGGCACATGTGCGTGATTGTGCAGGGCAGTTAGATCGGGTATGGCCAGGTTGGGCACATAGTGGGCATCTGGCTGTGGAACGGCAATGTTTGGCTGGGTGTCCTAGACGCCAACAATTTTGGCACTGACGTGGAGGAGGTTGGTATGGACGAACAGGAGGGATTCTCCTCCTATATAGACGTTATGGAAGGTCATGTCTACGGAAGGTAATTTTGGCTATGTTAGTGGGTTTCTTTCGATTACCTCTGGGGGGAATGGAGTAGCATTGTACTGACGTTGCATCATAGTCTGTGAGACAGGCAAGTAGGTCTTCTCCACAATCTGACCAATCTTTGTCATAGATGGGCAATTTGCTGGGGAGATTGAAACTGTTCCGGTTGCAAGTATTGAGGGTTGGATGGGGGTTCTGCAAGGATGGGGTTACCATATATGTCTGTTAGTTTTGTTAATGCTATAGCTTGGTTTTCGGATGTTACTGTGACAAGACGGGAGCGGTCGGGTCGGCTACGGAAAGAGACTTTACCTACTTGTTTTGGAGACATTGTTGGAAGAGAAGGGTGTTGTCAGAGTTAGGGAGCTGGGGGAGGGATCACGAAAAATCGGTCCCATTTGGCTGCGCTGAAGAGGGTATTCAATATTGTTGTAGTGATAGGGGTAGTCGAAGGGCGGGTGCGTGACGATGGAGTAGTGTTGAGGGAGGTAGTGTTATGGGGAGGTGGGCAATAAGGCTGTAAGGTATTAATAAGGGAGGGTGGGGTGGTTGATGTTGGAGGTTGTGGGGGTAGAGGTGTGAAGTTGAGCGTGCTGGGAGAGTGGAAATGTTCCTTAAGGATTGGTTGTTGGCTACTGTACTAGTAGGCATTGATGAGGGGGTAGTTGTTGCAGTGTTCGGAGCCGTGGTCAAAGGAGAGCCTGGGGTCAGGGAATCGGGTGGGTTTACATCGTTGGGGCTATTTGATAAAAGGGCAAGCCTCATTGCCCCTAATAGTGGAGATAAGTTTTCATTACTGGCCATGGTAAGCCTGGATTATGTTGGGGATAAAAACGGTCCACCCCTCAGGGTCCCCTTGAGGGGTAAGGGCTAGATAACAATCAGGGGAATACTGTGCCCATGGCTCCCTCAGGCCGTTCAGGACTGGCACAAAGTCAGCCTTTCATCCTTTCAGCACGGCTCTCACACCTTAGGAGGTGGATAGCAGAAGGGTTTGGTGAAGGGACAGAAACGAAAGGTGGGAAGGAAAATAAAGACCATGCAAAATTAGTTGAGTCGAGGGCTGAGTCCCAAGGTTGGGGAGTTCCCCATCATTGGGTCCCAGTCTCCGCCTCCTAAGCCCCCCCACGACAACAACGGGCAAGGGATTGGGGGGGGTGCTGCTTTTACGTCAAAGACTTATCAATATTGTGTTATAGTGCATATATATCAAAGTACTAATTTGTGTACATAACACAATACTTCTGAACAAATCATAATAGAAGTGCTTGACACAGCAAAAATAAAGTGAGGATAATAAGAGTCTAGCCTTAATTTCCAAATATATTACATAATGTTTACAATGACTCCCAGCAATTATGTATATAAAGTCAAGGACTCCAGTGCTGGTATGAAAAACAGCAAACAGATCCACTTATCTGCTCATAGTGAGAACATCTTTTCTTTTGATCCTTAATCATTGGGGCAAAAAAGAAAAAGAAAAAAAATAATAATAATAATAACAACAGTGACGAAATGAGAGACAAGGAAAACTTTTCTTGCTGTTCAGATTGAGAACATGAATTGAGTTGCTTTTTCTCTGTAAGATGTGCCAAGGCAACTTTTTTTTTTCCTCTCTCATTTTTACATATTCACTTTCTCGTTCTTTAATTAAATCTAATATCTCACTAATGACTCAACCCTATTGCGCTCTCTCTCTCTCTCTCTCTCTCTCTCTCTCTCTCTCTCTCTCTCTCTCTCTCTCTCTCTCTCTCTCTCTCTCTCTCTCTCTCTCTCTCTCTCTCTTCCTGTCAGTCTTTTTGATACTCTACTGCTAAATATTAGGCAAAAAGATTAATCGCAGGCATACATCCTCCCACGAAATCTGTGATGATGTGGGTTGCCACCTCTTGATCATTGTCACCTCAAGAGTAACAGAGTAACACCTCAAGTGATTATCCTGCCTTCCTTCTTGTGTTCTCCCATATTCAGATTTAATCTCTCTAAAACAGGACATGTAACAACAATTAGTCTCTTGTGCATCTGAACATCTTGAGACATACACTAGTTATAGTGCCAAGAGATGTGATACTGCAACTGCCTCTTGGATGAAAGACAGCCTCCTGCCTTTCAAGAAGCAACAATTGAACAGATTTGGGGAGAATCTTACATGGAAGGATTCCTGAATTGGTATAAAGTATGTAATTGCAGTGTCTACAGTGCAAGTAAAACAAACAAGAATTTCTTTTCCACATTTTGGCAACAAATCTGATGAAATTATTAACAACCTATTCAGATGAAGGAGTACCTATCACACAGTGGCTGCAGCATGGAGAAAAACAAAAAAGGCAAACTCAAATCCAAGGCTTACCTCTAGAAAGCCTTTGTTGGCAAAGCTATATTTTCTTAAGTCAAGAATGAAATTCCTTGCTAACTGAACTTTGTAAACATCAATGTCAGCTCCTGTCAATTATATGCCGGAAGATATTCATCGGAGAAAATAAATTCAAACTGAAAGGAACATCTTTATTGGCTGTTTAGTCACTCCAGCATGGTTGGAATAACGTCCTGTTAGCCTGCCAAGCTCAACTGCAGATCCTGCCACCACCCTCATCTCACTCTGCCTTCACCTAGACACAAAGTGAGTGGTTGCTGTGCCCATCTTTCTGTGGCTTTCACTGCTAAAAATATGCAAAGGCTAGCATCTGTGAAGTCATTTTTATCGGTAAAGTATGTCTTAGATGAACTTTAAAATTGTACTAGCATCACGCAGACCAGCCTTAATCTAATATCACAAATTTTGAACCCCTTCACATCTGGGGACACAGGGAGAAATACTAAAGTAACGTGCACTAAAAATAGAAGAGAGAGAAAATAATCTCAATCAATTCTGGGATACATTATAAACAGAAGCGTGTGCTTTCCACGCGAGTTTGTCTTGTACTTTTGTGGCTTCACCCATCCAAGAGGAATCAACTTGTGCTGCATGAAACAACAGCACATAACTCACATGGTTAATATGACGGTGGGCCCCTTCAGGTTGTACCTTTGGATACAAATAACTTATACTGTATATCCAAGCCTCTCTGTTCTTTTCTGGGAATATCCAAAACAAGTAAACAAGCATAAACATATAGTCAAAACCTAAAGAACAGATAAATGAATGAAATTCAACATGTTAGGAATAGATGACCTATGATACATTCGTTAATAGCCCTGCTCAGGGATAATCATGCTTTAAAGCAATATCACGCACGTAAACAAACTTTCTCAGCCTTTCAAAATAAGCACATACACCTCACAGCCACACATGGAGAGTCCACAATGCCTGGGTCCTCCCTCCTTCCTTGTGATGTTAAATTCAGTGCCATGGGACAAAAATGAACAGATGGGAATAGTAAACTGCTTCTACATCTACAGCTCAGCTTACAAGCCTCTGCAATGGCATCCTGGTGGAATGAGCCCATACCTTTCCTGTGCCATTCCTCAATTCACATCAACTTACACAGAATGTTTAGAATGGTCTGGTCATTTCCAGGGGTGTACATGTGGACAGTGTGCTGGGGTATTTATTATTTGTGTGTGTGTGTGTGTGTGTGTGTGTGTGTGTGTGTGTGTGTGTGTGTGTGTGTGTGTGGGTGTGGGTGTGTGTGTGGGTGTGTGTGGGTGTGTGTGTGTGTGTGTGGGTGTGGGGGGGTGTGGGTGTGTGTGGGGGTGCGTGGGCGTGTGTGTGTGTGGCGTGTGTGGGTGGGTGCGTTGGTGCGTGTGTGTGGGTGGTGGGTCGTGTGGTTGTTGTTGGGTGCGGTGTGTGTGGGTGGGTGCGTGGTGTGTGGTGCGTGTGTGGGTGGTGCGTGGTGCGTGTGCGTGCGTGGCGTGCGTGTGCGTGCTGTGCGTGCGAGGTGGTGTGTGTGTGTGTGTGTGTGTGTGTGTGTGTGTGTGTGAGTGAGTGAGTGAGTGAGTGAGTGAGTGAGTGAGTGAGTGAGCGAGTGTGAGTGTGAGTGTGAGTGTGAGTGTGAGTGTGAGTGTGAGTGTGAGTGTGTGTGTGTGTGTGTGTGTGTGTGTGTGTGTGTGTGTGTGTGTGTGAAAAGATAAGTGTGTGCTGGTAGGACTGCAAGAACTCTGTCTAAAATTTGGAGGAACAAGAAAATAAAGAGCCAATGAACTCTAAGACAAAATGCTCCATGCCCTGGAGTATGGCCAGTCAAGCTCAACCCCACGGCTTTGTGGATAAGGGGCCCTGTCACTCCCAACAGCCGATGAAAGCCGCATGCCCCTCACCCCAATGGCTCAACTTGATGTCGGGCAACCACAATCCCAGAGAGAACTTTCTACACTCAACAATAAATATACATTAATTAAAAAAATAAAATGCATTTGATGATCTAGAAGGTACTAATTACCAAGGCATAGTTTACAGATGTAGCAGAGTAGAAAGATCTCTGGACCCCAGTTTGTGACATCTGCACACAACTCTGAACAGGAAAACAACTAAAAGACCTATCAACTCGAATAAGCAGCCCCAACCATCTCATATTTTAACCCCTTCCTGACGGACCACTTGTGCAAGCGTCATGACATGCCGCTTGGTCTGCAGGGACAGCTGTACATGCAGGGACAGCTGTACGTGCAGCGATGTGCCAGAGTGCATGGAGCAGGAAGTTCCACTTCATGCAGCAGACTCCTGCGCCCAGTGTCTGGCTGTTGCCAGAAATCACCAGTTTATTACACTCAGAGATTTCTGTTACCCGTCGGCGGGGGGTTAATCAAGATTATAAAATAATTTTTTGAGACTTTGTCCATATTCTAATAGCACAGGAAGTCATTAGTTTTTATGACAAAAAATATTAAAATTTCTTCAAATGTTCCTGCACTGTTCTATTCTTGCAAGAAATGTGCTGTAACTTCCATATACATCAACTTCTTATAATCTACTGTCTTTTCTCCCATTTGTAAATAAGGACTGCATCAAACACTCAAAAATGCCTGGACAACAGCTCCTACTTGCAGCAACAAAGAGAAAAGAATGGTGAAATGTGTTTGACAAAACAAGAGAAGACACTTCAGAGGTTCAACACATTCCTAAGCTTCTACAAGTAGAGAACATATTTGTAAAAAATGTTGCTGGCAGACACTCCCACGTCATATCTCGGCTAATAGAAATTACTCTTTACAAAATATAGTGTCAAAATTATCGCTTTACTTTATTTCACAAACAATTTGTCCCTTTTTATCCCTTTTTCTTCTAGTGTGATACAGCTCTTCTAAAGCTAAGTTGAAAAAGTAAACATTTACAACCACTGGCAAATGCAAAGATTTCTGCAAGACTACAAGTGTTAGGAGGAGGAAGAGAGAAAAAGATAAAAAAGGGCAAGGGAGAGACAAGACAAAGGAAGCCACTTGTAAGGCATTGAGACAGCTGGCACCCCACACAGCTGGCTCCCTTTTATCCAAGTCTTGATTTTACTTGCATAAGATCGGTGAGTTTTGATATGGCCAGCGCGCACTTCCACGGCTGATATGAAACACCTAACAGGAGTAAAATACGACTACTGGTGATTCTACAACATTGAGAGAGTCATTGGAGGGAGGGAGGAAAGGGGGGGAAGAGGGACGCACCAAACACGACAAAGTTGTAAACGTCAAAAAGTAATTTGCACTATAATTGCAAGCAATGGTAAGCAATAAATGCATGACTGTATATAAAAATATCTACATAAATTCTTTAATCTTCTTCCTATCTTTTTTTTTTTTTTCTTTGTAAGGCTCATTCTCCTGTTATGATAGTCATTTGCTTACAAAACAACTGCCCACAAACCAAAGACAGCAGCAGATGAGAGCAAAACAGTAAGTTACATTGTCACCATCTTCAACACACTGTTGGACACATCTATGAAACCCTAGAGCTTATCTTGTGTCCAAAGAAAAATAAAAATAAATAAATAAATAAATAAACAGGACAATCTGACTTCAATCTGCAGGTAGAACGCTCACCCGTCACTCAAATGAAAGCCATACCCACTGCTGCCAACGTCACCACCCCACTGCAAGCATAATTGCTTGTTATTCTTGGATGTTTCATTTCATAAAAACGTCTACTTCACATTTCATTCCAGAGGTTTCCAGCACATTATGCTTTTCCTAGTGGGTGTCTGAAATTTTCCTTTAACTATTTGAACATTAATAAATCTGATAATGGAACTGCTCCCCATACCTAAAAAGAATAAAAAAATACTGCAATGAAAAATAAAACACCACTAAAGATAAGCCACTCGTTAAATGATTCCACAAGACAAAGTCTGAGTAATTCCTATCTCTGGTGCCTAGTGTTGGGTGAAAAACACTGCTCCAGTGCTGTTAGGTGACAAGGTGCTTGCGCCCACGGATTTTGTTGATCAGGTTACAGATCTTGAGGGCTGGGCCCAGCTTGAGACCCATGTATTTCATCATCATGTCACTGTTGAGGAGCAGCAAAGCCTTCCCATCAATCTCCTGTCGAGAGAATGCAGACATGACAGAAAAGGACAAGAAAGGAACCATGATAAGAGACCATGACACAAAAGGAACCAGGGATACAGATAGCAAACCAGCCTGGGGAAGAGCATATATAATTGAATTAATTTGGGAGTTGCTGTAGCTCCATTTGCCATGTGTCTTGACCAATTTCTGGTAAAGTCCCTAGTAATCTAATTTATCCCCTTTTCTTTCTTCCCCCATCTGAAAATTATAATTTTTTTTACCCTTTCTTACAAACTACTATCAAATACAAAACAAAAATGGGAAACCAAATATTAAAAATATGAAATGAGGTATGAAAATCAATGTATGCCTTTAAGCCTACATTATTATAAATATGTACTAATAAATAAGGAATATCATTATAATCATCATTACAATAATAGCATGATTAAGATTAACAAAGAATATGATGATCCTGTGAACCAATTATCTCTGATGAGTTTTTAAATAACAGGTGTAGTATACTGAGTTCTACAAACTTTTATTGGAACCAAGGATGTATATTGGCATTCCAGTTTGTGTGTATGTGTGTGTCTTATCCAGTCTTATTTTGCAGATGCTTCAAGCCCTTCAAGTTCCTTCTCCTTATATAGTGCCAAAGTTAGTACATTTTCAAAAATGTGTGATTTCTTGATAATGTTGATCTTAAATTTCCTTAAAGACTGACATTTTAAAAACAAGCCTTGAGGTGTCACCGACCCCAAATGCTGTAAAAAATTAAAACTCAAAACTAACACTGAATATATACATGAATATATTTTTCTAATAGAAGAGAAAAAAAAAGACAAAAAGAACCAAAAAGAGTAATAATAAGCAGCAGAGCCCTGGATCCTGCTCAGGCCAAGACATAGGCTTTGTTGACTCACATGCCGTCTGAAGAGGTCAGCATGATTGGCCAGTGCAGGGTCAGTGGCCGCTATATGAGTGATGACTTCCTCTACGGTCCACTCAGCCGGGTCACCTCTTGGCCGGGGGCTCTGCCCAGGCTCACTTGCTGAGGAGGGGGATGGCTCTGGGGGGAGAGGAGGAGTATCAATGCATGACAAGAATATGGTTCCATGACCATTATCCTAACTTAGCTAGATGTACAGATACTTCATTTACCAAAGAGGCATTGCTCTGTCTACTACTGAAGTTCAATGAATGCATGGAGTAAAATATAAATCTTATGATTGATACATGATTCCTTTCTGAAAAAACTTGACCTTAAAAATGGAAACTGCTCTGACAATAACAACAAAACTAGTATATACATACAGTTATTTACTCCCATACATAAAGACAAGTAATAAATATTTCATTACAACAATAACATAAAACAAAGTATACCTTGCAATTTGCAAAATTAAAGCAAAAAGTAAATTCTATGGAAAGCATCCATTCACCATTAGATTTGCTTAACTATTTTCCGACGGGAAGTATTCATAGAGGCCCAGGCCTCGCTGCCGGGGGCTTATATCGTCGCCATAGCATGCGCGACCACTCATGCCAAACACCAGCATCCCATGTCATTTCTTCATAATACTATGAAGATATGTTGTATTTTCAGTTTTCATTATTTTCTAAAGTCTCTACTTGCCAAACTTCCTGATAAATCGAGACTGAAGGATATTTTTGTTGTTATATAGACTCCATAGTTGATCACTATTTGGTGTATAGTCCGAATAAAATAAGCAGTGTGCGGCATCGTGGAGTTGAAATCGTCGGTTTGTTGTTTTCTTTTTTTTGTTGTTGTTGTTGCATGGTAAAAATGAGTGTTAAAACCGACTTAATCACACTTTCACTGGCAGAAAAATAATCTTTTGCCGTGATTGTAACAAAAAAAACTCATGGCATGTCCATACATACACTATGGAATGTGCATACGTGCCCCCGGCAGATGGTCCCGCCATGCCATGACATGTGCGTACATGCCACCCGTCGGCAAAGGGTTAAAAGCTTCAATTATGTTCAACAATGCCTCAACATTGCGAGCATTTTATATTACATTGACCCATTGGATCCAGGTGACGTGACCATCACATCATGAAAAAATCTGGGTCAAGGGCAGGTGACATGAGCATTCCGTCATGGGAAAATCTGCTGTAGGCCGGGTGACTTGAACTTGCCCTTGTGAACATTGTGGCTGAAGGCCAGGAGGATGGAAAAGACTTGCCATGAGTGCACAGGTTGTTTTACAAAAAAATTAATATTATGTAAAAATAAAAAATAAATGACAAAAGTAACATAGTGAACATAATTTTATTTTTCTTGCACTGAGTTGTAGACTACCTTTAGAGATGATTGGAGTCTGTGCAAAGAAAAAAAAAAAATTTACCATCTGGGTAATGCAAATCAAATGGCAAATATGGACAATAGAAAATGGTTAAAAGTCTAAAAATGCTTATGCATAAAAAGAGTAAATAACTCTGCAAATAGGAGGGGCAGAGTCTTGCCACCAAGCACGTGTTCGCATGCGCCCAGTCTACAAGCAGCCACTCGCAGAGTGGCCGCTCACGTAAGCCTAATGGCCGGATTTTTGGTGATGTGATTGCCATGATGCAACAGGTTAATAATGCCATACTTTGTAAAATGCTCGAATTGATCTTTGACAGTCGTACCTGGAAACATTAGGTCTTCAACGAAAACACCCTCTATGAACATTTGAAAATATATTTTAAAATTTTCTGCATCAGAATGTTCATTTGAAAAACTTCTAACCTTGCAATACTCGTTTGGCAACTTTTGACGGACTGAGGACATCACTGGGCTCACTGGAGGCTGGTCGCTTGTTGTTGGACACTGCCACATGCTGGGCTGCTTCTTGGTCTGGGGGCAGATAATTCAAGCTCAAATTTTCTCTCCTTTAACCCAATACTGCTGGGAAAATGTTGTTCACCGTAGTTTTGTTTTGTGAAGTGTCTCTACACACAGACAGCTCCGTAAGTGCTCAGCCACCAAGGCTTCAACTAGTAGACCTTGTGGCCTCACTGGACTTCTCCTTTCTCTGATTTTCTTCTTTTTTTTTTTATGCTAACAACATTGATGTTATGATCATTAAAGACATTATACTTACTATAATTTTATCAACAATACTATGGCAATAGAATATTCCTAAAGTCAAGGAAAAGAGTAAACAGATGAGACAGGTAGTTTATGCTATTGACTCTTTGGTGACTAGGCAATTGTGGAGCCATCCATATGAAAGACAATTCATAAACTATACTCACAGTGGGCATGGCAAGTACATTTATGCCATCCCGGCGGCACTGGATAAATTTCTTAACTGAATATGCTGCCACAACTGTAACAACTTCACAGATAAACTAAATCAGTGATCACAGACAGAATATTGCAACAATAAATACCCCTATCAACATGAACTGGCCAAAAATGTTGCTTACCCCTTTTGAATTGTGCAGGACTCTGCCGCGCACACTTGGTACACTGGGTGATTGGCTGCTGTGTGTAAAAATTCTCACAGCACATCAGATCTTCAAAGAGCGACTCCAGAGCACTCCAAAAATCCTCCACTTTCTCTAGAGATGTTAGTCGATGGGTTTCAGCATCCCCATCTGCAAAAGTGAAGGGAGGTATTAATTCCTCCCTTGTCTATCTCCTCAATTCAAATATTTCCCTAGATATAGGTTATCATGTACTATACAAGGATTACAATATACTTCATCTTTTGGAAAAAAACATACACACAAGCAATGGAAAAGCTTAAACTCCCTAAACCTCCCAGTTAGTAAAAAGAAATATATATATATATGTAAATATATGCTGTCTCAGGTCAAACCTTTAATAATAACTTTGCCGTTGCCACGAGGTAGGAGGGAAGTGACTGCACGAGGGTCAGGGGCGGCATCAACCAGAGCTTGGACAGACTCTCGCACAACACGGTTGAGGCTCCCTGGTCCAAACTGGACAGGGAGCTCGCTCACGCGACCAGAGTCCAGGTATGGTCCACACGTGCAGCCATGATTAACATAAACGACAACTGGAGAGAAAGTTTGTTATATTTTGACAATAAAAAAAAAGAGTAGCTCCAAAAGTACTAAATATGTGACACTTCAGATTTTTTGTAATATGAACAACTTGAAACCTGAACTACATACCTGAGGCACTTAATTTGTGGACAGTCGAGGTATCTGGTTCTGTAACTGTTATACTTGGTGATTTTTGTTGAGGAACAGGTATTGTCGACTCCGGCCCAGCAACCATTGGTGACGAAGAGGACGAAGAGGAGGATGAGGAGGAGGTGGTGGAGGATGACGAGGCACCCAGGGGTTTCTGCGAGGAAGTGATGGAAGGTGATGTGGGGGGCTCAGGCGTTCTGGGGTTAGATGGGTGTGGGAGGGCTGAAGGCGTGGTGGAGGACGTGATGGCTGCCGATGTTCCCGTATTAGGGGGTGGTACAGTGGACTGGCTGGCATTGGGGGTGCTATTGACGCTTTCCGATCCTCCCGATCCTGCAGGAGTCTTGGTGGGCGTAGAAGTGAGTGGGGTCATAGCAGGCAACCCCGATGACTTAGTAGATGAGGTGGGCTTGCCGCTCGACTGACTGACTGTGAGCGCTGCAGCTGATGGCGAGGGTGATGACGAGGATGAAGATGAGGGGGGTAACTTGCTGGTGGATGATGGCTTACTTAACGAGGATGACTTGGTGGAGGTGGAAGTAGATGACTTTGCTGATGACGATGAGTTCTGCAGCGAGCCCGCCTTGGTGGGTGTGGACTGCGGCTGGGAAGAGGGGGGGCTGCCTGGGGGTGGGGAGGGGGAGTGGTGCCTGCCACGGACACCCGACTTTGCCAGGGGGGAGCTGGCCACAGACGAGGGGCTCTTGTCATTTGCTGCAGTCGCTGAGGGCACTTCTGGGGACTTGGAGGAACCAGCCAGGGGAGGAGGGATGTTCAGGACCCGTGCCTTGTAACGGCTGCTGGGAGGGCCCCCTGCAGATACCAAAGGAAGCAATTCACATTGGGGGAAGCAAAAGCACACCATATTGAGCACTGCACCATAAATCCATGTATGGGACATTTTGTAAGGCAGAGGTAAAGACAATCAACACATTATGACAAGGTATAAAGATATCATACACATATGATCCGTCAAAAGATATTTTGATAATATAGATCATCTTCCACAAATGCACATTACCTTATTTTCACATTATCACACAGTGAAATTTTTTTTTTTTAAGGGGATCCCTATCATTTGTCATTAATATGGACCCCCCAAAATATATCAAATAATGATTTAATGAACAGTGATACACAATATCCCATTGGAATACATCACAAAAGGAGGAAATGTTGACAAGGGCCTTGATATCTAGTGGTTTGCTCAAGTATATAGTCTATTTGTATATTCTTAAAATAATATTAAAAAGTGTAATACCTGCATTTTTATCAAATACATAAAAAAACATGCAAATGGCAGAAGTTATGAAACCTAGTGTAATTATCAACTGCCACACGAGTTCAGAGGGATACACACTGACATGTGACAATGGCGTCAGGAACTAGGGTTCAACTATGTAAAAGGTGATGCGAGAGTTTATCACATTTTAAGCCATCCATCTCTTTTCATTTTTATCCAGGTTCCTTGTGAAAGAATCAGGAGAGGTTGAGATGGATGGGTGAGG
The DNA here is from genome assembly GCF_015228065.2 of Penaeus monodon. Taxonomy (NCBI): domain Eukaryota; kingdom Metazoa; phylum Arthropoda; class Malacostraca; order Decapoda; family Penaeidae; genus Penaeus; species Penaeus monodon. The sequence goes on along the minus strand of NC_051427.1, from coordinate 21,177,141 downwards.
ACTGTCATGCATTTCATGTTCAATATGATGCAACTGAGAGAAAGAATGCCAGCTCTCAACATTTTTCAAAAATTCATTTAAAAAATCAAGCACACCAGTCCTCATAACTGTCCAATATCATCTGCATGTTGGCTGCTTCTGTTTCTTTTTATTATTCCTATCTTATCTAGTAGTTTTGGGCGAGTTTGCAGACATTATCCATTAATGAGTCCAGGAAGTAAATCAAAATCAAGACTCAACAGCACGTCAGGGCACTGGTGCGGCAATACAGCCTGTTTCAGTGCCTGGAAAGTAGACATGCACTACTCATCATGTATACTTTAGTTCTTGTAAGCAGTGCACACAAACTTCAGATTTTGGTACCTTTACACAGGTTCAAGAGTGCAAGTTAAATGTTTATATAATTTCACACTGCAGTTTATTTTACTTTTTGTTTCATATTGGTTTTCCTGTGCTTACAGTCCATTTTTTATAAACTTTCAGAACTCTACTTAGGAAAAAGTGAAACGCAGTCAACAATGCATCAAACAAAATGTTGATGAAGATTGAGTGAAATGATAAATAAAGACATAACAAACACTTGAGATCCCTTTCAGAAAGCCCAAAAGAAAAAACAAAGCCACTCACACATCTGGCCTGGGGGCTGCAGAGGGTGCCCTGACATAGCACACCAGCCCACAGGGAAGATATCTCTTGAATCATAGCGGCACCAGTAATCAAAGGCACCTCTCCAGCCATCAAATGTCACATGGATCATATCTCCATTCACAGCACCTGCAGGTGGGGAAGGGAGGTGCATGAAGGTGCGAAGAACATATACAACATTAACATGAAGGAAAAGAGCTGTTATTAAAAGAATGAAAATATACCTTGGACCTTTATGTGTACAAAAACATGTAAGATGCAAATTACTTCAAAAAATGTTTTAATTAGCAACAAAGTCAAACCATCACAAAAGCCAAAAACTGTTAAGAAATTGACCCCTCTTAAAAGGCCAAGAGAAAAGCAGGCCTTTGCCTCTATGACTTACCGACAGTTGCAGCACAAATGAGCTGAGGATTCTTCTTGTCAACAGCTTCTAGCTTCATGCCAACCTCAAAGTAGTTCTTGGCAGGTGTGGGCGGCTCTGTGCGGAAAATGTGTGGAGGGGAAACCTCTGCATTCTGCAGCGTCTTTAGGAGGAACATCGGCCAGGATGATGCATTCATGCGGAAACCTAGAAGGAGCATCCACAAAGACTTGCATTATTGTGCTTTTCATAAAAATTTACCTAAACCTGCATATTTACACATATCAAATAATGAAAGAAATCAAATTTAGACCAACACACTTTTTTGAAGAAAATATTTACAGCCTTACCAAGGGGTGGTTGCAGCATTCCTCCATGCTCCTCACAATGTCCAATAGGGTGGATCTCATTATTGCAGTCTACCAAGCGCCAGAAGTCGTTCTTGTTGTCAGAGCCATCAAGCCTGAGTCTCAGCCTAGGGCCTAATGTGCCTACCACTGTAGCGATGCAGGTGGACGTCAGGTTTCGCGGGTCAAGTGCCTCCAGTTTCATGCCGATCTTGAACTCATTCTTGGGGGGGATTTTGTGCTGTGGGAAGGGGAGAGGAGGGAAAGAAAGATGAGGCTTAAAGTGAGGCAAGATGCAACAACAAAGCTTTCCCCAGTTTTTAAAAGTAATTATGGCAATGCAAATAAGAAAAGAAAGATAAAAGGGAGATGGATGAGGATAAGAGCAGAAGAGAGAACGGGAGAGGAGAGAGGCAAACTAAAGAGAGTACAGAAGAGAAGGGGAAAAAAAGAATAAAAAGAGAGAAAAAAAAAGGACAATATGCAAAAAATGAAGCAACAGAAGACAAGTGACAAGAAGAGATTGGAAGGAAAGAAGAAAGAGAAAAGTCAGAGCAAACAAAGCCCCAAACGTCTGAAAGTGTAAGCGTTACCTGTTTGAAGCATTTGGCAGGTGAGGGTATGGAGTTGGTTTCCCTGAGGTAGTCTTCCCAATTGAACTCTGCAGCAGCCTCTATCTGTGCCAAGGTTGTGGCACTCAGACCCCGCCCTGCAAGGGGAGACTCATGGAACCGATCCTTTGTTCCTTCTTGGAAACTTCATTTCCGTGGTACAAGCCAATGCAAATAGTTTTTCTCTTTTCCTTTGTTTATGAGTTTAAACTTTATGCATAATATATCCAACAGCAATCCAAGTCACTTATGACAAAAAAGGAATAATCTCTTTTCTAACTCATACTACATAAAAACAAAGAAATAAATTCATGCCTTATGCTTAGTATGCCAACTTATGTATGAAGCATCAAGGAAAAACATAGAGTACCAGTTAAAATATTCTCTAGCCAAGACCATATTTCATACGACATGCACTGACATCAGACTACATCTACAAGACAGCATTAGATCTTGGCATCAAGGGCACCAAAAAGGTCAATCTTCTGTCAGCTTACTTACCAAAGTCAGTCTCAAGAGACAACTGCCCCAAAAGCAAGGTATTTTAGATTTTGCAGCTGCATCTCCTATAAAACTGAGTGCAACTATTTCCCCATCCACTACAGCTTATGCAGTATTTGTGCTTCAGATTTTGAATTTAAAATCCTATCATAATCAACAATATTTTATTTTACAACTCATGTGCTTTTGACATAGTTCTTCTTCCCTATAAATTTGGTATACTCTTCTAAAGGAAAAAAAATACAAAGAACATTAACACTTTCTGTATATGAAAGATTAACCCATTTCTGACAGGTAGTATTCATAGAGGCCCAGGCCTCGCTGCCGGGGGCTTATATCGTCGCCCGATCATGTGCGACCACTCATGTCAAATACCAGCATCCCATGCCGTTTCTTCGTAATACTACGAAGATATGTTGCATTTCCAGTTTTCATTATTTTCTAATGTCTCTACTTGCCAAACTTCCTGATAAATCGAGACTGAAGGATACTTTTGTTGTTATATAGACTCCATAGTTGATCATTGTTCGGTCTATTGTCCGAATAAAATAAGCAGTGTGTGGCATCATGGAGTTGAAATCGTCGGTTTATTGTTTTTTTTGTTTGTTTTTTTTGTTTGTTTTTGCATGGTAAAAATGAGTGTTAAAACCGACTTAATCACACTTTCAGTGGCAAAAAAATAATCTTTTGCCGTGATTGTAACAAAAAAAAAACTCATGGCATGTTAATGGATACACCATGGCATGTGCGTACATGCCCCCGGCAGATGGTCCCGCTGTGCCATGGCATGTGCGTACATGCCACCAATCGGCAATGGGTTAATATGTGATTGTATCACCTTCAAATGGGTCTTCTAAACTCTACCCAGGCAGCTTTCTTTTCTCATAATGAAGCACCAGGAATGAAACATGATGGGAAACTTGCAGCCAACAACAGTGTATTCCAATCTGTGCTTCCCAAGAAAACTTCAAAAGAAAACTTCCAAATTACCTACATAAAAAAAGTCAAGCTCTCAACCTCAGAATATCCTTGGGAATCTAACCTTATTCTACAGGAGACAGCTTTCTACCAGATAAGAAGACAGATACTATCAAAGCTTACATTCATAGTTGAAATTCAAATAAAAGCAACAGTGAACACATCCATTCAAGACATGCAACTTTCATTCCTATATAACCTCGATGTTTTTTCCATGCTATTTTGACAGAACTGTTGAATAATGTTCTCTCCACTTTGTCCTAACAGCTGTCACGTGCCACACCTATTTCCTTACCCATGGGCAGTTGTTGGCAAAGCATACCAGAGCAGGTGCAGAGGAGACACCAAATGCCTGGAACACTCCTTCCAGCATTCATTTCCCTTCTCACATGAAGAGGGAGAAGAGGCCCCTCAACCTGACTACCCCTCCCTTCCCCCAGAGATGCTGCAAGCTCTACCGGCCCTTGGCGTCTCCCTCGACCCACTATGGAGTCTTGGCCGGGAGGTCCCCACTGCCAACCTTCCTTCCTTTCACACTAGCAAATGGCCTCCAATCTACCTTTCCTACCCGCAGCTGCTTCCGGGCCAAGGGAGGCCTTCTCGTTGGGTGACACACCGTTGCCCGAGGAGGGGGACATGCTGGATGGCGGGCTCGTCATCGAGGAGAAAGATGAAGAGGCCACGCCTGCTTCTTCCTCCGTGTCTCCCTGCTGCTCTTTGTCCTTCTCTTTTTTGGCCCAGGCCTTAAGGCACTCATTGCTGCACAGCTCTCGCCGACGGCCTGATGAAGTCTCGCACTTGACTGGTGTCGAGCGGATGACATTGTCACAGTTGGCACAAGTACCCTGGGACATAGAAACATGGAGTTACCATACTGTGCTCACAAAGTCACTACATTATCAAAGTGCTATGGTACAATGATCACCCTTTTATAATCAAAAGAAATAAGGAGGTCCAAAAATATAAATTATTATAGCATATAAGTATATTCCAAGAACACAAATAAAAACCATGAGAAAAAAAAATCAAAGCCCAAATTCCCTAAACTGGAATCCTACCTTCCGAAGAGCCTTTCTGTACTCCGAGAGGCACGTTTCCGAGCAGAATTCTCGTTTTCCTGAGCTCGTTGGGAACACATATTTCAATTGTGACTTCACCTCCGAACACCACGTGCAAGTGCGTGGGTTCTTTGGAGGTCTGCCTGGACCTGGAAGCAAGCATTTACATTTATATCTGCTTAGGGTAAGAGGAGATGATGCCAATGTTAATGTTGGGGAAAGAAGGACAGGAGGGGAAGGAGGGAGGGGAGAGGAGAGGGGAGGGGAGAGGAGAGGAGAGGGGAGGGGAGAGGGGAGGGAGAGAGGGAGAGAGGGAGAGACGGAGAGAGAGAGAGAGAGAGAGAGAGAGAGAGAGAGAGAGAGAGAGAGAGAGAGAGAGAGAGAGAGAGAGAGAGTGTGTGTGGAAGGGAGAATGGGAGAGGAATAAGGAGGTGTAAAACAGAAAGAGAGGAGGGGGGAGGGGGAGACAGAAGTAGAAAAAAGAATGGGAGAAGGATAAGGAGAGAAGGAGAGAGACATGGTGAGAGAGGAAGTCAGAGGAACAGAGAGAGAGATACAAGAGAGGAAGCAAAGGAGGGTAATAGTTCAGACTGTGTGAAGCAACACCACAGCCTCCACACTTCACGCTCCTGCAAAGCCACTGCCTTTCCCCCTGTATTTCTAACAAGACAAGAGGTTGGACTGGTTAATTATTCAATGATAAATCTGCCTAGAAATCAATAAACTTCATCTTGCTACAATATATGTACTGAGGGTTTGTCTAGCTTTGCCAAAGGATGAAGCACAGGAGGCCAATATGAGATCAGAGGAATTAATTGAGTAAGCAGTTTCAGAGACTTTGATAAGCATCTTTACTTTCTGCAGACTATTTTTATCCTGAAATGCAACTCATATTTTCTTCATGTCCATTACTATAGTTTTTCCATAACCTTGTATGACCTTCCTCTGAAGAGGATGTGACACAGGAAATGCAGGAAGCAGAAAAGGAAGAAAGGAGAGCCCACAGGCTGATATGATAAAGGCCAATTTAAACATCAATAACAATAATACAAATAAGAATCTGAGCATCTAAAGTAAGCTAATGGAGTCCATGACAAAGAACTGCAACAATATCTGACCTCTCCCCGGTGTTGGCATCTTCTTGCAAGATTTGTCAACACTTCACCATCACTGCTTCTGTAAGTAATAAGCAAAATAACTATTAAGATACAGGTTACAGGCCAAGACAACAATGAAAACCCATTATGGGTAAAAATATTTTTTTCAAATGTACCCTAAAAACACAAGAAAAAGGAAAATCCAAATTGCAATATGACAGAACACAAAGTATGAGTGGATACACCATATGCAATACAACAGTTAGAAAAATATAAAAAGAAACAGAGCCACAGTATCAACTGAACACATTTCAGACTCATCAGGAATTCTTCATCAGATGAATCAGATAATCAAATTAACTATTTTGCTTGTTGGCTTCTCTGATAAATACATGGTGTGTGTGTGTGTGTGTGTGTGTGTGTGTGTGTGTGTGTGTGTGTGTGTGTGTGTGTGTGTGTGTGTGTGTGTGTGTGTATGTGTGTATGTGTGTATGTGTGTATGTATGTATGTGTATGTGTATGTGTATGTGTGTGTGTGTGTGTGTGTGTGTGTGTGTGTGTGTGTGTGTGTGTGTGTGTTGTGTGTGTGTGTGTGTGTGTGTTTTGTTTTTTTGGGGGGGAGTTGGATGTTTTATTATGAAAATTGTATTTAAAGTTATTGGTTTTGTTGGGTTTGTTAGTTTGTGTGGGGGTTGGGGGGGGGTTTGGGTGGGTTTTTGTGGTGGTGTTAGGGTTTGATAGTGTTTTTGGTTTTTTTTGATGTTTTTGTTATGTTTTATGTTTTTGGTAATTTTTGGGGTTTTTAAGGGGTTTGAAAGGTTGGGGAATTAGGGGGGGGGGTTGTGTGGGGTTTTTTTTTTTTTGGTATGGATTGTAGTATGGAGTTTGGGGTGACTTTGACCCCGGGTGTTGGTTTTTGGTTTGGGGGTTCCTTTTTGTGTTGTTTTTGGGGGTTTGTTTGTACAGGTACACAAACCCCCATAAAAAAAAAAAAAAAATAATTTTTTAAATGTATAAAAAAAAAAAAAAAAAATAAATTGAGATATGAATAAAAAGTATATGATAATATTGAATAATTTAGAAACATATAAGATAACAATATAATATATATTTTATAATTATAGAATTTTATCAATAATATAAAATTAATTTTGGGTTGTAATTCTCTTATAATTATTGTGTGTTTTTTTTATTGTTTTTTGTGTTTGTTAATTTGTATTATTTTTGTTTTTATATTTGTATTGTATTTGTAGTATTTGTTTGTTTTTTTTTTTTTTGTTTTGTTTTTTTTGTTTTTTGTTTTGGGTTTTTGTTATTTTTTTGTATTTGTATTGTGAAATTTTTTTTTTTTTGTGGTTTTTTTATTTGTTTTTTTTATTTATATTTGTTTATTATTGTGTATGTTTATTTTTAATTTTTTTTTTTTTTTTTTTTTGTTTTTTGTTTTTGTTTTTTGTTTTTTTTTAAATAAAAAAACCCTAAATAAAAAAAAAAAAAAATGTATATATATTATATTATATATATATATTTTTATTTATTTATATATTTATTATATATAATTATAATTGTATATTATTTATATATATATATATATATATATTATATAATATATATATTTATAAAATTATATAATATTATATATATATATATAATATATAAATTATATATATATATATATATATATATTGTTAAAAATTTTATAATATATTAATATATATATATATATATATTTATATATATATATAAATTATTTATATATATATATATATATAGATAATGGAAAAAAAAGAAATATCAAGTATAAATGAAATTATTTAATAATTATTTATTTGTTTTTTATTTATACAAAATTTTGTAAAATTTATATATATTATATATTTATATATTTTATATATATGTAATATTTTGTATATATATATATATTATTGATATATATTAATAATAATAATATATATATATAATTTTAAAAGGGATAAGAAAATAATAAATAAAATAATTATAATATATATGTATAAAATTTTTAATATAATGTATATATTTGTAAAATTTTTAATTATATTTTTAATATGTATATATTTTATATATATATATAATATTAATATAATATATATATATAATAAATTATTATTTTATATAATATATATAAATAATATATATAATTTAGTTAAATTTTATATAATTTTGTAATATTTTATATATAATAATATATATAAAATATATATAGATATATAAATATATAATATAAATTAATATAATTTTAAATATATAAATATATAAGTATTAAATATAAAATTATATATATATAAATAATTTTATATTATTGTATATAATATATATATATATAAATATATAATAATAAAATAATTTATATATATTAATTATTAATACCATTCTTTTTGTAGGAGCCCCAATACAAAAAAATTTTTTGAATAATTATAATTTTTTATTATTTTAAGGGTTTCTTAATAAATAATAATATAAAATAGTTATTATATATAATTTTTTATTTTATCAATATCTTTAATATATATATATAA
>NC_051427.1:21147595-21150095 GCF_015228065.2 Penaeus monodon | reverse complement strand
GATGATGTGGTGGTTTATTTGCAAGGATAAAAATGATATAACGGTTATGGCGACGATGATAATGTTTAACAGATTGAAACCATTAGCACTAATAGCAAAGGAATATATGTATCAACAAAAGTATGGTAATAATTTTGACAATTACAGTGACGGCAGAAAATCGGTCGCCTGAATAATAACAATAAAGTTGATGAGAACACGAATGGCTACAGATAAAATAATGCAAACAGCGAAACAGCAGAGGACCGCATGACAAATGGCTGATAACAACAAAATTATCAGCCGATTAAAGTCATTTGAACTGATAACAGCTTGAACGATTTAGATTAGCACTGGACTATTGATAATAATGACAACATGAATCATAAAGCCTGAAACGCCTGTAATTACTTAAATGCATTCCAACACTGATTAGAACACTAATGATAATTACAACCGTAATGATGATCTTTTGCACCATTTATGATAGCTGTAAATTGATAATGATGGTGATTATGACAATAATTCACAATAATATGTATGATTGTTAAAAGAATACCATGGCCTTTATGATAGACACTGGAATTGGTGTTAATTTCCCTTTGAGTAGATTAGATAAGACAAAAAAAAAGAGGATGCTTCATTTTAAATGACATTAGAGATACTACAGAGAGCACAACTAAAACGTATACTACTGCTGCTGTTATCACTATTACAGCCATTAGTAGTACTAGTAATCTTCCCACTGCTACTAGCGCTACTTTTACTACTACTACTATTGTTCCTACTATTACTATCCCACCAATACCAACATTGCTACTATTCCCACTACTTCTAGGCCCATTACTATAATCACTAATGCTACTGCGGCTTCTACTACAACCCCTACTACGAGCGCCTCCATGTACGTAGTGCACGTGCCTTGGGCTGCCTGCGTGCGAGAGTATGCGTGCGCCTACCTGTTCAACGGCAAGTGCATGAGTGCATAAGGGCACGCACCTGTGCGCGTACATGCGCGCATGTATGTGTGCGACTATGCGCGTGCGTGTACGGGTTCGCACTTCGGCGCATGCGTGTGCGTGCGTGCGTGCGTGCGTGCGCGCGCATGTATGCTCCAGTGAGTGTGTACATCTCAGGTGTATGTATGTACACGAACCCATCCATATGTGACCACAGAATTGCACATATCATGTTTAATCTTCGATGTTTAGCGGAATAGATTTTTGCCGAACTATTCGACTGTATTTGCTATTGATTTTATTCTACAGGAAATAAGGCCCAGAAATTCCCCCAGTTCCCGGGAAAAGCGAGGTCTGTCGGCAAACGTCAGCACACATCCCCACCAGAGGCGAGCCGCCCTCCGGTCCCTTCCCCGGAGCAAAGTCGCCTCCGCGGCCGTTCATTCATCCAGCCTCCCGCACAGCAATTCGAGCCATAGAGGCGAGTTTTCCTTGCGCTCCCCGGGCTATAAGGGGCACAATGGCGTCGCTCTCCGCGGCCGATAGGTGGCGCGGCGACAATGCGGAAACAAAAGGCGATCGGCCGAAGCCGCTTATAAGGCATCGAATCCTCCGCGCGCCGCCCGCACACGACCCGATCCCCCGGCGGAAGGCAAGCTCTCCCGGAGTGCAATAATCATTACGTCGAGTCTTCGTCCTTATGAGTGCTGGGAGTCGTTGGTTCTCAAAAGTGTAAAATTATAAGAAATTTTCCCAAGAGTTGCTGGCGTAAATGACCATTGAAAACGTGAACATGGGGTGAGTAGCGAGTCCGTCTTCGAGTGCGTGAGTGAGCCTGGGCCTCGGAAGGGGCAGCGGCGCTGGAAAAGGCGATTTGCTCGGGCGCCCATCCCCCTTTCGGGTCGGGCCGAGAGGCTGTCAATAAAAAGGATGCTGCGACGGGAACCCCGGGAAATTATCCTGCTCTCCCCACGGGTTCCTGCCGCAGGATGCGATTTTCCAACGGGGCGACGCCTGGCCCGCCCTGACATGCAAATCCCTCCGTGTGTTTCGCCGCCTGAGGGAATGTCACCCGGGGGAGAGGGCGAGCGACCGACCCTCTCGGCGCTCGACATGTTCCAGTCAAGTTTCAGGGTTTTGCAGGCGCCTTTGCCCTCGATTGCCCTCGATTCCCGGCCCTTCGCTGGGCTCCTGAGGTGGTCGCCGCTCGGAAGGCCAGTGCGGGGCTGCTTGGTGCCCTAGTTGACACGTAAACAGTGGCACCAAGCAGGGAATCGAGCCTAGAAAGTCGCCAGGGGAAATCAGACATTTCTATGCATCTTATGAATGGGAATTTTTGATACAAGTGACGTAGTGAAGTTAAATATGAAATAGCAGTAAGGAAACCACCTGTATTTATGGGTCTTATTCACTCATAATGTTTGGATTTACTCTGTAAACCCTGCTATTGATAAGCCAATATGGGTTGCAGGCTTAGTGTTTCTAGTGCGCTCCTATATTTGCCATTGGCTCATGCACTTACTGCTGTGGCCCCTACACCTGTTGGCACTCAGGCAAAGGCC
>NC_051427.1:21134007-21137495 GCF_015228065.2 Penaeus monodon | reverse complement strand
CGGCCGCCGCGCTGCTTGTGGCAAGCATTCTTTCCTCTTCCCACACACTTTCCGGCGCTTTACTTAGTCTTCTTCTACCTCCTCTTCTCGTCTCTCACCCTATAGATTTGCACACACGCGCGCATGCACGCACGGAAGCGGGCAAACATACACACGAACGCACACACGCAGGCAAGCGCGCAAACACACACACACGCAAGTGCGCAAACACACACACACGCAAGTGCGCAAACACACACACACGCAAGTGCGCAAACACACACACACGCAAGTGCGTAAACACACACATACGCACGCACGCAAACGCACGCACGAAAACACATACACACACACACACACACACACACACACACACACACACACACACACACACACACACACACACACATACATACATACATACACACAGTTCGTGTGCGTGTTCGTTTGCGAGGGCGCGTCTAATTCTGTAAATCGAGATTTTGGGTATCTATCTTGCTTCTCTGTGTCTTCATTTTCTTAATTTTTCCGCAAAGGTTCAGTTGCGCAGAAACTCGTTCCCTTCTTGCTGATCACCGCCATTTATTCCATTTATTCATCTTCTTCCTCGTCTTCCTTCCTCCCCTGTTTCTCCTCCTTTTCTCCCCTGTCAGCTCCCCTTTCCTTCACTGTTTTCTCCGCAATTTTGTTATTCTTTCTGGTCCCCCCCCCTCTCTCTTTCTCCTTTCCCCGCAGCTACCATCAACTCTTTCATTCTTTCTCTTATTCTTGGCTCATATTCCTCTCTCTCTCTCTCTCTCTCTCTCTCTCTCTCTCTCTCTCTCCTCTCTCTCTCTCTCTCTCCTCTCTCTCTCTCTCTCTCTCCTCTCTCTCTCCTCTCCTCTCCTCTCTCTTCTCTCTCTCTCTCTCTCTCTCTCTCTCTCTCTCTCTCTCTCTCTCTCTCTCTCTCTCTCTCTCTCCGTCTCTCTCTCTCTCTCCGTCTCTCTCTCTCTCCTCTCCTCTCTCTCTCTCTCTCTCTCTCTCTCTCTCTCTCTCTCTCCTCTCTCTCTCTCTCTCTCCTCTCTCTCTCTCTCCGTCTCCTCTCTCTCCTCTCCGTCTCTCTCTCTCTCCTCTCCGTCTCTCTCTCTCTCTCTCTCCTCTCCGTCTCTCTCTCTCTCTCTGTCTTTCTTTTCTCTCTCTTCCCACTCTCCCCCTACCCCTCTCCCCTCTCCCTCCTATCTTCCACTCTCTGCCCATGCATGCCCATGCACATGCCCCCGCCCTCGGCCGCCGCGCTGCTTGTGGCTAGCATTCTTTCCTCTTCCCACACACTTTCCGGCGCTTTACTTAGTCCTTCTTTCTACCTCCTCTTCCTCGTCTCTCACCCTATAGATTTGCACACACGCGCGCATGCACGCACGGAAGCGGGCAAACATACACACGAACGCACACACGCAGGCAAGCGCGCAAACACACACACACGCAAGTGCGCAAACACACACACACGCAAGTGCGCAAACACACACACACGCAAGTGCGTAAACACACACATACGCACGCACGCAAACGCACGCACGAAAACACATACACACACACACACACACACACACACACACACACACACACACACACACACACACACATACATACATACATACATACATACATACATACACACAGTTCGTGTGCGTGTTCGTTTGCGAGGGCGCGTCTAATTCTGTAAATCGAGATTTTGGGTATCTATCTTGCTTCTCTGTGTCTTCATTTTCTTAATTTTTCCGCAAAGGTTCAGTTGCGCAGAAACTCGTTCCCTTCTTGCTGATCACCGCCATTTATTCCATTTATTCATCTTCTTCCTCGTCTTCCTTCCTCCCCTGTTTCTCCTCCTTTTCTCCCCTGTCAGCTCCCCTTTCCTTCACTGTTTTCTCCGCAATTTTGTTATTCTTTCTGGTCCCCCCCCTCTCCTTTCCCCGCAGCTACCATCAACTCTTTCATTCTTTCTCTTATTCTTGGCTCATATTCCTCTCTCTCTCTCTCTCTCTCTCTCTCTCTCTCTCTCTCTCTCTCTCTCTCTCTCTCTCTCTCTCTCTCTCTCTCTCTCTCTCTCTCCTTCCCTTTCCCCCTCCCCCGCTCTCCTTCCCCACCTCCTCCCACACTCCCTCTCCCTTTCCCCGCAGCTGTTGTCCATCGGAGGATACTATTAACATTGTCTTTATGGTGTTAAGGAACATTCACCCTTGCCACAGGTGGCCGAAAGCGTGGGATTCTTACACTGGTTTGTTCACGATTTTCATAGATATTTGTTTTCACTTTTAACAACTTCTTTTCGCTGACATTGGTTATGTCTGGATTCATCATCAACAACGGTATGCTCATGTTTGAGCAGCCGTGGACCTCTCCACCATCCTTCGCCACTAAACTCGATCTTACGCTTTTCTTTCCACTGGATTACTGCAAGTTTATTTCCATTACTATTGTTGCTGTTTTTGTTGCAATTGCTGCAGTTGGTGGCGGCATCCCGCTGCCGCGTGCAAATTCTCGACCACGACCACGATCCGGTGCTTCGGTCAGGGAGATCGGTTCTGATGCTCCGCTGAGGTGCTTAGGTGGTTGGGACCTCGCCGTCCTGGGGGAACTCGGTCTTCCTCTCCTTCCTTTCTGCTTCTATTGCTACTCCTGCTTCAACTCCCTTCCGACGATGGGAAGTGGTCGGAAGCATTGTTAGTGAGTTGTAGGAATGATATTGGCCTTAAGTGTGATAATAATCATGATAATAATAATGATCGCTGTTATTATTATACTTATAACGGTAATGTTAATAAAATTGACAATGATCATAATGACGATGATGGTGATAATGATGAAAGGCCTTGAATGAAAGAAGTTGAAAGAGGCGAGAGAGGCGCGTGTGGGGCCCCCTTGGCAAGGAAAGGTCGGAGGCGCAAGCGGCGGCCAGGTCCTCCGGCCGACCTTTCGTCCTCAGTCGATTGGGCGCCTTTTAGGCCAGGGACTCGGCACCTGTCTTGGCTCGGGATCGCGTTGTAGCTGTTAGGACAAGGGATCTGGCTTTTCATGAGTAGGCCTTTGACTGCTACTTCTGTTATTGCTGGAATTATTAGTTCAGCTTCTGCTGCTACTTCGGTTAAAATTGGTGCTACAGTTGCCGTTATTGCTGGTATCAATACCTCCTCATCTGTTGTCACTTACTACTGCTGTGAATTCTGCTAAAACTGGTACTACCTCCGGGGCTACTACGGCCACTTCATTTTCTGCCAGGGAGTGCAGCGCCCCTCGCGGGCCCTGCGCCGCCCGGAGACAAAGCCTCGAACCCTGCATTTGTCGCCGTGCCAGCGCCGCCATTTATTGCTTAGCCAAGGACATGCATATTGCATTACAGTTCGCGCTGCATGCACTTCCGGAGCCGCGTCCTAAATGCGACTCCTGGCGAGCGGCCGCCGCAAGGGCCTGCGAGCGATCCTCTCAGGCACGGCGGAGCGGGGATACGAGCAGGACCTGCGGCTCCGCTCCCG
>NC_051427.1:21114007-21129007 GCF_015228065.2 Penaeus monodon | reverse complement strand
TTTGTTCCTACAACCGATTCTGCTACTTATATTCTCTCTTTCTCTCTCTCTCTCTCTCTCTCTCTCTCTCTCTCTCTCTCTCTCTCTCTCTCTCTCTCTCTCTCTCTCTCTCTCTCTCTCTCTCTCTCCCCCCCTCTCTCTCTCTCCCCCCCCTCCTCTCTCTCTCTCTCTCTCTCTCTCTCTCTCTCTCTCTCTCTCTCTCTCTCTCTCCTCTCTCTTTTTCCTCTCTCTCTTTGGATTATTATTGTCCTCTACTCGTATCCACAAATTGAAAGATCGGAAGACTGATGTTCAGTGATGTGAGGTGCATATAGACCTAGGTATGTATAGGCCTGTCCAGTTATATTTATCATGTCAGCAGCTTTTAAACGAGCCAACTGAGCGACGGGGGCAAGTCGTCATCGTGTGTGCGAACGAGGGTGCGAAACAGTATCACGAGCTGCACAGGAGATGGAGTCGGCCGGACGGAGGCCTATCTGAGGACTTCTCTAGGAGCGCGTCATCCCGGTAGCGAGGCGTAGCAATGGCTATAGTTCCGTGCGATGGACTGACTAATCGGTAAATTGGCGGTGCTGGTATGCGATTAACGGGGCAGCTGGCGCAGGTGGTGCGGGAGGACCCAGTTGACAGCGCGCATCTGGGAATCGGCGCGTGCAATGCCAAGCCAGCGTGTCATGTTTGAGCTCCGGTTGGCATGACTGTCATGTGGCTGAGTGCGTGTGGCATGCGGGCGTCGCCTTTAATTAGGTGCTGCTCGGGCATGAAGGGCGGCCGCGGCGTCGCGTTTGGTTGCTCGCTCTTGCTCCGGGCGAGGAGGCGAGGGCGCGAGGGCCGCCGGAGACGGGTCACGGCAGCCGCTCGAGTTCGGTTCAGACGAATAATGCTGAGAAGGAGTGGGATGCAACTCGGGTGTGACAGCCAAGGTCGATTCGGGTTGCGCTACGCCGGGTTTTGGACGGTTTGGACTCGGCAAGCTTGAATGCTTTCCTTTTGATTAATTTACCCATGCCGTGAGTGCAACGGAACGATCAATAGAATTATGCTCATGATAATGCAGTTTAGGGTGTATGGCAATCGGGGCGGGGGAAATCCCGTAAAAAATAAATACTAGTTTGGCGCTATCATTGACACTGCAGTCATTTACAATTGCATTATGCATTGCGTGCAACAGGATGTTTTTGAGTTTTATTTGTTTTGTTTTACTTCATGTACGTTTTTTTCTCCCTCTGTCCGTGTGACGGGGTTGGGGAAGATAATCAGTTAGCAGTGCGAAGAGGATATATGTAGGCCTATGGTATGCGAAGGAGGATATATGTAGGCCTATGGTATGCGAAGGAGGATATATGTAGGCCTATGGTATGCGAAGGAGGATATATGTAGGCCTATGGTATGCGAAGGAGGATATATGTAGGCCTATGGTATGCGAAGGAGGATATATGTAGGCCTATGGTATGCGAAGGAGGATATATGTAGGCCTATGGTCCTGAATAATCCTGTCTAAGAGAAGATATACGTTGTTGACTTCGCAGCACATGGGGAGGGTAGAGGAGAGGGCGGGTTTATAAAATGCATCTGTTGTTCTATTTCGTATCTTGAGGTGGTGGATTTATTTGTGCTGTATTTTTGTGGGCCGAGTTTACCCCCGTCGAGTAAAACTGCTTTGCTGTCTTGCTGTAGAAGCGAAAAAAAATCAGTTGTCACAAGTTTCTCTTACCTAGTTACCGAGTTTGAGGACTTTCCACCTCGCGGGGCTCTGCCGGCCGGCCTCGGTCGCTCCCTGCTCTGCTTTCCTCACTTCTTCCTCTTCCTTCTCTTCCAGCTGTTGCTTCTCTCATTCCCTCGCCCCCTCTCTTCGTTGTTCTTTTCTCCTTATCATCCATCCTCTTAGCCCTCCCCCTTCCTTCTCTCGCTCCCTCACTAATTTCCTCCTACTGCTATGTCTCCTCTACCCCCCCCCCCTTCCTTGCCCATCCTCTTCTTTCCCGGTTTTAGCCTCCCTCCTTCCTTCTCCCTGGCTTAGCCTCCTCCCCCGTCCACCCCTCTCTCCTCCTTCCTTCTCCCTGGCTTAGCCTCCTCCCCCGTCCACCCCTCTCTCCTCCTTCCTTCCCCCTGGCTTTGCCTCCTCCCCCGTCCACCCCTCTCTCCTCCTTCCTTCCCCTGGCTTAGCCTCCTCCCCCGTCCACCCCTCTCTCCTCCTTCCTTCTCCCTACTTAGCCTCCTCCCCCGTCCACCCCTCTCTCCTCCTTCCTTCTCCCTCCAATCCATTCGCCGCCATCCCATTCTTCCGGCTCAGCTTCTCTCTCTTCCCTCCTTCCCCCTTTCTCCCTTCCTCATCCCCCATACCCTCTCCCTCCCTTCCCTTCTCTTCCTTCCCCTCCCCCCTTCCATGCCTCCCCTCTCTCTCCCTCTCCGCTCTCCCCCCCCTTCCCCTCCCCCTCTCTCCTTCCCCCTATCCCCTTCTCCCTCTCTCTTCCCCCTCTCCCTCATTCCTTTCCCCTCTCCCTACTTCCCCCCTCTCCCTCTCCTTCCCCCTTTCCCCCTCTCTCCCTCTCCCCTTCTCCCCCTCTGCCTCGCCAAGCACCAATATCACACGCTCTCCGTCCTCTCGTTAACTGTTCTTTGGCAGCAGCGTGATTACCCTTTCTTCCGTCAGCGCTCCTCCTCCCCTCCTCGCCGCTGCCCGCTTGGCCTTCCGTTTCCCCTTGTTCACCTCGTCCCTTCTTCGCCGCCCCATTGTGCTCGCCTCCTCTTTCCTGTCTCCTTATCTTCCTCCTTTTTGTGTCTGCCTTTCGGTTGGAGGTTTATTTAGTCATCCATATAGTTTTGTCCATTCGTCACTCGGCATTTCGTCTTTCTCGGATTTTCCGCTGCGTTTCCCTTCGCTTCCTGAAGATGTCATTTACTCCTCCTCTTAATCACGTCATCTCTTTCAACCTCCTCTTTCCTCCTTCCTCCTGCCCCCTCCTCTTCCTACTTAATCTCTCCCAGCCTCTCCTTCCTCTCCATTCTTCCTTCTTTACTTCTGCTTCTTTTTCCTACTTCATCCCTCACAACCTCTCCTTCCTTCCCTCTCCTCCTTCCTCCTTCATCTACCATGACCTCTCCCCCTCTCCTTCCTCCCTCCTCCCCCCCTCCTATTTCTTCTCTTCCTCTTCCCTCTCCCTCCTATTTCTTCTCTTCCTCTTCCCTCTCCTCATCGCTTCTAACTTTTCCTTTCCCTTACCATTTTTTCCTTATCTCGCTCTTCCTGTTTCTCCTCCCACTCCGTCTCCCAAGACTGAAGGAAGTGAAAAGGCCCGAGACCCAAAAAGAGGGAGAAAAAAGAAAAGAAAAAAAGGAAACCAGTGATTAATCCGGCGCTTATGAGGAAGAGGAAAAGAAGAAAAAGAAGAAGGCAAACAGGGGAGCAGGAGAAGGTGTCTGATGACGACACAGTGAAAGGGCGGAGGGAGGGGGCAGGCCCCAGGGGGAGGGGGAGGGCCCAAGGGGGGAGGGCCCTAGGGGCAGGGAGGGAAGGGAAGTGCAAACATTGCACGGAAGGAGCAGAGGAGGGCGACTAGGAGGGCGGAAGGGAGGGGGGCGGGTCAAGGGGAAGGGAGGCGAAGGGAGATCGGAACAAAGGGGGGGAAGGAGATCCGGACGTGTAAGGTATGAAGTAAGGGGACAAAGGGAGAGAGAGAGAGAGAGAGAGAGAAGAGATCGAGAGGAAGGAGAGGAGAGAGAGAGAGAGAGAGAGAGAGATGAGAGAGGGGAGAGAGAGAGAGAGAAGGGAGAAAAGAGAGAGAGAGGGGAGAAAAGAGAGAGAGAGAGAGAGAGAGAGGAGAGAGAGAGAGAGAGAAGGGAGAAGAGAGAGAGAGAGAGAGAGAGAGAGAGAAGAGGGAGAGAGAGGGGAGAGAGAGAGAGGGGAAGGGAGGAGAGGAGAGAGAGAGAGAGAGAGAGAAAAGAGAGAAGAAAAAGAGAGAGAGAAGAGAGAGAGGAGAGAGAGAGAAGAAGGAGAGAGAGAAGAGAGAGAGAGAGAGAGAGAGAGAGAGAGAGAGGAGATAGATAGATAGATAGATAGATAGAGAAAGGAGAGAGAGAGAAAAGGGGGAGAGAGAGTGAGTGAGTGAGTGAGAAAGAGAGAGAGAGTAAGGTCGGCATAAAAACAAGTTGAAAGCAAAGCGGGTCCCTGGCCAGATCAGGAGCAAGCAAGCAAGCAAGCAAGCAAGCAGGCAAGCAGGCAGGCGGGCAAGCACGGGAGCGGGCGAGCGCCGTCCTCCCCGAAACCGGTTTTGCGAGCGGCCGCCGCGGGAGCGCGCGTGGGCAAGCGGGAACCGGCCCTTTTGCTGGGGCGGTTGGCGGCCGCCTAGTTCTGTTTATTTATAGAGCTTTGGTGTTGTTATCATTAACCTCATTGGCAGTGATGCTCTTTTTCATGTTATTATTTCTTCATTGTTGTTATTATTATTACAACTGCTGATAGTAGGAGTTTTATCATTGACGTTATTATTGTTGCTGTTATAGTATCATTGTAATTATTAATATATATATATATATATTTTTTTTTAAATATTATTATTATGATGATGATGATGTTGATTGTTTTTATTATTTTTATTTTTATTATTATTTTTATTATTATTATTATTTTTATTATTATTATATGATTATTTTATCTATTTGTTTATTTATTTTGTGTGTGTGTGAAAAAGGAAATGAAGTAGAAGAGAAAGAGAACGAATTTAGAGGAAAGTATGAAACAAGAGACTAGCGGAGGAGGAAAAGAGAAAGAAGAGTAATCTATGGAGAAAGAGAGACAGAGACGCGAGCGTGAAGGGGAGGGGGGGGGGGTAAAGAGCACCACTATTTCAGTGATGCCACAAAAGTTCTCTCCTGCCTCACTCCCCTCTCCTCTCTCCTCTCCTCTCCTGTTCCTGTATCGTCTTCCTCCCTCTCCTCCCCTCCCCCCAACTTTCTTCGTATCCGCCCTCCCCAATTCCCTCTCCTCCCTTCCCTTCTTTCTTCCTCCACCCCCTCCCTACTTCCTTCCCACTACACCCCACCCCCACCCACCCAAACCCAGTGTCGCCTGTGTGATTATCCGCACACTTAGCACGAGCACCCTAATAGCAGCCTAATAGCGGCCAAAGAGCACATAATACCTGCATCTGAGACGTCGACTCCATTAGGTGCTGCCACTTGCACGGCCTTTTCGTGTCCGCTCAAGGAAAACAAATCAATAAAAAAGGGGGGACCCCCCCGTCGGTTTGGGGAGGGAAGGAGAGCCAAGTAGGGCCGTGCGCGAGGCTGTCGAGGTCACGGCCTAAACAACAGCGCAAATAACAGTCAAAACAAAAGCAGTGACAATAACAATGACAATAACAGTTGCGGCAACAAAAAGGCCGCATTAAAGAGTTTGACAGTGATTACGTTAGTTACACCGATAGATTATATATATTCACTGGAGAGAGAGAGGGGGGGAGGGGGGGAGAGAAGAGGGGGGGAGGGGAGAGAGAGAGGGGGGAGGGAAGGAGGGGAGGGGGGGGGAGAGAGAGGGGGGGGGGGGGAGAGAGAGAGAGGGGGGGGGAGAGGAGAGGGGAGGGGGGGAGGGGAGAGAGAGGGGAGGGGGGGGGGAGAGAGAGAGAAGGGGGGGGGGAGAGAGAGAGAGAGGGGGGGAGGGGAGGAGAGAGGGGGGGAGGAAGAGAGAGAGGGGGGGGGGAGAGGGGAGAGAAGGGGGGGGGGGAGGAGGAGAGAGAGAGGGGGGGGGAGGGGGAGAGGAGAGAGAGAGGGGGGGGGGAGGGGGAGGAGAGGGGGGGGGGAGGAGAGAGAGAGAGGGGGGAGGAGAGAGAGAGAGAATTATTAACTTACAGGGCATTATTTCCTTTCAAAAATCCTCCGCTTTATGTTGTTAGAAATAAACCCACAGAACAAATCAGAGCGTCGTTCCTAAAAGGCCAGATTTTTACATGGTTCTTTTATCAAGAAAATCACTCTTCACTCAAATATGCCTCTTCAGAGATTCTACCAAAAACAAGAAACAATAGATAAAGATATCCTAGTATAAAGTAACTAACAATTGATAAACTTTCCCCCTAAGTTTGAACTTAAAAAAAAAATTTTCCCCTGGGGACATTTTCCCCTTTTAAAATTTCCCCTTTCTTAAGTCTGCTGGGCCCCTCCCTTTTTCCCCCTTGCGCCCCCTTTAAAGAAGGGGTGTTCCCTGGCCCGGGGGCGGAGCGGCGCCGCCTGCACCTGCCGGAAAAATACACCTCAGGAACGTATCTTGTCCGCCGCCCCTGCGGATGACATTTCGACGAGCCCTGCTTTCGTATGGGCGGTGCTCTCTGCTTTCGTATGGGCGGTGCTCTCATTATCGGCGCATCGCGTTCACCGCAGCTGCCACGGCCTCCCTTCCGATGCTGGGGAGCCCGTGTTTCGCCCCGGTATGCTTTTTCGAATTTTTTTTTTTTTTTTTCAAGGTCTGACAACACCTGGTTTATTACCTGTATCTGTGCAGAATATTTGTAGGACCCGCATCTACTCTCAGTACCTGGTGAATGACTGCAAAATCTGTCTGCATTAAGAGCTCTCCTAATAGAATCCATATCTGTATCCATATCAGTATTTACGAAAGGCCCATCAAATGGCAGCAAGTGATTCGTACCAGCGGCCGACCCCTGTTCAGCTAGTCTTTTCGTCCCAAATGAGGGAGAAAAATTTTTTGCATGCATCCGCCCCCCTTTCCCAATTTATCGTGCTCAGGGGGCCCCGTGATGGATGGCGGAGGTTTAGGCTCCCGTTTTCTTCCGGGGAGCGATTTGGGTGTGAAGGAGAAGGCTTTGGGAAGCGGGAGAAAGGGTAGAGAGAGAAAAAAAAAGGGGGAGAGAAAGAGAAAGGGGGGAAAGAGAGAGGGAGAGAGAGAGAAAGAGAGAGGTAGGAGAGAGAGAGAGAAAGAGAGAGGGAGGAGAGAGAGGGAGGGAAAGAGAGATTGAGAGGGAAAGAGAGAGAGGGGAAAGGAGGGAGGGGAAGAGGGAGGAGAAAAAAAGAGAGAGGGGGGGGGGAGAGAGGGAGGGAGGAGAGAGAAAGAGAGATTGAGAGGGAGAGAGAGGTTGAGAGAGAGAGAGAGAAAGAAATAAGGAAATAGAGACAGAGAGAAAGTGAGCGTTATTAAATGAAACACTCGGGGCAGTGTTCTTTTTGGGTCCGAATAGCATAGAATGAGTGCATTCGTAGAGGAAAGTACAGAGCCCTAAGGCGCCCTGAGCCGGACTAGCAAGCATGACAGAGAAACCATTAGATCGGACTTAATACGGGAATAAATATGAATGGGTTTCGGATTCGCAATGTTTTTTTATTTTGTCTTTTTCCTTTTCTGTTTTCGCCCTTCCCTCCTGTCCCCTCTTCGTTTTTTCCCTTCCCTCCCCTCTTCGTCGTCGTCTTACGGGCCCCCCCCTCCGGCCTCTCCGTTTTAATCGCTTCATTCCATTCGGTATCTTGTAACCCCCCCCCCCCCTCTGTTGTACGTCATATGCCGAGTATGGATTGTTGCGTCATCCTCCTTTCCTCGCCCGCTTCCCCGCGTTCCTCCCATTTGTTTGTACTTCTTTCCCCCCCCTCTCTTTCCTTTGTCGTTTTAAGCGGGGGGGTAGAGGTAGAAAGGGCGAAGGGTGGGAAAAAAAGGAAAAAGAGGAGGGGAAAAAAAGGGGAAAAGGGGGGGGGGGGGGAAAAAAAAAAGGGGAAAAGGGGGAGAAGGAGGAAAAAAAAAAGGGAGGGGAGAGGGGGGGAGGGGGGGAGAGGGAGAAAGAGAAGGGGAAGAGGGAGAAAGAGAAGGGGAAGAGGGAGAGAGAGAGAGAGGGGGGGGAGAGGGAGGGGGGGGGGGGGAGAGGGGGGGAGGGGGGGGGGGGGGGGGGGGGGGGGGGGGAAGGGGGATGGGGGGGAAAAAAGGAGGGGGAGAGAGGAGGGGAGGGAGAGATAGAAGGGAGGGGGGGAAGGGGGGGGAAAAAGGGGGGAGAGAGGAAAAGAAGAGGAGGGGAAGGGGGAGGGAGAGAAAGGGGGGAGGAGGGGGGGAAAAGAGGGGGAGGGGAGAGGGAAGGGGGAAAAAAGGGGGGGGGGAAAAAAGAAAGGGGTAAAAGGGGGGGGGGGGACCCGGGGGGAATTCGGAGGGGGGGAAAGGGGGGGGGGGAAAAAAAAAAAACCCCCCCCCCCCCTTTTTTTTTTTCCCCCCCCCCCCCCCCCCCTTTTTTTTCCCCCCCTTTTTTTTTTCCCCCCCCCCCTTTTTTAAAAAACCCCCCCCCCCCCCCCCCCGGGGGGGGAAAAAAAAAAAAAAAAAAGAAAAAAAAAAAACAAAAAAAAAAAAAAAAAAAAACCCCAAAAAAAAAAAACAAAAAATAAAAATTTTTAAAAAAACTAAATTTGGGGGGAACCCCCCCCCCCCCCCCCCCCCAAAATTTTTGGACAAAGTTTTTTGGAAAGGGGAAAACCCCCCCGGGTTTTTTGGAACAAAGGAGAGGGAAGGGGGAAAAGGGAAAATGAAATAGAGCGGAAAAGTAAAAACCCCGGAAAAGAAGGGAACCCCCCCGCCTGGAACCCCCAAAAAAGAAAAGGAAGAAAGGTGGGAGAGGAGGAAAGAGGGGAGAGAGAGGAGGGGAGAGAGAGAGAGAGGGGAGAGGGAGAGAGAGAAAGAGAAAAGAGATCAAGCCGTAAACTTGCTTTCTTTCCTTCCTTCGGCCCTTCTCTTCCGACTCCCCGGTTCTTGTCGATATTCTGCCTTTGTATCTCTTCGAGGCTAATTGCCCCCCCCCCCCCCCCCCTCTCTCCTTCTCTCTCTCTCTCTCTCTCTCTCTCTCTCTCTCTCTCTCTTCCTCTTCTCTCTCTCTCTCTCCCTCCCTCCCTCTCCTCCCTCCCTCCCTCCCTCTTCTCTCTCTCCTCTCTCCTCTCTCTCCTTTTCTTCCTCGCTTCCCCTCTCTCTCCCTCTCCCTCTCCCTCTCCCTTTCCCTCTCTCTCTCTCCCTCGCCCTCACTCACACTCACACACACTCACTCTCCCCCTTCATCTTCATCACACACGCACACACACACACACACACACACACACACACACACACACACACACACACACACACACACACACACACACACACACACACACACACACACACACATCACCTCTTCACCCATTCTTTCCCTTCCACACATCTCCCTCTTCCCGTAGCATTCCCCCCCCCCCCCCCCCCCCCCCCCCCCCCCCCCCCGACCTTAAATCTGTCTCCGCATTCACAAGCCTTTGTGTGTAATAGGCCATCGACCCTCCCTGTAGGTCCTCTGTCTCTGTATAACTTTATATACGCCCCTGTATTGTACTTGCCTGTAGCATATTTATCTGAAGTCCTTTTATGCTTCTTGGCAATACCTGTATATTCTATATAGTCTTAGCTCTTGGATAATAGATACTTCTATAACACCGCGCTGCAATGATTTTTCTTTTTTAGTTTATTTCAACCTCAATGCCTTGTTTTGTCATACCCAGCAAGCACCAATGTAAACCTTGTTTCCTTGTTCTATTATGCCTCTATATCGGTAGGAAGTCTCTGTTGCATCAGCTGTACTCATCCCAGTTCCGCGTCTGTGGGTCTGTATATGATACCTGTTGCAGTCCCTCTTTGTTTAGCCCGGCATCGGCTGTGGGCGTATGGGCGTGTAGGATCTTGATTTGGCTTTAGTTGCGTTGCGAAAGTGTCGGTGCCGTTGAATCCTCGCGCCGCTGCGCTGGAGGCGCCCTTTCTCCGTGCGTCGCGTCCTGGCCTGTGTTTATGGGCGCGCATGTGTTTGGGCGCGTTTTTGTTGTTGTTGTGTGTGTGTGTGTGTGTGTGTGTGTGTGTGTGTGTGTGTGTGTGTGTGTGTGTGTGTGTGTGTGTGTGTGTGTGTGTGTGTCTGCGGCAGTGAGGTAATTCAATGATTAACTGCTTGTTTAACTAAGATCATAATTTACAGTGAATTATCATGTAAAATAATGTTTTTTCTTGTTCATTTTCAGGTAAGTGTCCGGGATCTGTTTCCGTTTGCATTCCCACTTCGTGAAAGAACAGAAAAGAACAAGAACAAGAAGTGTCGATGGCGCAAGATCGGTAGGTAGTAAAAAGATGTTTATTCTTTCGTTATTTTTCACTTATTTCTTTATTTTGTTTTCTCCTTGATTTCTTTTATCAACGGGATGACGTCTTACGATTTCCAATGGCATTGGTGATGGTAATAATCAACTTGACGATAACTATCATTGATTGTAAAAAGACCTATGGTTATAGGACCGATATCGCAGTAATGAAAATAGTAATGATAATAATAACGATGATGATCATGATGATCATGATCATGATGGCGATGATGATGGCGATAGTAGACTAATGAAAATAATGATGATCTTTATAGTATTGATACTGATAATAATAATAAAATTATTATTATTATTATTATTATTATTATTATTATTATTATTATTGTCATTAATGTTGTTATAATTATTATTAATGATCATTATTATTTATTTTATTGATATTGATAAAGGTATTTGTATTATTATTATTATCGTTATCGTTATTGAAATACTGTTGCTGCTCTCAGTGCTTGTCACTTATTAATGAAACTGTTTATAGGTATTGAGGATAATTGTTGTTAGGAATCGTCGTTATTGATCATGGTAATGGTAATGATATTGATGATGATGATAATGATATTGATATTAATTATCATAATAATAATAACAACAACAACAACAATATGATAATGATATTGATAAGGATGATAAGGATAATGATAATAATAAGGATAATAATAACGTAGATAATGATAATCACAATCACAATAATTATAACGATAGTTATTGTTATTGTTATTATTATTGTTATTGTTGTTATTTTTGTTTTTTTGCTATGTTATGGTGAGTTTTTTTAATTATTATTATCATCATGCCTACTTTTATTATAATCATTATTATTAGTTATTGATAATGATTATTATTGTCATTATTATTATTATTATTATTATTATTATTATTATTGTTATTGTTATTGTTGTTTGTTATTATGTTAGGGTGATGTTTTTTTATTTGTTATCATTACCATGATGACTATTTTTATTATTATTATCATTATTATTAGTTATTGATATTTATCGTCATCATCATCATAATTAGTAGTAGTAGTAATTGTATTAGTAGTATGATGTCATCTTTGTTAGTAACATTGTTATTGTAGTTATTGTCATAGTCATTATTATGGTGATGATAATGATATTACTAGTCATATCATCATCATCATTGTTATTATTATCGTTACTGTTATTTTTATTTTTACTATTGCTACTACTACTACTTGCAGTCAATTGATTTAGGTGTAAAATGAGATGACATTAAAGAATGAAAGACTCACTCGCGCGCGTAAATCTATGAGATTCCTGTTCTTACTATTATCATCATTCTTATTGTTATTATTGGTTTTAGCATCTTCATTACTATTGCTTTTATTATTGATATTTTTATTGTCATCATCATCACTTTTATTGTTATTATTATTATTATTATTATTATTATTATTATTATTATTATTATTGTGATTATTATTATTATTATTATTATTATTATCATCATCATCATTATCATTATTAATGTCATCGTTATTGTTTTTGTTGTTATTGTTAATAATATTATTATTGTTGCTAATATTATTGTTATTATAATGATCATCATCATCATTGATAGCAATAATACTTTGATAGTGATGTTAATGGCGGTAGGCCTGCTGTTCGTTGGACTATGAGTCGGCAAATGGCGGGGAGGAAGGAGGGGGAGACGGCCCTCGGCGAGAGCCAGGGCTGGCGAGGGAGCGGAAGCGCCAAAGCAAATGCAAATGCGAGAGCAAGGGAGGAGGAAGAGTGCAGTCCAAGGGAGAGAAGAGAGTAGAGAAAGGAGGCGCGGAGAAAGCAGGAAAGCGCTCCTCTCTTCCCCCTACCTTCCTTCCTTTCCCTTAACCTTACCCTTACCCTCACCCTTTTCCTTATTCTTACCCTTGCCCTCACTTCCCCCTTTTCCTCCTTCTTCCTTCCTCCTCCCTTTTTCCTTCCTCCCTTCTTTCCTCCCTTTACCACCTTCCTGCTTGCTCCTTCCCTGCATCACCTTCTTGCTTTCCCACCCACCCTTCCTTTCTTCCCTCGTCCCTCCCTCCCTCCTCCTCTCCCTCCCTCCCTCCCTCCCTCCCTCCTCCTCCCTCCCTCCCTCCCTCCCTCCCTCCCCCTCCCTCCCTCCCTCCCTCCCTCCCTCCCTCCCACGCTCCCTTTCTCCCTTTCTCCTCCCTCCATCGCTCCCTTTCTCCCTTTCTCCTCCCTACTCCTTCCCACCCTCCTTCTCTCCTCTCCCCCCCAGCCTCGCCCCCTCCATTCCGTTTCCCGAATGAAGGCCGAGCGGCGTCCGTGTATTTATAGCGGGGCGATAATGGAAATGCCGGCCGGAGGCGGCGGAAGACGGGACTGCCGCACCACTCGGGAGGCGAGATAAGATAGGCGAGGAGGAGATAAGATAGGAAAGCGGAAGATAAGGGAAGAGCACCCCCGAGGAGATTAGACGAAAGGGGCGGGGAAATAAGATCAGATAGCGGAAGATAAGGAAGGAAGGCATTGAAGTTATCACATAAGATAAAGGAAGATAAGATGAAAGCACTGGGGAGGTAAGATAAGATGATAAAGCAAGAGGGAAGCACTGGGAGGTAAGATAAGATGATAAAGCAAGATGAAAGCACTGGGAGGTAAGATAGATGATAAAGCAAGAGGGAAGCACTGGGAGGTAAGATAAGATGATAAAGCAAGAGGGAAGCACTGGGAGGTAAGATAAGATGATAAAGCAAGAGGGAAGCACTGGGGTGACGAACTAGCAGAAGATACAATGAAAGCATGGAAGACATAAGATAAGATAGCTTGAAATAAAATGAAATATCAGGTAAGATAAGATACGGTGATATAAAACAGGAGAGAAAATATAAGTTAACAGAAAATAATATGAAAACACGGAGAGATAAGATAAGATAGCAGAAAATTAGATGAAAACACCAAAGTGATAAGATTGCAAAAGATTTGAAGAAAAACTGTGAGGAGTAGGATAAAGTTGCGGAAGATAAGATGAAAGTTCACGGGAGTAAAATACCGGAGGTGCAAGAAAGATGGAAGCAGCAAGAGGCAAGATAAGGTAGCAAACTACAAGACAACAGCTCTAAGGAAACGAAAACACCAGGCGAGAAGGTAAAGCAACAGGAGGTAAAGAGAGAGAAGGTTGACACTGAGGAGATAAGACGCGAGAGAAGACTGAGTAAGAACAGTGTGGAAATATGTCAAGCGATAATCAGGGAGGCAAGATAGCAGATAAGATGAGCTAAATTGGAGAAATATCTGAAGAGAACAAAAGGTGCGATAAGAGCAGTGACATGATAAGGTTATCAAAAGATATGATGAAATGGCAAGGTAGACAGGGCAAGATAAGTGGGGAGTAGCAGTAAGGATAGAAATCGGAAAAGATAAGAGCTAGAGGGGATCTGATAAGATACCAGAAGATAAGGTCAAACACCGAGGGAGAATGGTGGTCCGCCAGGAGATAAGGCAGAGGCACGACGAGATCAGATTGTTGTTTGAGATTTGAGTTCTGGCTTCGCCCGGGCCTTTCACTTCTGGCCCGGCCTGTGTCAGCTTTTTATGGCTGTCTCATTTGGGTTTCTGACGCTCGGTGCTTCCCGTGGCGGTGGGATTGCCAGCAGGCGCTCCTGTCGCCGCGGTGTAAGCATCTCGCATTATCTCTTTACCAGCACGACGGCTGTGTTCTGCGGGCCTTGCCCCAGGAATTGCGTGTGCACACAATTCTCTAAGTAAAGAGATCAGATGAGACGACAGAGGGCAAGAGAAAACTGTGGAGATAAGAGAGCGGAAGATGAGATAACACCATTGAAGGCAGATGATAACGGAAATGAAGATGAGAATAGTGACGAGATAAGAAAAGATAAGAGATAAGGCAAGTGCAGTGACTAGGTCAGAGATAATCGGGGAGCAGATAAGATAAGGAGACCGGCGCTGCCATGAGGGATTTGGTGACCGTTTTGAAGCGGAAAGAAATAAAAAAGAAAGCAACTCCTTCCTTCCTCTCGCATGGAAAGTGGATGAGTGAGATCGGATGAAACGGAAGACTTTGGTAATGAAACAAAGAGTGAATGACAGCAATCCAGTAGAAGCAATGAAGTAAAAGAGGCAAAAGGGAAAGTAGGGAGAAGAAAGGAGTTCATGTACAAGTCGCTCGGGGCCGTGAAGCCGAGGCTGCCGGTAAATGCTTCTATCAGGGAAAGGTATGCGCCAGTGTGCAGCAAGGACAAGACTGCACGCGCACACACACGCACACGCACACACACACACACACACACACACACACACACACACACCACACACTCACACACACACACACACACACACACACACACACACACACACACACACACACACACACACACACTCACACTCACACTCACACACATAACACACACGCACACACACATAACACACACACACACACACACACACACACACACACACACACACACACACACACACACACACACACACACTCACACTCACACACACACACACACACACACACACACACACACACACACACACACACATAACACACGCACACACACATAACACACACGCACACACACATAACACACACGCACACACACATAACACACACGCATACACACATAACACACACGCACACACATAACACACACGCACACACACATAACACACACGCACACACACATAACACACACGCACACACACATAACACACACGCACACACACATAACACACACACACACACACAACATAACACACACGCACACACATAAAACACATGCACACACATAACACACGCACACACACATAACACACACGCACACACATAACACACACGACACACACATAACACACACGCACA
>NC_051427.1:21106507-21111507 GCF_015228065.2 Penaeus monodon | reverse complement strand
TAATCAAAATGTAAAAGTGACAAGACGTCTTCCCCTGGAAAAGTACACTCTCTCTCTCTCTCTCTCTCTCTCTCTCTCTCTCTCCCTCTCCCTCTCCCTCTCCCTGTCTCTCTGTCTGTCTATCTGTCTGTGGCAGTTGTGTTTACAGGCAAGGTGAAGGTGGACCCCGGAGGTTAGGTAAACACGAGGCGCTGTTTACTCTCGTGGGAAGATTGGGACTTGCACATGCGATTATGTAAACAGCGGTGGGGGCGGTGGAGGGGGAGGGGAAGGAGGTGGGGAAGGGAGAGGAGAAGGAGGGGGGAGGTAGGGGTGCCAGCTGTAAATGCTCTTTGCATATAGCAGTTTATTTTTTCCCTTTATTTGTTGTCAGTATCTTATTCCCTTTTCCCTATTGATGAATAAATAAACAGAGAGAGAGAAAGGGAGGGGGAGGGAGGGAGAGGTAGAGGGATGAACGTATCACATTTGCCTAAGGCGGAATTAACCTTCATCAGCCGAGGATCATCACGTGATCGTCAGCTTCGGGTCATCCATACGGCTTCAGGGAGAGGGGGGGGGGGGAGATAAGGTGTGTACTTGACACCTGACACGCTCACTTGACACCTGACGTACAGGAGGCCTAGGCTGAAGGGAAACGGAGTGGGGGAGGGGGCTTCTTGAGGACTGTGTGCTCCCTGTGACCCTCTTGGCATCCTATTTCTTCCTCTTCTCCTTTTCACTTCTCTCTCCTACCCCCCCCCCCCCTCGTAGCCTTCCTCACGCCGCCGGCTAAACTTTAGGGCCCCATTTCCGAAATTAGATCCTATGGAGGAGTCGGGCGAGGGAGGGAGGAAGGAACGAAGGAAGGAAGGGAGAAAGAACAAAAGAAAGAAAGAAAAAATATGGAAGAGAGAGGAAGAAAGAGAGAAAGGAAGGAAGAAAGAAATATTGAAGAGGGAAGGAAGAAGAGATACAGAGGAGAGAGGGAGGGGGAAAGAGAAGGGGTGTGGAGGGAGAGAGGGGTGGGCGGGAAGGGCCAAACATCCTTGAGGGGAGGAAGAGAGGGGAGAAGAGGCGAAAGGGGGGACGGGGGGGGGGGGCGTCAGATTAGAGGAAGATGGGGCGGGATTGGCAAATCACTGGAGACGGATTGGACTGCAAAGGCGATCGAGAGGGAGAAAAGAAAGGAGGTAAATAAGGTAAGTGGGAGGGAGAGGGCAAGGGGATAGAAGGGGAGGTTGCTTCTGTTTGCTTGTTTATGGTTCCTGTCTGACTTTGCTGTTTCCGTTACTGTTATTTTCCATCGACTCTTTAACACTTACGTTTTCTTGGCGACTCTCTCTCTCTCTCTCTCTCTCTCTCTCTCTCTTTTCTCTCCTCTCTCTCCTCTCTCCTCTCTCTCCTCTCTCTCTCTCCTCCTCTCTCTCTCTCTCTCTCTCCCTCTTCCGTTCTCCTCTCTCTCTCTCTCTCCCTCTCTCTCTCTCTCCTCTTCTCTCTCTCTCCCCTCTGTCCTCTCTCTCCTCTCTGTCCTCTCTCTCCTCTCTGTCTTCTCCTCTCTCCTCCCCCCTCTCTCCTCCCTCCTCCTCCTCCCTCCTCTCTCCTCCCTCCTCTCTCCTCTCTCCTCTCTCTCTCTCTTTCCGTCCCTCTCCTTCTTTCTCTTTCTCTCTCTCTCTCTCTCTCTCCCTCTCTTCCTCCTCCTCCTCTCTCTCTCCCCTCCTCTCTCTCTCTCCTCCTCTCTCCTCTCTCTTTTCTCTCTCTCATCTCTTCTCTCTCTCTCTCTCTCCTCTCTCCTCTCCCCCTCTCTCTCTTCTCCTGTTCTCTCCTCTCCCCTTCTCTCTCTTCTCCCCTTCTCTCTCTCTCTCCCTCTCTCCGCCTCCTCTCTCTCTCTCCTCTCTCTCTCTCCCCCTCTCTCTCTCTCTCTCCCCCCTCTCTCTTTCTCTCTCTCTCTCTCTCCCTCTCCCTCTTTCTTTCTCTCCCCTCTCACTCTTTCACTCTTTCATCCCTTTCCTTTACTCTGTTTTTAACCTTCGCTTCCCTTTAATTATCCCCTTTAACGTCAACATTGTTATTGATAAACACACCTGCACCCTCTACCCCTCCCCTCCCTCCCTCCCTGTCACTGTTTCCCCTCCTCCCCCCCCTTCCCTCTCCTCCTCCGCCCTTCGGCTATGTTGCTGTTTGAGCTTCTTGCTAATTATCATCGCAGATTGATTGTTTGTTGGGAGCGTAGAGGAAAGGCCACCTGGGAACGTGGAGGGAGGGGGGGAGGGGCGAGCGGAAGGAAGGGGAGGGAGGAAAGGAGGGCAAGGGGGAGGGAAGAGGGGTGGAAAGGAGAGGGGAGAGAAAGAAAGAGGGAGAGAGAGAGACAGAGAGAGAGAGAGAGAGAGAGAGAGAGAGAGACAGAGACAGAGACAGAGAGAGAGACAGAGAGAGAGAGAGAGAGAGAGAGAGACAGAGAGAGACGAAAGTAAGTTTCAAACGTAAATAAGTAACGGACAGGCTCAAATGCACAGAGCGCTCCTACAGAGATAAACGGGTGGACAGAGAGCAACAGAATAAACACCTAGAAGTGAGGATGGCGGATAATTGCTGTGATGAACGCCAATCAACCCTCGCTTTGTGGCATCGCGAGTAACACGCGGTTGCCGCACGAAGAAAACGGGATTTCGTAGAAAACGGAGGCCTGGAAACTCGGGAAGACTTGTTTATCAGTTTTGTGGGAAAGAGAAAGGAAAACGCATTAATCTGGAAATTGAAAGAGGTAGAAAGTAAAAGAAGTATATAAATAAATATATATATAACAAAATGAGAATAATAAAAAAAAAAAATAGTGAAAGAAAGTAAGAAAATGTAGAAAGATATGAAGATAAATATCGTATATAAACAGGAAAAAAAATTCCAGGATACGAGGAATGACGGCGCACCCATTCTTTACGTGGAATTTGGACTGAAATATTTACGGTTCTTGGCGTCCCATTGATTTGCGACTTTTTATTTTTTAACTGAATTGATCCCTCGCGTTGCTTTTTATCGCGTTCGTTCTCCCCGTCTTTCTTTCTGTCTCTGTTTATCCATCTATGTGTATCTATATTTAAATTATATAATATATATATATGTGTTTGTGTGTGTGTATTTGTTTTTGTGTGTTTCTTTCTGTCAATATCTGTCTATCTTTCTGCCTCTTCTCTTTCTATCTCTCCTTCGGTCCTCCACTTGGCCCAAGCGAAATGGATCAGTTCCTCTGTGGGCAGGTTAGGTCAGGCCGTTGAGTTGCAGCAAGCCAAGCCACGCCAAGCCAAGCCAAGCCACGCCAAGCCAAGCCAAGCCAAGCCAAGCCAAGCCAAGCCAAGCCAAGCCAAGCCAAGATCAACTTTTAGTTAAGACGAGTGAAGCCGAAGCAAGCCGAGCACAAGTCATGCAGACCGTGCTTGCCATTATGGATCCAAACGCAACCCCGCCGGACGCCACCAAAAGTCACGTCACCCCCCCTCCCCGGGGGTAAGGACCTCCCCAGCCCCATCCTCCTCCTCCTCCTCCTCCCCTCCTCCTCCTCCTCCTCCCCTCCTCCTCCTCCTCCTCCCCTCCTCCTCCTCCTCCTCCTCCTCCTCCTCCTCCCCTCCTCCTCCTCCTCCTCCTCCTCCTCCTCCTCCTCCTCCCCTCCTCCTCCTCCTCCTCCTCCTCCTCCTCCTCCTCCTCCTCCTCCTCCTCCTCCCCCCCCTCCTCCTCCTCCTCCTCCTCCTCCTCCTCCTCCTCCCTCCTCCTCCCCCCCCCCTCTCCAGTCTGGGCCCCAGTCGACACGCTCCTTTTTTGTGGCCGTCGTACTAGATTACGGATTCCGAGAGCGAAAGACCTCAATGAGCAGCCCGTGGAGGGGCGGGGGGGGGGTGCGGGTAGAGGGAGATGGGGAGAGGGGAGGAGGCAGAACTAGAAGAAGGAAGGAAGGAAGAGGGGAAATAGGAGGATGGAAGGGGGCAGAGGAAAAGGTACATGCGGGAGGAAGGAAGAGATAAAGGAAAAGAAGAAGAAAAAAAAATAGAAAAGATAACGAGTAGAAGCGTGGAGAGGGGAGAGGGAGAAGATCGGGGGGGGGGGGGGGGCAAGGTCCGACATCGATGTGGCGTATCAGGGGCGCGTAAAAACCCCGTGTTTGTGGGGGTGTGGCCGAGCCGGTTATGATTTATCTGCAGGTTCACGATCGCTCTTAGGTCGGTAGGGGGGACTAATCGACCACTCTTGAGGCGTTCTCTCCCTCTCGCTCCCT
This sequence comes from Penaeus monodon, assembly GCF_015228065.2. Taxonomy (NCBI): domain Eukaryota; kingdom Metazoa; phylum Arthropoda; class Malacostraca; order Decapoda; family Penaeidae; genus Penaeus; species Penaeus monodon. Next base: position 21,107,264 of record NC_051427.1, on the reverse strand, counting down.
CTCCCTCTCCCTCTCCCTCTCCCTCTCCCTCTCCCTCTCCCTCTCCCTCCCCCTCCCTCCCTCCCTCCCTCCCTCCCTCCCTCAGTCTTTCCATTTCCTCCTCTCCCTTTCACTCCCTCCTCCTTTACCTCCCCCTCCCTTGCTTACTCTATAGGCGTTACCTGTGCGTGTTCGTGTGCATTTCTTTCCTACGGTGTGTGTGTAGATTTGCGTAAATTGTTATTACTTTTTTCTTTCTGTATATGTACTTACGAGTACATGAATATAAGGCCTTACACTTTTAAGTTTATTTTTGATTGCATGTACTTTTTTGTGTGTGCGCGCGCATGTATGTATATGTATATAATGTTATATATATATGTACATATATTTATATATGTTTGTGTGTGCGAGAGAGAGAGAGAGAGAGAGAGAGAGAGAGAGAGAGAGAGAGAGAGAGAGAGAGAGAGAGAGAGAGAGAGAGAGAGAGAGAGAGAAAGCGAGAGCGAGTGCGTGTGCCTGTGAACGTCTTACTACATTGCATTAAACATCATGTCCCAGCGCCTTTGGTCATGAATGGGGGGGGGAGCTGTGTTGAAGGCAGAGTAAATGATTATGTTATTAAGCCTTAACGAAGGGTCATTAGCATCACGTGTTTCTGTTTAGCTCTTTACGACGATCATTTGCTCGCTTCGCCGCTCACTGCTTCCGCTCTCTCTCTTTCTCTCTCTCTCTCTCTCTCTCTCTCTCTCTCTCTCTCTCTCTCTTCCCCCTTTTC